>NC_071396.1:48516161-48822523 GCF_022682495.2 Desmodus rotundus
GCTCTGCTTTGAGCCAGGGAGATGGGGGGTGACTTTGACCCCTGACTGAACTGGGAGGCAGCTCCCCTTTGCAGCGCTTGCGTGAGAGCTTGGAGATGGTTCGCTCCTCACCACGGGGCCACGCCTGCCTGGACTAACTGTGGCAGCCCCGAAAGGCTGGAAAATTAGGGAATGCCGGCAGGTGTGGCTGATTGTGGGAGGAGTCAGAAATGGGGATGCAGAGGAAGACTCACATGGGGATTTCAAACTCAGGTGCAGCAGCCCTGAGGGTTGGAACTGCATGGTTTTGGGGGTGGAGAAGGGGCTTCCTTAACCATGTGGCAGAGGAAGCAGGACAGCAAGATGTAGCAGCGATACGAAGCTCTCTGTTAGCAGTTTGGAAGCAAAGGGGTGAAAGGTCACTTGCTGGTGGGCCATGAGAAGGTGCCATGTGGGTTTGGATTAAGAAGTGGAGATCCCAGAGACACAGCCGATGGTGCTGGGAACCTTGGGGGGCCTGGCAGCTGAGCACGGATGACTGGGAAGAACCAGGAGAAGTGAGCTGGCGACTTCTATTTTTTTTTCTGAGATAATGATACCCAAAAGTGGCCTGCCAGGGCAAAGAGGGAAGGAAAGACTGTGTGTTTGTGGGGATTTTAAGAGACTTTGGGGTTTTAACAAAGACGTGAAGTCATTACTCTAAGTCTGTATAACTTTTGAATAAAGAGTTCCTTTCCTTTGTACCAAACTCTAGCATTGAGAGCCATCGTTCCAATTCCCTGCTGTGGGCAAGGAATCCGCAGTGACAGAGGGACCCCATAGCGCCCGGGTCGGTTCTGGAACAATATTACAGGGTTCACCAGGAAGGGCAGGGTTTCTTACAACCACTGAAGAAATATGAGCCAGAAATTGTGTGTTTTTCCCAATTTAATCCTTTTCACCACATTTCCTGAACGGGTAGAGCTGATTCATTGTTCCTACATCACCACGTAGCTGATCTTCCCTTCGCACTGAGGAACTTGTCTGTGTTCCTCTGACTCATGTGTCCTCCTGCCCTGAGATGCCAACAGCACATCACTTGGTGTCGTCATTAGTGGTTCCCTCCCCTTTCTAGCTCTGACTTGCCATCCTGAGTGTGTGGGGGCTGGGAACTGTCTTATTCAGCTTTGTATTCCAGTCATTACCCCAGAGCCAGGTCCAGAGTAGGGGCTCAGAAAGTGACGGACAGGTGAGCCACCCACCTGGCGACTACACAGCGGATCGTCCCAAACCAGGACACACTGGAGTGGAAAAGGAGTGTGAGAATAAGGATCGTGCTGGGACAAGAGTGTGACTTTGGACGGGAGGGACTGGGGTGTACAGTCACCCTCTCTGTGAAGCACCGTGAACAGAATGGTGAGCTCTGTAGCTGTGGAGCCTTCAGAAGCGCTAGCACTCACTCATGTGCCCGCACTGGCTTAGACCAAAGGTCCCCACAGCCTGGGCAACATAATAGCACAGGAAACGTTTTCAAGCAGCAAGGGCGTCAGATTGATACAGATGCACACTGTCGTCATGTGATTCCCTTCCCAATTCCACTTCAGCATTTTTAATTATTACAAAGAGGAGCTGCCAGCTTGGTGCTGGGCTGTCTTTAATCCCCTCAGACTCCTGCTCACCTTCCTTTTCAAACAAAAAGTAAAGAAACCCCAGGATCGAACCCTTTGAATAAGAAATGGTATTTAGCTGGAATTTAATGTTATGTCCCTTACGTATTTATTTTCTGCTTTCCTTTTCTCCATGAGAAATTATGATCATTGCCCAGGTAGCATTGGGATATAGAATTTCACTTTCAATTAATTTTTTGACATAAAACAATTTATAATAAATATGATAATGGTCATGTACAGATTTTGGCAAAAGAGCAGGAACTCATACAAGTGAGTGCAGCGTGGGAAAGTAGATCAGATGACTCCAGGCTTGATTCGCAGCCCACCTTGAAGGTCCACATATTTTTTAAAATACTCATGTCAAATTAATGCAAATAAGGAAAATGTCTCAAACTTTTCAGGCTAGAAAGGACTGGCAAGAAGTATTCAAAGCGATGAAGAGCAAGGACCTGCAACCCAGATTACTCTACCCGGCAAAGCTGTCATTTAGACTGGGAAGGCAGATAAAGCGCTTCCCAGACAAGGTCAAGCTAAAGGAGTTCATCACCAAGGCATTGTTACATGAAAAGTAAAAGGGACTTATTTAAGAAAAAGAAGAAGATCAAAACTATGAACATTAAAATGGCAATAAATTCACAACTATCAGCAACTGAATCTAAAAAACAAACTAAGCAAATAAGCAGAACAGAAACACAATCACAAATATGAGGATGGTTTGGAGAGTTATCAGTTGGGAAGGGGAAGGGGGAGAATGGGGGAAAGTTCAGGGATTGAGAAGTACGAATAGGTAGGTACTGAATAGACGGAATGTTAAGAACACTATAGGAAATGGAGAAGTCAAAGAACTCACATGCACGACCCATGGACATGAACCAAGGTGGGGGGGGATTGCCAGAGGGAGTGGGGGGTACCGCTTGGAGGGGGAGAAGGGGGGAAAATGTGGGACAACTGTAATAGCATAATCAATAAACCATATTAAAAAATAAGTGTCTTATTTTTTAAATACATTAAAAAAATGTATATCTTATTTATCTTTACAATCTTTTTCTCTTTACAAAGCTTATGCACGCTTGTTGTTGTTGGAACCTGACCCTGGAAACTACAGAAAGGCAGAAAGATACTTCAAAAGTGGAGAACACAGCCACACCACTCGGGGATAAACGCATTTAATAGGGGTTGTTTGTTGTTCTCATTGTGTATTTCTAGAAATATAATTTTGAATCTAAAATTGTTAATAAATATGTAACTCTGAGTTTACAATAGCAACATAAAGAGGATATGGTTTTGTGTATTGAAAACAATTAACAATAGAATGACTAAATATCAAACCTTTCTTGGTGCACTAAAAGTTTAATTTACTCAAAATTTATATACATGTAATATTTAGCCCCATATTTATCCCATAATTTAAAATACATCTTTACTAAACAAAATTTTATACAATTTCAATCAGTTATAATGCGATGAGTAAAGCTTCCTTTTGGAAGCTGTGCATTTAACTCCCTGCTTTTCTTACTTGCCAGAGACTCACACTTGCCAGCTCCTTGCCCACTTTCTCCTGTGGAAGAATAAAAACGTGGCTGACTGAGCTGTGTTCTACTTTCAGTGAGAGGAAATGGCTTTGGCTCTATTGCCCTACCGAGCCCACAGGTGTAGGGATACAATTATTTATTTATAAAAATGGCACAGGTGTTGAAAATGTCTTCACTCTCTCTAAAGCAGGACGTCAGCACGGTATAACAATATCACTTTAAGGACAAAGAGGCAAGATGGGTAGCGGACAGCAACTGCAGCAGCAGCAGCAAGAACGCCCACTCCACACCCAGACAGCAAGCTGCTGCTCCAGCCCCAGCTGCGCCTTCCTCCCCCGCCCCGAGGATTCCCCAGTCAGGAGGCTGCCTGCTCCTGCCCTGAGTTCTGACTCCCAGGCTGAGAGAGGTGGGGGTCACAGGATCTCATTAGAGCCTCTGTCAGGAAAGGTGATGAAGCCAAGTGGAGACCCATGCTCTTGAAACAAGCTGCGGTCCATCCCCCCAGCCCCACCCGACCTGAACACCAACCATTGAAAAGACTTGTCTCCTCGAAGACCAGGGCTCCCTGAGGTTGGCTGTATTCTCTGGGCCTCGCCCAGGGCTCTGTTCTTAGAAGACTCTTTAATGTTGCTGAGTGAATGAGCCACTGTCTCAACAGCCACTATTTCTAAATACCGCAGGTATGTTTGGTGCTGTGGTTACTGTACCGATCCAGGGGTGAGTATTACCTGTCTTGTCGCACTGAGGACGAGGGCTCAGGAATGTGAGGGGACCTGTCAGGCTCACACAGGGATGGGATAAGGGTTCAACTCCAGATCCAATGTCTGAGGCCAACGCCTCAGCATTTTCTCCTGCAGAGGGGAAACCAGTTATGTGACTTCAAAAGGGCTTCACGTATGAAAAAGGAAAATCCCAAAGAACAGATTCAGATTCTTCTTTTCGAATAAACGTCTTTATGGTTATTCCAGTTCACACTCAGTAGTGTTTTGTGTTAGTTTCGGGCTCACGGCACGGTGCTCAGTGGGTCGCACACTTCACCACGCACTGCCCTGGTGGTCCCTGCACCCGCCTGCACCCGTGCACAGTGACCGCAATGCTACTGACCGAGTTCTTCTTTAATATCATTTATTGATTGTGCCGTCACAGTTGTCCCGTTCCCCCCTTTGTTACTGCCTGTATTCTTTATGCTGCAGTTTACATCCCCATGGCTATGTTGTAACCACCACTTGTACTTCATAATCCCTGCACTACTCCACCCAGGCTCTCAACACCCGCCCCCCATGGCAGCCTTTAGTTTGTTCTCTGTATCGAGTGTCTGTTTCAATTTTGTTTATTTGTTTATTTTGTTCTTTAGATTTCACATATAGATAAAATCATACAGTATTTTTCTTCCTCTGACTGACGTATTTCACTTAGCACGATATCCTCTAGGTCCATCCACATTGTCACAAATGGTAATGTTTTTCTTTTTTATGGTCCAATAATATTCTACTGTATATATGTACCACCACTTTTTAAAATTTTTTCTTTTTTCATCCTCACCTGAGGACATTTTTTTTCCTTGCCTTTAGAAAGAGCAGAAAATAGGGAGAGAGGGAGAGAAACATTTAAGTGAGAGAGAAACATTGATCTGTTGTCTTCCTTACGTGCCCTGACCAGGGATCAAACCCACGACCTTTCCGTTTACAGGACAAGGCTCCAACCAACTACACCACACTGGCCAGGGCCTATGTTCCAGCCCTTTCATAGCCACTCATTTACTCATGGGCCCTTGGGCCGCTTCCATATGTTAGCTATGGAAGCCCACGGGGGCGTATACGTTCTTTCCAATTAGTATTTTGGGGTTTTTTGGATGTACCCAAATGTAGTTTCTCTGGGTCACAAGGCAGTTTCATTCCTAATTTTTGAAGAAAGTCCAGACTGTTTCCACAGTGGCTGCTCCAATCTGCATTCCCACCTCACTGCACGAGGGTCCCCTTTTGTCCACATTCTCGCCAGCCCTTGCTATTTGTGAATTTATTGACTTCGGCCATTCTGACAAGTGTGAGGTGACAGCTCATTGTGGTTTTAATTTGCATTTCTCTGAGGATGGTGACATCGAGCATCTTTTCATATGTCTGTTTGGCCATCTGTATGTCTTCTTTTGAGAAATGTCCATTCAGGTCCTCTGCCCATTTATTGATTGGATTAGTTGTATTTTTGGTGTTATATGAGTTGTTTATAAATTTTTTATATTAATCTCTTATTGTAATTAAAAAAAAACAACTTGGAGGTTCGCCTGCCTGCTGCAAGGAGAGCCAAACCCTTGAGTCAGGTGCTGGTGCAAAAGGAAAGAGGGTAACCTCAGGTGCCATGTGACCTGGGAGAATGGTGGACTTCCTCCTCAAAGACTCTCTCTCCTTCCTGCTCCAGCCCACAGTTGTTGTAGGGATAGGGAGGGGATGGCAGGGCTTTCTTCCCCTATCAACTTGTGTTGCTAGTTTCTATCTGTTCATGTTTCTAGCTTTGGCTGCTCAGTGTAAGATCCTCTCTCTGCCACCATCTTGGCCAATCGGGAGACCGCCCAGGATGCTGACTGACCATCGACTGTAGCTTTACCATATGTATCATTGGTGAATGTCTCTTTCTCCTGTTGGTGGATTTCCTTTGATTTTTCCTTTCCTTGTTAGTTTGATGTAGTCCCATTTATTTATTCTGTCTTTTGTATTTCTGGTTCAAGGAGATATTTCAGAAAAAATATTCCTATGACAAATGTCACAGATTTTACTGCCCATGTTTTATACTCGGATATTTATTGTTTCAAGTCTTCACTTAAGTCTTTAGTTTATTTTAAGTGTATTCTTGTATATGATGTGTGGTTGCCTCTCACACGCCCCCTGCTGGGAGCCCAGCCCGCAAACCAGGCCTGTGCCCTAGCTGGGAATCCAACCTGCGACCCTTTGGTTTGTAGGCTGGCACTCAGTCTGCTGAGCCACAGCAGGGCTCTTATTTTGAGTGTATTCTTGTATATGATGTAAAAATGTAGTCTAGTTTCATTTTTTTGCATGTATTTTCCAACACTTTTCATCGAAGAGACTGTCTTTATCCCATTGTATGTTCCTGTGTCCTTTTTTTTCTTTTTTTATTTATTTTTATTTATTTTTTTAAATTTTTATTGTTATTCAATTACAGTTGTATGCCTATTCTCCTCATCCCTCCACCCCATGTTCTTGTGTCCTTTGTCAAATATTAATTGTGCATACAGGTGTGAGTTTAGTTCTGGGCTCTCTATTCTATTCCATTGATCTGTATGCCTGTTCTTATGCCAGTACCAGACTGTATTGATTACTGTAGACTTATAATATTTTTTGATATCAGGTAGCATGACACCTCCAACTTTGTTATTCTTTCTCAGATGCTGTGGCTATTTATGGTGTTTTGTGGTTCCATATCAATTTTTGGATTTTTTTTTCTGGTTCTGTGATGTACGCCACTGGCATTTTCATAGCTATTTTGTTGAATCTGTAGATTTCTTTGTGTAATATGGATGTTTTCATGATGTTAATTCTTTCTGTCCATGAACACAATATATGCTTCCACATATTTGTATCTTCTTCAGTTTTTTTTTCAGTGTCTTATAATTTTCTGAGTACAGGTCTTTTACCTCCTTGGTTAACTTTCTAGGTGTTTTTTGGGGGCAATTGTAAATGGCATAGTTTTCTCAGTTTTCCTTTCTGATAGTTCATTATTGGTGTATAAAGTGCAACCAATTTCTAAGTATTTGTTTTGTATTCTGCTAGTTTACTGAATTCATTAATCATTTCTAGTAGTTTTTTTGGTGGAATCATAGGGTTATCTATGTACATTATCATGTCATCTGCAAATAATGACAGTTCTACCTCTTTCTTTCCAATTTGGATGTCTTTTACTTCTTCTTTTTGTCTGGTTGCTGTGGCTAGCACTTCCCGTACTCCATTACTATGTTGAATAAGAGTGGTGAGAAGTAGGTATCCCTATCTTGTTCCTTATCTGAGGGGAAATGCTTTTCTTTATTTTTCTATTGAGTATGATGTTAGCTGTGGGTTTGTCATACATGGCCTTTATCCTGTTTAGGTATGTTCCCTCTTTTCTCATTTTACTGAGAGTTTTTTGAAACTGACTCATAGAGAACAGACTGATGGTAGCCAGAGGGGAGGGGTGTTGGGGGACTGAGTGAAAAGGTGAAGAAATTAAGTACAAATTGGTAGTTAAGAATATTCACATTAAAGGAAAGCACAGCATAGGGAATATAGTCAATAATTGTGTAATAACTACGTACGGTGCCAGGGGGGTCCTGGAAATATCGGGGGGATGCTTTATAAAGTATGTCATCATCTGACCACTAGGCTGTGCACCTGAAGCTTATACAAAACAATACGGTATGTAAACTGTAATTGAAAAATAAAATTAACAGACGGTTTTAAGAAAAATAGACTTTACATTCACTGGTGCTGGCAAACAGTCTTTCTGGGTCACAATTTGGCAGCACATTTAAAATCTGGGCCTGTCTTTTGATCTTGCCATTCCACACTTGGAAATTCACTCTATGGAATAATTAAAAATCAGAATATGGCTAATTCCTACTGCACATTTACTATGTTTAAGGCCCTGTGCCAAGTTACTTACCTGCTCTATCCCTTTAATTCTTCTGAATCCCCTGAGGTAGGGATTGTTATGTCCTACTTTTTGTTCATTTGAAACAAGAAAGTGTCTGCCAGATAATTGGTAATTAGAGAATGAAGTATTTGGTTCCTGTTAAGTACTGCTTTAATTTCATAAAAAGTTGAAATAGCTTAAAATTCTAATAGGGGGGTTTGCTCAGTTGTCACAGTTCTACAGTGGAATTCAGCCACCTGGACTTTGAAGATAACGGCGAAGTACAGCTCCGGCAATGCAGACGTCCGCGACACGTGCTTACGAGAGAGGGTGTTCACTAGCCTCATTTGAAAAGCCAAGCGCACCGCAAGTCCTCACTCTTTCCTTCCTCGTCCACTTCTCCAGTGAGTCTTATGCACATGGAAATTCGAGAACTGTTATCTTACGTGAGCCTCATAGAAATCCTATAAATTAGGTAGGGCTAATACCATCAGCCATTTGAGAAATTCAGAAAATAAACATAGAAGAGGGTAGGTGGTTTTGCTTAAGGTGATACATCTCTAACGTGGCAGCTGGTAAAGACACTGTTTAGAGAGAAGGAGTTAGGCAGGGAAGGGAAATGTAAAGAGAAACTCCCATCAGCCAGGACCTGTAGGTCTGGGCCCAGATGGGAAGTGGGAAATCTGCCTGGAGAATCTGAGCCTGGGGCAGAAAGATCGCCCAGGAGAGGTGTACAGTTAATCCAGGCAGGGTGAAGCAAAGGCTTCAGCCGGGGGTGGGGGGGGGGAGGGGCGGGAGGGGTTGGGTGTAAGAAGGAGAAAGCCCAGACAATTGTCATCATTCCCAGATGGCAGAGTTGCAAATTCACCTGCTCACTAACATGTATTTGTCACCCCCAAATCGATGCTCAGGGTGGGTTTGCGGACATTCACAGATGCGTGCAGACTGGGGAAAACGGGAAGTACCCACCACGCCTGTCTGCAGCTGAGAGAGAGCAAGGGAGTGTTTCAGCGTTCACACTGCAAACACTTGTTTCCTTACAACTTACGTAGGCGTGCCACTTTTCCCCACGTGTTTGTGCTTTTTTGTTGGTTACTTCTGCTTTAAATGGCCCCCAAGTGTGGTGCTGAAGTGCTGCGCAGTGTTCCTAAGCTCAAAAAGGCTGCGATGTGCCTCCTGCAGAAAATCCGTGTGTTAGATAAACTTAGTTCCAGCGTGAGGCATACTGCTTGTTGGGCGTGAATTCGGTGTTAATGAATCAACAATGCAGTGAAGAAGGTGTTCCAAAACAGAAACAAACATAAAACCATGCTGTGTATTGATTGGTCAAAGTGGGATTGGAGGCTTATAGGGATCTAACCTTGTAGTTCCCTAGGAGCAGTGGCTCGGTGCTCACTGATCCAATGTCATGTCCACTTACTTTTCGTAGAGCATAACTACCAGGAGTAACAAGAACCCACTGTAATTACTATAGTGCCAGCAATGGGAAGCGTCTGCTCGGCACCAGCTTCTGCTTTAGTGTCAGGGCTGCTACCCGTGGCAATATGTGTAGTGTGTTTGCCAGGACATGCATGGCAAGGAGCGGGAAACGGGGACTCAGACAAGTGTTGCGTTGATCTGAAGTCACTTAGCGAAGAGATGCCAAATGCTGGTTCACCTAGATACTTCAGACTGAGAACCAATAGCACTTACTCACTCTTGGGATGGGTGGGCAGGAAGAGGGCAGACAGAGGGTTAAAGATAACCCCAAAGTCTCCAGACCCATTGACCAGGGAGGGGGTGGTGCCACCAGGAAGAAAACAGGCCAAGATTTTAGGTAGAAAAACAGGACTTGATTTTAGCTATGGATTTGGAGGTCATCACCCACAGAGATGTATTTATAGTCACGGGAGAGAATGAGACACTCCCACCAAACCCCCAAAAGGAGAGAAATTGAAATACGTTCATATTTAAGGGAGTAGAGGGAGGAAAGGGAAGCAAAGAAAGAGGACAAAAACCACAACCGGAAGTAGAAGATGAATAAGGAGACTACAGGGTAATGGAAGCAAAAAATTGCTTCCCAAGAAGGCTGAGAGGAGGTAGCCCTTGGTGTGAGACACTCAGTGAAGAAAAGGTCACCGCCTTTGCTGACAGCATGTCAGCAGTGGCCTTTGGGAAGGTGTGGCTGTGAAGGTGAGGGCAGCAGGCAGAGAAAGATGAAAGATGCTGTGAGGGGCAGGAGGAAGTACGGTTTGCTGACGTGGACTGCTCCCTCCCTCCGCAAGTTTCCAGAAGGGTGAGATGGGAGGAAATCTTTAACCTTGGAGACAAGGAAAAGGAGTCCAGGAGAAATGGAAAGGCAAGAGAGACCAGTGTTTTGAAAACACACAAGGGACTAAGAGGGAAGGAACTGGCAGATTTGTCCTTTGGAAGGAAGAGGAGATGTTTTTCTTTTTGAGGCGGCGTGCCACTTGTGGAGACAGAAAAGTCTGAAGTTTTCAAGCCCCCATCTAAATCAGTGACCAAATCCATCCTAAAAGACAGAAACAAATAACCTGCAAGGCCGTTGGGGACATCGACTATGTTCGGGTTTCCGGTGTCAGAAGTGCTAGGTTGCAACATCCATTCTGATTGGACATCTAGTCATTTTGGGAAATATCGTTGGAGAGCTAGACTATTACTTCAAAGCAGAAATAGTTACTTGGCTACGTCTAAAAAGTGATGACCTAGAAATCTTGCTGATTCTGCTTTCGCCATTAATAACAACTATTTAGGAGCTGGTATTTTCAGGTAGGCACCTTGCTTAAGTTCTTTACAAATAAAACCAAAAAAAAAAAAAAAAAAAAAGCACTGAAATTGCTCAAGTAGGTTAAACCTTTTCTCTTCTTGCTGGTCTGTTTTCCTTATTCATCAAGAAACCCGGCAAACCTTTTATCTGCAGGTGTCGCAGAGGCAAAACTTCAGCCAGGCTTACATTAAGTTGTCACAGAGCCCGAAATTAATAAGATCTGACTGCCTAATGCCACAGGCCTGCTGGACCCGAATGCCCTTAATTGCCCTGCCCGTGGGGACAGGAAAGTGGGCTAGGCCATCTTAATGGTCTTGGTTAAGCCTCCTGAGTGATAAAATGCTTCCAGACATAGCATGTTCCAAACAGCCTGCTCCCTGGGAAATGCTGTAGAGAAGCTGATGGGTAATAGCAGCTCCCTCAGCTAAGCCCAGTCATGAAAATTGAGATATTAAAGTTTGATATGCTAGGGAAGCAATTCTACTCCTGTGTCCAGCTCGCAGCCGGTATAGCCGCTGCCTTGCCACACCAGGCACCAAAGGAAATTTCTCACCATCACCCGATACCCCTGCTCAGTAGCCTCCAGCTTGACCTCTCGGGACTTGGCAGCCCTCTAGCCACACCCCCTTCCCGCGGGACTTCTGCAGTTGGCCTGACCTGGATTCACAAGTCAGATGTGCCCCTTACTAGCGGTGTAATCTCAGGCACCTTATTAAGCATTCCTAAGCCTGTGCAATGGAGCACAAGGCCGTCGGGAGGTGCAGACACTCCGCAGCGGGCAAGATGCAGAACAGGCTGCAGAGGCCGTGCTTGCTCTCGCACTGAGTGCAGTTCATTGTCCTGGATGCTGAGCAGTGGAGTATTTCTAACCCTTCTCTCTATTCTTTTCATCTCGGATCCCAGTAGCATGTGCTCATTACCAGTCAAACAGCACAGGGAGCTGCAAAGTAAAGCTTGGTGTTATTTTTCCTCCCTCCCTCCCAGCACCCCACCCCCACTCCCCGAAGTCCCCACTGCTAAGTGCGGTGGGCGTCACGCACACCAGTCTCCACTCATACTAATGCGTGCATGGGACTTTTTCCCCCTAAGTGTATGTGTGTGTTGTTTTGTCGGTTTACAAAAATGGACTCATACTGTCCTCAAACTTCCTCTTTTGGCTTTTACAAATGCCTCTCTAGGTCAGTGTTACAGATACACTTATTCATGGGAGGAGCCTCATGTTCGCTTAAACAGACTGTTAATACTGCCGTCAGTCCACAATGTGAGCCAGCCGAGTCGCCTTCACCGGCCTCCTGCTGATGGAAAGTCGGGATATTTATAGTTCTGTTTCTGTAGCATAAATATTGTCATGATTGTTGTTATTCAATTATGGGCATAAACCTGGGCCCCTAGTAATACTATAGTTTGAACGGGAAAATCAGAATCCCCAATTAAAGCTTTTATTCTACATTAACTTTTCCTCCGTTCTACCCATGTCTGCCCTCAATTCTCCTCTCTCCCCTCTCCACCTCCCCTCACCCCCCTGCAGTTGCTCCTCCCAGCCCTAATAAACCTGGAAACAAGGGGACACTGAAGGCTTGTTTTCATTTCTGCGTTTTATTGGCTCTGTCCTTAAGGGAGCCTGTAGTCATTTTTATGAGAAAGTTTTAGTTGTAAGAGGGCTCTGCAATCCCTAAGCAAAGGTCTCCTGTAAATCACCACCAGGCCGCGCGCTATCCGCTGGGAGGGCACGCCGTCCCCCCCAGACGGGTCACTTTATTCCGTTCATCTCCTCGGAAATTCGCAAGTACGAGAGTCCCTTAAGTAGGGGAGAGCTCTTATTTCACTTTGAAGAAGCCATGGTGGAAAATTTTGACAATTGCAACCACAAGCGGCATTTGGGGATTTGTAGGCTCAGAAACTGCTTCCGAGACTAGTTTGCCTCCTCCTTTCCACCTTCTCTGCCCCTGGCACGTGAGAGACTGAGCTGATCCTAAGACACCAAGCCTCAGCCCTTCTTGCTACTGTGGCAGTGACCACAGGGGCCAGCACGTGGGGAGGGAAGGACCGGCACCTGGCTGAGGGTGAGTTCTGGCTTGTTGGAAAGGGAAGGACTGTCTCGGCCACGCCCTCACACCTCTGCATGGCAAAGAGAAAATTTAATTTTGCCTAATCGCTATATTCAGTTTGACCTATAGCATTTTAGTCACTTTTAGTTTAGAAGTGTCTTCCAGGTTTCGAATTTGATTTACATTCTGTCATTAATTAGGAACCATTCCTAATCCAGAGCTCTTCTTCCAGGCTGCCTACACACACATAAACACACACACACACCCCTGAGGCCTTCCTCCGAAGAGAAGGTGCAGAAAGGTGGGGGAGGCTCTACCTGTGCGTGCCTCTCTAGGCCTACCTCCCCACCCTCCCGGTGTCTAGCAGCCTTTGTGATGCCCTCTGACTTGACCTTTGCCCTGTGAGTGGCCTTAGTGCTGCTGTCACACTTACCCATGTTCCTGTCACCCTGTCGCCCACCCAGCACCTATAGGAGTCGGCCTTGCCAGCCGTGGTGTGGGGGAGGTTGGGGGCCAAGCTCTGCCACCTCCTTTCTCTCTCTCTTGCCCGCCCTGACATCTCTGCTGTGTTCACGTTCCTGCAGGGCTGCTGCTTCGGAAGTGCCAGGTTCCGGATTCTGTGTGCATCCTTACCCCTGAACTGTCAAAAACATTCTCTAGAGATCACTCAAGGGGCGAAAACAGCCCGGAAATGTAGCTCCTCTTCCTCCTTGACTTTCCCCACAGCCCCTCTCGCTTCTCCCCCACCCCCATCCCTTTTTATCCTCTTCTTAGTGGCAAACCCCACTAAACCAGGGGTGCTTCATTTTCTACTCGGTGCAGACTGGGGGAGTCTGGTCCCAGGAAGTACACCTCTTTTCCTGTAGAAGATGAAGGATTTAATCTCTCTGGTCATCAGCTGTCAGCTCGGTCTTCCATGACTGGGCCCGGTTGGGGAAGGGACTGGCAGGTGACCAGACGGAGCAGGGCGGGCGTCTTTTGGTGACGTTGCACATCACCTTGTCCCAGAATTCCAGAATACCCATGTGACCAGTTGCTTTATGTCGATTTCCCATCTGCTGGTGCAGAGCATGTCCCTGGTGGCAGGGAGTGTGCCGCTGCTCACTGTCAGGCCCCTCACGCTCTGTGCAAAGCCTGCCGCACCGTGGACTCTCCGTTAAAATCTGCCGAATGACCAAAGGAGTCATACAAACCGGCGCCCAAGGTCAGAACCTGTTTGCCCACAATGGTGAGTTCTGCCAAACCCAGGAGAGCTGACCAGTGCTCCTTCAGGTCCTCGTCCAAGGGCTACAACTGGTGCTAGAGGCCAGGGCAGTCCTAGTGAGCAATTGGCAGGAAAAAAAGGGTAAGGATTTGGGGAACCAGGTATACCCTAGCAAGAGGAAGAGACAGGATGCCTGCTAATGAGAAGTCGCCAGATCTGAGGTGCCTCACATTCCTGTCTGATTACAGTATTAAGGACGAGATCCCAGGTATGATCAGCGGCCATTTCTATACCTCACCATGGCTTGCATTTGTAAAGGAAGGGGAGAAAGGCATCTAAATCCCACCCACTTGGCTGTTTCTTTTGAAAGGACTTGGTGTGCCTGGGTGCACGTGACTAAAATCCACAAGTGTGGAACTCTCTCCCCATTTCTTTTTCTGGCCTTTGTTAGTCTGGATTTTATGTGGGAGGCAGTAGGATGCAGTTTTAAAAGGTCTGGAGTCCAAATTCTGTTATTTGTTAGCAATGTGACCTGTTACTAAACTCCCTAAGCCTCAGCATCTTCTTCAGCAAAACAAGGGAGCGCATTTGTGATAAGCATTGAAGTCCCTGGGAGCTCCTGTCATCACCCCAGCTCTCTCTCACGTGGTCCTTCGGGCTCTTCGGGGTGGCACTGGGCCAGAGGGCCTGCCCCCGGGCTCCTTCCCTGAAGCCCCGGCACAGCTGAAGTTACTTTTGACTTAAGGACGCTGTGAGGTTCCCAGAGACAAGACATTGTGGCACAGCTTAGCTTTATTTCTACATTTTGCTTTCAGCAGCCATTTGTTCCCTCCTCTTGTACTTCTTTGAAAGCTCCCGGCTCTCTCTGCTCCCGAGAAGGACTGAAGCCATTTGCATTATAACATGTTGTATCTCCAGCCCAGGTGTCTGTGCTGGTGAAGCCTTCCCTTGATCAAAGCCCTCGTCTCCTGTCGAGAGTGCGGAGCAGTGTGCTTGCTTTGCGATGCCTGAGGAGTGTGTTTCCAGAAGAAAACACTGCATTCTCTGTGTAACAAATCATACCTGTCAGGTAGGCTGCCCATCTCCGAGAGTGTTCAGCAAGGGGCCAAACTCTGCTATCTCCCCTGGGCCGCGGCTGATTTCAAAAGCGTTGATTAAGCAGCAAATGCAGACAGAGTCTGCACAGACAAATACCGGTCGTCTTCCCCTTTGATGGCTGAATCGCTGTTGTGCAGCTGGAGCTCCTGCATGCCAGACCCTGGGCGAGGTTGCGTTTTACATTCCAAACACAAGCAGGCTCCTGGACCCTTCTGCCTCCCATGTAGGCTGCGCTCCCAGGCAACCCTGCACGGATGCAGCCCTCCCCTCCTCCCACAAGCCAGGCGCATGAGCCACAGGAAATGAAGGTGCAATTCAATTCGGGTTCAGTTTAGGGATTACTCTGATTTTCTGGTTGAGTAATTCTAGAAAAGATCAGGTTTAGTCCTAAGTCCATCTGGCTTATTGGATTTATGTATTTAAAAACAACTTTGATTTGCTTCAGAGCTCACTTTAAAATAACCTGCGCTCGATCTGATTCTGGAAATGAGTGTGGCCTAGTCCCATTTTCTGCTCGGTGCACGGTTCGAGACCCTGTGTCCCCACAGGGAGCCAAGTGAAGCTCAGCTCTGGAAAATAAATCTTCAGGGTGATTGTGCCTGGGCTGCCAGGAGAGCTGAAAAGACTTAAGAAACCCATTTTAAGCAAAGAGTTGGCCTACAGCCAGTTTTAATAAAAACACCTTTCCATTTTGGCTAAGACCATCCTTCCATAGCCCAAGAGAAGCTTACGGGATAGCAACTGCCCCGAAAACCTACCATCTGATCTAAGTTCCTCCAGGAAATCAAGACTCGACTGTGGCCCAGTCCAAATCGAAATGGGCTAAATGCTTGTCTCTGGTCTCTTAGCACATGTCTCACCTTTTATTGATCCCTGCAGGGGTGTCCAACCTGCAGCCCGGGGGCTGCGTGCCACTCAGGATGGCTGTGACTGCGGCCCAACACAGAGTCATACATTACTTAAAATGGTGTGAGATTCTTTTTGTGATTACGTGTCGCAGTGTATTTAATGTGTGGCCCAAGACAACTCTTCTTCTTCCAGTGTGTCTCAGAGACGCCAAAAGGTTGGACACCCCTGTGCCTATATATAGTCTTTAAGCTCATTATTCCTCTTGCTGTCCCCAGAACCAAGCACTAGGTCTCATATAATGGGTGTTTGCTAGGTGTGAGCTGAATCGAATCCGGATCTTTCAGATATTAAGATAAGATTTGGCTTCAAGGGACTAAAATCCCCTAAATGTTGACTTAAACGAGATTGTTCTCCCTATTGTGTAAAGAAGGTGAGAGGGGGGCAGTCCAGGGCTGACGTGGCACCCGGGAGGCCCAGGAGCCCCATTTCCCTCTGCCGCCCGTCCTCAGCCCCCTGCTCCCCCCAGGAAGGAGAAAGCATGCCGCTCACTCTTTCCTTTTCTCCCCAGACTCATTGTGAAATGTAAACATGCAGAAAAATGCAGTGCAATACGGTGACCTAAACCAGCATCCCTGTCCAAAAGTTCCATTTTAAATTCCTGCCTGAACTCTACCCCCCCCCCCGAAAACACAACCACCCACACTTTCGCAGTGGTCAGTTTATTACTTTTTTATAGTTTTCTCATTGAGATTTATCCCGATAACACTACAGTTTAGTATTGTCTGTTTTAGGCTTTTTTTATAAATGGAATCATACAGCATGTATTGGCGGATATCGGATTTCCTTTGCTCAACATGAAGTTTGTGCGACTCTCCCCTGCTGTTGCCAGACTCACCCCTGCTGTCACGTGGGGGAACTGTTGGTTTTCCGTGTTGTGCAGCATTCTGGTATCTCGCTGGGCTCGCTCATTCGCATTTTCCTGAGTGCTAATTCGGATGTCAGCTATTTGGATAACTTCTTTCGTGAATCAGCTGCTCAAATCTCTCATTTTAAAGTGTGCCCTGTCTTTCCTGCATTTGCAAGAACCCTTGTGTATTCTGGGCAGGGTATGTGGGGCGCGGTCCGCTGGGCGCAGACCACTGGGTGTCACTGACTGTGTCGCAGACTCAGGCGCCTACTCCGCGTCTGGCCATTTCTCTCCCCTAAGAGTGTCTCAGTTGGTAGAAGTCCTTACTTCTAATGTAATCAGAATTATCAATCCTTTTCATTTTGGTTAGTGTTTTTGGTGTCTGTTTTGGTTAAGAAACCTTTCTGTACCTTGGGGTCAAACATTTCTTTTCCCACTTTATTTCCCAGACGCTTTATTATTTTATCTTTTACATTTGGCCCTACAGCCTCCTGGCGTGACTGGCATGTGTACGTACGAGGTAAGGTCAAGTGCTCCCCCCAAGTGCTCCCCCCACTGGGCAGCCAGTAGTTCTAACACCGAACTGTGAGAAGCCCATCATTTCCTCCACCCGCCGCGATGCTACCGTTCACGTCAGTCACGTGCCCGCATATATGTGGGGTCTGTTTTTGATCTCGTATTCTGTTCCATTGATGTATTTATCTCTCCTTGATGCAATAACCACATTTCAGAAATTACTTCAACTTAATAGTACAGGGATGGGCAAAAGTATGTTTATAGTGGTTTGTGAGGAAAATAATAGAATACTTAATAACTAATAACAGGAGAATAAACTCTGTTTCACATACAACTGTATATGGACTTTTGCACACTACTAGAGAGGTTGATGCCAGGTGGAGCCTCTCCTTTCACTTTTCTTCTTCAAAAGTGTCTCGGCTTTTCTTGGCCCTTGTATTTCTTTTTTTTTATTTTTATTTTTTTATGCTATTACAGTTGTCCCGTTTTCTCTCCCCTTTATTCCCCTATGCCCTGAACCCCCTCTCCCCACCAGCATTCCCCCCCTTACTTCATGTCCATGGGTCATACATGTAAGTCTTTGGCTTCTCTATTTCCCATACTGTTCTTACCCTCCCCCTGTCTATTTTGTACCTACCATTTTTGCTTCTTATTCCCTGTTCCTTTCCCCCCCATTTCCTCCCTTCCCCCTCCCTGCTGATAACCTTCCATGTGATCTCCATTTCTGTGGGTCTGTTCCTGTTCTAGTTTGTTTTTGTTTTTGTTTGGTTTTTGATAGCTGTGAGTTTGTTGTCATTTTACTTTTCATATTTTTTATCTTCTTTTTCTTAGATAAATCCCTTTAACATTTCATCTAATAAGGCTTGGTGATGATGAACTCCTTTAACTTGACTTTATCTGGGAAGCACTTTATCTGCCCTTCCATTCTAAATGAAATACAGTAATCTTGGATGTAGGTCCTTGCTTTTCATGACTTGGAATACTTCTTTCCAGCCCCTTCTTGCCTGTAAGATCTCTTTTGAGAAATCAGCTGACAGTCTTATGGGAACTCCTTTGTAGGTAACTCTCTGCTTTTCTCTTGCTGCTTTTAAGATTCTCTCTTTATCTTTACCCTTTGGCATTTTCATTATGATGTGTCTTGGTGTGGTGCTCTTTGGGTCCATCTAGTTTGGGACTCTGTGCTTCCTGGACTTGTCTATGTCCTTCACCAATTTTTTTAGAACATTAATTTGAATCCTTTCTTTATTAACATAGCCTTTTAAACTTATTATATTCCTCTAAGCATGATTTAGCTGCATCTCAAAATTTTTGATATGTTTGTATTCTTGTGTCATCCAGTTAAAAATATTTTCTAACTTTTCATGTGATTGTTTGAAACAAAGATTATTCATACTTGTGTTGTTTAATTTCTAAATACTAGGGATTTTCTTGGTTACTTTATCACTATTCCTTCCTTCAATTTTTTTTTTTTGCGCTTTAATTCTCGCTTCTCCTATGGCCTATCAGAATATGTACGCTCACTGTTTGATATCGCCCTGTATTTAAAATTGGGTGAAAATTTTAAATTTGCTTCCTTTGTTTTAGCAGGTAATTTTCTTGGTGAGATTTGAATTATAATTCTCTTTCCTGGGCAGCATTGGTCTGAATGTATATCATTTTGTCTTTGATTCCAGATCTGCTTCATGCCTGATCTGGTCAGGGGTTACGCAGACATGTGGGGAGTCGAGTTTGGGGAGCCCTGATCTGGCCCTGTCCCTGCAGAGGGTCTTTCACTCCCCGCGGCACCCAGGGTTGCCCAGATTCACTGTTCAGTTCCCTAGGCCAGAGAGACTATAGGTTTTTCAAGCAGCCCAGCTGCCTCTGTGCTCGCAGCCTGGCCCCAGGCTGCAGGCCTTGGCCGTGGGAATTGACTTGTCTGGCTCTCTGGCTCCCTGCTCCAAGCCAGCAGCACTCCCCTCCGGTCAGTCTGCTTCTGTTCCGGTTCCAGCACCTTCAGGCAGTTGGGTTTCTGTTATGTGCAGGGTTAGGAGTTGTTTTCTGCAGTGGTGGAGGGTATCTTAGTCACTCGTACCCAGAAGCAGAAGCTCTTCTTCGGAATCCCTTCAGGGGGTGCGGAGAGAAGGATCCAGTGGCAGCGAGTCAGGCTCCAGACTGGCCTACTGCTCCACTTGCTACAAGTAATTCGCCACGGAGTTTCCTCGTTTCTGCCGCTGGGACATGGGCAACAGGATCAGCCCCCTTCTCTCCCTGCCCGAAGTGCCCAGACACACTGAGCAGGTGGCCTCCGAGGGAACCCAAGTCACACACCGTCACCATCTGTCTTTGGAATGTTCCTGGCTTTCAGATGTGTATAATAGGACATGAGTTAAGTCTGGCAATTAGAATCTCACGTTTCATGAGGAAGAACCTTCCCTGACTCTCGTCACCAGTGTCCCCTGCCTGCCATCAGCCTTAGTGCTGTTGGCCAGGCTGCCTGAATGCCATTGCCCACGTTCCATCTCCTCTGAAATCTATTTCCCCGCCTCAGCGAGAGCCCACGGGCTTCTCAGTCATCGCATTGCACAGTCACGAGCTTCTGTACTTGTAAGAGGAACGCGGTATAAGTTTCTTTTCTGTGGAAATGTCGTGTGGCTCCTCTGGGGAGTGGATGAAATATTTAAAATACTCTTTCCATCTCAGGAGCCCATTAGGAGAGACGCAAGCGCAGAACGTCACTTTGTTCGGGTGGAACAGAGACCGAGTCCTTGAGCAGCTCGGGGGCAGTCCACGCCCCGATGCACCGCTGCCTCGGCCTGCACCCGGCTTCTCTCTCCGTCTTTCTGGCTGCGTTAAAAAGCACATAACTGGGCAAATGAACTGTCTCTGCTCACACACGTCTTTGACACACATAAACTAATATGGGACAATATATTTTAAGTACCTTTACGGCTAATTAAGTCAGTAGTGCTTGTTTGTTTTTTAAATAATAAATGCAGCTCCCATCTGTTGGGTGTTTACTTCGAGGCAGAAAATACTTAAGCACTATACAAATGCTATATGATTTTAAAAATTAATTTTCTGTTATAAAATAATAGATAAATACACTCTCCTTGTATTGAGGTTGTATCAAACAATTCCAATCACAGTGAAGTCCAGTTCGACCTCAGTCCCTGTGCTCACTCCTGCTTCTGTTGTCCAGACGCAAAGCAGCAGCTTTTCCGGCTTTTTGTGTCCTTCCAGAATTTTCTCTGTGCTGACATACATTTGTTCCTGTGGACGAGCTACAGCACCGTGTTTCCGTTTGTGCTTGTTTTGTAAGCGAAATTACCGATGCGTTTCATGCTGCGGTTTGTTTTCACGCTCAGCGATCTCGGTGGTTGGTGCGTTTTAGGCTCCCCCTGCCGGCATGAGACTCCCGGCTTCTCTTCTCTTAAAGTCTTGTTTTGTTGTTGCAGCAAAGTAGCACCAAACTTTATTTTGGCCCTTCCCTATTAAAGCAGAATTAAGTTGTTTGGGGTTTTTTCCCTCTTTCTATTACCCACAAAGGTACATTTGTATATTCTTTAGATATTTAGTGTTTATTAGCTTCCTTGTTGCCAATAAGAGGTTGCCAAAAGTCAGTCACGCCTATTTTGAAGGCTTGTTTCACAGAGAGATTTTAAAACTTCACTTCTAGTGTTAGATCACAGATAGGACCATCTGAATTCTATTTCACGTGTGGCAGGGGCAGGCAGAGGGCAGGGAAAAAAGCTAAAAACACAAACAGTAGCTATGGAGATGCCACCTCTGGGATCAGTTGCATATTTTTCAGACAACAAAAAGGAAAACCAAACCATAGGAAACTCATAGTCAGTGTGTTCGCTTTGCTTTCTTTATGTTCTTAATTAGAAACCAGCAGAAATCTCCTGTAGAGATGAGGAAAGAAAACTCTTAATTAAAAAGAGCGGGTTGGGTATGTGGAGACCCCATCTCTTCCCAGACACCCCAGGTAAAGCCACTTCCTGTGCCCGGGAGCTCCAATCAGGGCCACCCTCCTCCCGCCCCGGGCGGCTGCACGGCCCTCCCGCCCGCACGGGGAGGACAAAGCACACACCTTTGCTTGTGTTTCTCTTTCAAAATTCATGGCATTCTCCAGGAGGTTTTATTGTCTATCTGTCTCATTCTCATCTGAGATTTTAAACATTATGGACATTTTTTAAAGAGGAGAGTAAAAAAAATTCTTCCCCAGCTTCTGTATCCCCATGTTAATTAACATTTTGGTAAACATCTTCCAGTCAGTGCATTTTCTCTCTTCTCTGCGAAATATAATTTCCTATAAATGGGATTATAGCACTCGTGCGTTTTTGTAGCTAGCTTTTGTTCACTCAACCACACTCTCTGTATGTCTTCCTTCAATGATGCCAATAGACGTGATCCTTCCTTGATGTTGGCTGAATCATAACCAGTTCCATGGCGGTGTGGTACACGTGGCCATTCATTCCTCCTGCAGTCCCTCATCCATTTATCCCCCAGATCTCGGCTTTGTGGCTCATTATAGGTCAGGCTTATGGGCACACAGTGGGGAGCAAGGCAGGCACAGTACTCGGCCTGCAGGAATTTAGGGCTGGGAGGAAAAGCAAGTAAGCAACGGCAACAAAGGGTATGTCCTATGGGACCTGGTTTGGGCGGTGTGAGTAGGAGAGGCTTCTTGGAGAAAGTAATGAGTGTACTGAGAAATCAGAGGCTGTGGGAGTTTGCAAGACGACAGGAGAGGGGAGGGTGTTTAAGCCCAGGAACAGCATTTGCAAAGACTTGGAAATAAGAGAGAGCCTGGCTGCACTGTGGGTGGAAATAAGTACATTCCAGCTCACTGGGGCACAGCGTATCGAAGATTTGGAAGCAAAACAGGCTGGGGTTTGGCAGTAGCATTCGCCTCGCCCAGTGGCCCTCCCCCTGAATCAGCAGCTGTTTCCCTGGCACAAACATATTACTTCCCTAAATCACCTGGTTAAATGCAGACCTGGGCACGGCTCGAGTAAGCTGGAGCAGAAGGTTAGGTCCACCTGCTTTGACACAGTCATGCAGAATTGTAAATAGGACCAGAGACATTTCTGAGAGTGCCCAGGAGGCAGCAGAGGACTTTGGCAGGGGGGTCACGTGCACGGTTCTGCTTCTGCAGCGCGGTTCTGCTGAATGGGACTGAGCAGAGACCAAGCCGAGCACTGGGCACAGCCACCTGAATGCCTAGGTCCCCACTGTCCAGATCCAGCTGGGTTTAGGAGGGCTCACTTGGAATTCGGGCAAACCTCCAGAAGAATATTAACACGCTGATATTGGGGGGCCACTTGACCACTGACCCGGCCTTCACGAGCACAGTGACGTGAATTAAAGGGAGCAGCTAGAGCCGCGGGTCACTGGCACCCCAGGTGTACATCCCTGGCTTTCAGAGGCCTGCGCAGGGCTGGCATAAAGTGGGCTGGGTGAGTGCTCGACATGGAGGGCTCAGGCATGGAGAGGAGACCCCACCTGAGAAAAGCAAAGCACAGCACAGCAACCACCTGGGGGCACATTGCCCCAGGGAGCAGGCCACGAATGGGCGGGGGCTGAGGAGGTGGGTTTCTCAGGAGGCAGAGTGGGGCTGGGGGCGGGCGCAGTTTGAGCCCGCCTGCCCAGGGTCACTACAGGGTCATTCGAGGTCTCCCCATTAAGGAATCAGGAGTCCAGAAGCTGCTTCTGTAGCAGCCACACCAGGGATCTGACCGCAGCTTGGTCCCTTGCCTGTGGTGTGTCCTTGGGTACGGAACCTCCTCAGTCTGTTTCTTCCTCTTTAAAAGGGCTATTGACATGGCCTCGCTGAAATCGGTGACCTGTAGGGCCGGGGTGGTGGCGGCCATGCTGGCCTGTCGTCGTGGCTGTGGTGTGCCTGGAAAGGGAAGGCATGGGTGAGAAGCAAGAGGATCCCACTCGGAAGCCCAGGACGCCTCTGGCACCAGCCACCTTCAGCAGGGAGGGGATAAGAAGCCGCAGAGAAGCATCTCTCCCAGACCCCCGGAGCTCTGAGTGGGCAGAGCTCCAGCAGGCTCCTGCCGGCCCAGGCCCCCAGGGGGTCAGAGTGACCCTGAACATGCATCAGTGTCAGAATCGCTGGCATTGGAAGGCCAAGGGACAATTAACGAGATGTTGTCTTCAGTAATGAGGAGAAAGGGGCTAACACGGGGAATCTGGAAGTAAACCATCGTTTATAAAAGTTAGGTATTTAAAAGGAGCCACATTTCCTCAAGTGGCTTTGAATGGGCATTTCTATCCCCGCCCACTCCCTACCAAGGGAAATTCTGGTAAAGGAAGGGAGGCTATGGCCCTCCTTGCTCTCTAAATTCTGTGATCCCCTAAGCTTTCTGGTTAAAGTATCCTTTTTTTCTCTCTGTTGAAGGAGAGTGTTGAGTGCCTAGCAGGACACTGAGGTAAGTGGGCCCCTGTCCTGCATATCAAGGGACAAAAATGCCTTTGATCGCCTTTGGGCCCCAGCAGTCAGGTGGGAAGCCCTTCACTCCCAGACGGTAGGAGAGGGTTTGCGAATGAATTACCTTCTGGTGAGTGATATTCCAAGTGCTTTGCACACGAGAGGGACTTGTTTATTGACTATGTGTTGCACTGAGAAATAGGAAAGATAAATATTTGCACTTCCATTGAGACACATTTAAAATTCCCAAATACCTATTGTGTAATCTGCTAAGCAACTATTTTGCATTCCTTCCTGAACAAGTGATTATAATGATATTTATTCTAGTCCGTGTGGATTTGTTATTGGCAATATTCATAGTCATTATTTACCCATCGTTGGGTTCTTTTTTATTTGAGGGGATGGTAACAACGTAATAGAAATTACACACAAGGTATTATAATAAGTCTCTTCTGGTTTTTCAAATCAGAACTAATTTGGTTTCTCTATTGAGAAAATATACAAATCCACAGTCTCGAAAGATGTCGGTGGGACAAAAATACTAGGTAGGCAGTACCACCCTCTGTTCTCGGAGCTGAGCTTCCCGGCGCATGGCCCACGCAGGTTGATGGAGAGTTACCCCACACGAGTACAATCAGAATACAACGAATTGCGTGTGGCTAAATTAAGTTCAAGCGGATACTCTTCTTTGATGGTCATAAGGCCCCCCAGGGTCCCAGATACCGCAGAGGTGAGTCACCGAATCAGCAGCTGTCACAACATGGGGGACCCGAGGGAGTAAACCTCGGCACAGAGCGCGGATGAGCCACTGCCGAGTAGCAAGGGCTCGCCGTTCGTTTTGTTCCTTCCCCACGTTCATGTTCAGAGGCAGAGTGTTCGGAGGACTAAGTGGAAGGAGACGTTTTGGGAATAGCTGCCTGGCAAGCGCATGTGTGGTCAGCAGGATTCAGAAGACACGGAGCACGGAAAGACCTGTTCTCAGGCTCCCGCAGGAAGAGGGCAGGGCCTCTGAGCGGGTCAGGGCGGTGGAGGTCGGGAGGGAGGGTACAAGTTGACTGAGAGCCGAGACAGAGAGTAGGGAGAGGGGTCCATAGGTCCCACCTACGGCAGCAGCAGGACTTGGGTCTGGGAGAGGCTTTCGGTGTATCACCCGCAGAGCCTGCGGTCGCCCAGGGCCTGGTGCCCCCGGCCCTGTCGCATTCTGGGGTTCTGAAGGCTTTGGGAGCGTGCGGGGAGCACAGAACTTCCCCTTTGTGTTCCAATCGCCCCTCGCGTTTCTCTTTCTCCAGATCGTGAGCCATTTGCTGGAGCGGTCTTTGTCTTTCACCTTTGTATCCCTGAAGCACTGAGCGCCACGTCAGGCATGCTGTAAGCACTTATTAAATGTTTGAAAAAAGGGAAGATGTGGTCAGGAAATTGAGAGAAGCGAGAGGTGAAGTGGAGAAGGGCGTTTGTTATTTGGTACTTGTCTTAGGATTTAATAACCACAAGGCACACATTCTAGAGCAGCATCCTTAATTTACGGAATGGTAAATCGAGACCCTGGCCAAGGAAGCACCTTGTCCAACCAAGGTCAAGGCCAAGCACTTCGAAGCAGGGTTAGGGTCAGAAAGTAGGTCTGTGCTGTGTGCGTTCGGGCCCCTTCTGGTGGACCTCCTGCCTCCCTCACAGGGAGTGGTGCCTGGTATAGTTCTCTCACTGAGAGCAAGGTCAGGGCCACAAAGAAGCACCTACATGAACAATGTCTTTTAATAAACAGAGTGGGCCATGATGGTTCTAGAAGGGCTGGGCTGAAGTCCGTAAGACTGACCCCAGAACAGGTGAATGGGTTCTAGGAAAAAGAATCTTTAAATCATTGCTTGATTAATTGTTGATAGGCGAACATGATCACATGATTTGAAGCCTTACACAAATAATGAGGTATAAATAAACAGCAAGCTAGACGCCTTTCCCTGCCTTGTCCCCCACCAGGCCGGTCACTACCCATCGCAGCGCTTTGCGCATTTTTTAGTCCCTCGTGCATCTTCCAGAGTGTCTTTCTGGCCACACAAGCCGGTGTGAACAAATACCTTACCTCCTCTTGGGTGCACAAATGCAGCGTATTAAAGACACTGATCTGCACGTTGCTTTTAATTTAAAATATATCTTGGAGAACTCGTATCAATACAAAATAGCTACCTTTACTCAGCTACAAAGTATTCTATTGGATGGATGCAACGTAATTTAATTAAATGGACCCGATTGATGGACATTTCTAATCTTTTGATGTTAGGGGAAAAAAAGAACCTTTAATGGCCAACGTTGTAGATATAGCAAAGAGTTTGTGCATTTGTAATTTTGACACATTGCCAATTACCCTCCCAGTGGCTGCACCATTTACATTCGAGTCAGCAGTTTGAGAGCACCTGGTCCTTCACAGCGCCTGCATCCCAGCGCCTGCCTCCCAGCGCGTTATTAAACTTCAGGACGCTAGCCAAGCTGATGGGTGAAAATGCTATTTCAGGGTAGTTTAATTTGCACGTCTCTTAGGAGTGGGGTTGATTGAGCATCTTTGAAATGCTAGGAAATGGACACAGAGAAAACTAAAACAGGATTCTCTCTGCTTACCAAGGTCAATGGCCAGCACACAGTCAGCCCCTGAGAACCGAGGAGCGCTGGGAGCAGACCACCCCTCGGGGCCAGCGCGCTGTTGTCCCGTTCGCACTCACAGGCCCGTGAGCAGTGGGCCCTGCTGTCTCCATTTGACAGGTGAGGAAACTGAGGGTGGGAGAGGGAAACCTTCCGGAGACCTTTTAAGTGCCAGAGCAGGGGCTGGAGCCCCGGGATGGAGGACTCTGGGATCTACCAGCACCCCACACTGTTTGGGACGCTGCATTTATTCAGAGAGTTTGAATTAGGTCGCTTGTGTGCTGCTCTCTCATTGGATTTATGCTCTCTCCTCCCTGGCCTCGCCACCTCCCAAGTCTGTGCCTGGTTCGGAAGGATGTATTTTTCCTTTAATGTAGCTGTGGTTCACCGCTTTTTCCTGTAGTTTCTAGAGGCAGCAAGTTTACACTCAGGCGGTCTCTCCCTCTGCGCTTTATCCTTTTCTGCGGGTGTCTCGATAGAAGCCTCTGTGTTTTTAGCAAATTGTAAACTTCGATTTGTTTTCTCTCTCACCTTTATATAAATAAATATGGGAGTGGGGGCATTGGGCTGCAAAACAATAATTAACAAAGCAGTTGGGGAAAATGCATTGTTTACTTAATTACATATGAGGAATTCACTCAACACAGCCATGTGGGATCGAAAATGTAAGATCAGTTGATTTATAAGCTAATCACAGCAGGACTTCCCCAGAGTTACCTCGGAAAGGCTAGTTCCCCAGGTAGAACCATTACTTTGAAAGGGACGGGTAATTTAAAGGTCAGTTCCCTAGATATATAGAAGATGCGTCTCCACCACCAGTGTGAATAACTATCAGCATCAGAGAGAATCACCAGCCTCCTCTAAAGTGGCAGTCACCCTGAGCCAGGGCCGCCGTGCCTGTCCGACTAGGGGGCCTTCGCCAGGCCGAACAATAGCTGAGTTGTGCCGCCCGCCCCTCCCCAGGTCCACCTGCAAAGACTTCCAGGTCCCGTGGTCTCGGCACAGCATGCAGACACCGCCCCACCCCCACAGCCACATTCAGAACCACCCCCCTCCCGCCCCCCCCACCATGGTACCCGAGGCAGCACTGCTGGAGACCACCTGCGCCTCCCTTCCCCAAGCCTCCGCATGCCTGCCGGAGAAAGGGGAGGTCTGTGGGGGCCAGGCCCCATCCCTGGAAGCCTGCATGGCCACCACAGGGCTGTCACAGTCTGGGACACCAGTGACCAGGCTAAGGCTGTTTCTCAGGACAGCTGCTGGGCAGGCCAAGTCCCTGGACAGTTGCCATGAGAGAGCTCTTTTCAGGGGCCTGGTGCCCGGCCCGGTGAGGGACGGAGGGGCTTGGAAGACCTGGCGCTGCCCAGGCACTGCCGCTTGCCTCGCCCGGGCCACTTCAGCGTCCTGCCCTCTGTCCTGGGTGGCCAGGAGGAAGGAAGTGGCAGAAAGAGGGGGAAGAAGAAACAGCACACAAGCACCATTGTCTCCCGAACAGCTCAGCAGTTAGGTGTGCTGAGCCCTTGCACAGTCGAACACCCTCTTAGAACTTTCGTTCCCCCCAAACTTAACCAATAGCTTACCTCTGGGCCAGAGCCTTACCGATAACATAAAAAGTCGATTAGCACATATTTTGTATGATACATATGTGTGTGTATGTGTGATATTCCTTTAGTGTAGGAACATATGTAACTGTGCTCCTAAAATGAAGTCAACTAGAGAGAAGTGTTATGAAGAAAGTCATAAGGAAGATATGATAAAGCAATATTTATAATCTTTATTGAGAAGGCCCCATGCAAGTAGACTGGCACTGTTCAAACCTGTGTGGTTCCAGCGTCAGCTGTGCTCCTATTTTCCTGCTTTTTGCTTCCACTGTGAACAAGCTCCTTTTTAGAGGGTGGTTCTCACCCTCGGCTGCACATTGGAGTTCCCTGGAGAGCTTCTAGAAATACAGGTGGCTGGGCCTGCTCCCCAGAGACTTGCATTTGGGTAGACCAGGCTGCAACCGCACACCGAACACCGAGTTGTCTGCCAGCTCCCTGGAGGCCCACCGCGTTCACCGCAGCACTGTCCACCGTGGCCAAGGGGTAGGACCCGCCCAAGGGCCCGTCCTTGGAAGGACGGCCAACAAAGCGTGGTCTGTACCTATAGTGGAGCATTGCTCGGCCTTACAGAGGGAGGAAATTTGGGCACATGCAGCACACGGGTGAGGCGTGAGGACACGGTGCTGTATGACATATGCCAGTCACAGAAGGGCAGACACGGCTGACCCCCTCATATGAGGTACCAGGGTGGCCGTGGACTTCGATCCCTCTCGGACACCATGGCACCCACATGGCAGTCCCCAGGTCAGTTCTAGGAGGGTCTCTGGGGTCCCCACTTCCCTTCCTGAGGTTACAGAATCAGGATTGCAGTGGCGAGTGCCTCGGGATACTCATTTCAGTAACCTCCCTCAAGTAGTTCTGGTGCGCTGCGAGGGTGGGAGGTCATGGGGTACCCTAAAATCCAAATTCCTTGATCTCATTTACAAGGTCGTGGGCAGCCTGGCCCTAGCGTGCCTCTCAGCCTTCCTGCCCGCCTGCAGCTCAGACAGGACGTTTCAGCCTCCTCATGGCACCGCGCACTTACCCGATGCCCTGGTCTGGAATTTTCTTCCGGCTGGAATGCCTTCTGCTCCTTCTCTGCCTGTCGCTGTCCTCCTCAACCTTCGAGACTCGGGCTGACTTTTTACCTCTCCCTCACAACTCTCCTGGATTGCTTCCCATTCTCCTTCTCGCCCCTCTGTGCCCCCCCCTCCGCCAACTGGGTGCAGTTCGTTTCCAGCTTCGGGGCCTTTCCCACTGTGTGTGTGTGTGTGTGTGTCGCTCCCTCTTACATCTGCAACGTAGGGTCCTGGACTTGAGTCTGGTCTGGGAGGTCAAGGTCTGAGCATGATCACTGGCTCAGAGGGCGAGTTCAGTGTTTCTATAGTCCACGGACTTGAACTTTCCAGTCCCAACCTTACTTCCGAGCTCCAGATAAATATGTCTAAAGGCCCACATGATGTCTCAAGCTTTCCAACTAAAGCCCAGTGGAACGAGGTCTCGCTTTCACCTGCAGACTCCCCCTCCCCACACTGCCCCCTATTTCAACAACAGTGGCTCTGTGCACCTGATTGCTCAGGTCAAAATGCTGAGCGTCACCTGTGGTACCTCAGTGGTTCTCACCTCCTTCAATTCCATCTCCAAGATCAATCTCACACCTTCCCTGTTCTCTCCATCTCTGATGGTGCCCAAGGGCTCTCTCTACAGTGAAATGCCTCTCATGACAACAGCACCCGCCTTGGCCCCTCCGGCGGGCTCTCCTCTCGGTGTTACAAAGCATCTGACTGCATCGCTCCCTTGCGCAGATACTCTCACCAGCTGGCCGTTGCTCGGACAGTCACAGTGTTTAATGGGCTCCAAAGGGCTCCGCCCACGCCTCCTGCCACTCACCCTGTCCTTCCAATTCCAGCAACACCAGCCTCACCGCTGTTGTTTATTTTGGCCTCATGTCTTTTCTTCCTCAAGAAATCTGCCTGTGACACTCTTTCTGCCTGGAATGCTGTGTCCCAGCCCCCTCTGACTGGCCACCTTGCACTCTTCCTTCAGGCTTCACTCTACACGCCACCATCTTGGGGACACCTGACCTCAGCCCATGTGCGGGAAGGGGGTCCCCAGCTTGCATCTCACAGCACTCTTGATGTTTCCATCCTGTGCATGATCCAGGTGTGCTCATCACAAATAATCTCATGGGGACTCCCACCCCACCAGGCTTCAGCCCTGGTTGTATCCCTGAGTTCAAGCATCTGGTAATCGCCCAATGAGTATTTGTGACGTCAGTGAGCTCCATACCATCTCTCTGCCTCTGCAGACCAGCCTTGTCTCTGGGACCCACTCCTTTACGACCCAAGGTACAGGAAGTCATTAATACGTCTGCGTGGAATGGCTGCTCCCTGGTACGAGTGGTGGGCCAACACACCTGAGTCCTCCAGCTCAGTCCCCTGAGCTCCCTTGGTGGCTGGGAACTCTGAGGGCGGGAGTGGGGTTGGGGAGGAAGACCCTGCCCCTTTCTCTGTCCCTCTCTGGGCTCATTACCGTGAACAAAGAAGGGAGAAGGGCGATGATTTTCTTGTGGTGAATGCTGCATTTTAAATGAAATTCCTTAGGCATTTTAAACAATCACATTTATTCTGCATGCAGCAATAGTTTCATTATATGTAGTGAAAATCCTTCTAAATGTTAATGTAACATTGGCCCAAGAACCTCATGTTTGGAATAAGTAAACCAAGACGTGGCCTCACACTGTCGCAGACTGACTGAGCCCAGTTGTCTCAGGAGAAAAACAGCTTCTCACAGCTGCAGACTAGGAAGTCTGGGAGGCCTGGGCTCCAGGCCTAGCTCGCGAGCGGGGTGGCGTTAAGAAAACTATTGACTGTTACTGAGCCTACTTTTTAGGGTTTTAAAAAGGCTGCATGAGACGATGTATGAACAGATTAGTATGTGGTGCCCGTCAGTAGTTATTAGTATTATAAATTCCCTGTCTTCTCGCTCAGTAATAAAGCTTACCTTGAGTCAGATTGAAACCAGCCTACCATCCATCGTTCGTTCAACAAATACTCCTCGAGCCCCTCCTGTGCTCAGGCAGTGTGCTGGGTACGGGGTTCTATTGTGGTGAATAAATTGGGCATGGTTTTGTCCTCGTGGTGCTCAAAGCTCAGTGGGCAGCAGAAAAACAGGCAAACAAGCCAGTTAGCAGAGAGCTGCAAAATGCAGTAGACACACGGGAAACGGGCACCGCGCTCCGAGAGGAAGTTGGGGGGGGGGGCTGCGGTGCAGCAGGCATGGAGCCTCCAGGAGGGGCCACATCCACAACTCAGCCTCTTCCCACCCCACAACGCAGCAGCCCAGCAGGCCTGGTCGAACACCTGTTACCCACTGGGGTGCTTGTCAAATGCCCCGACGCATTTCAGAAGGCCAGCCTAACTCTGATGCTCTGACCTGACCAAAAATGGTGAGCGTGGAACACACAGCCAACCCACAGGTCAGTGTTTGGAAAGGATAATTCGGCCCAACCAAACGGGATTGTTCTCAGACCCCAAAGAGGGGCTTGCTCATATGATTTATCCTATCTGGTGTATTCAACATTAAGCAAAATGTTGAATACTTTTCTTTACTACTCCTTGTTGTGGTTCTAAGGCTTTGACTACCAAGTATGGCAATTAAAATATGCAAATCTTTATGTAAAACGAAAATGTGAGTGTGTGAGTGTGCGGGGGTGTGTGTAGGGGTACACTAGCCGTCTGTTCCAGGTTAGCTCAGGTTACATTAGCATCCATAAGACTCCACACCAGTGGAAGGGGTACTTCTGCCCAGTTGGTGCAGCCGGCTCGCCCCGCCTGCCGACGGAAGGGAGGGTGCTAAACCCCTAGACGCCGGGACCGCTCACTGGTGACGGGTTTCTGCTAGCGTGTTTCTGCGAGCGTGTGGCTGACTGACAGCCTCTGTTTCTGAAATTAATTACTTCTCTCCTGGAGTTAAATTTGCTGATGATGCTTCTCACAAAAATATGAGGGTTTTACGTGGAAAATGCTCTAATTAAATAAGAATAAAGGCAGAAAATTTCCAGACCTAAATGAGATACATTTATTCTGTGCATGTGGTGGAATCTTTAATAATGATTTGAAATGTAACAGTCTCTTCCCTCCTGGGACAGAGATGATATCTTGCTCTTCTCTGCATTTGCATCTGTCTCCCTTCTAATGTTTATTTATGACTCGTGAAATGGAGGGATGCGTTCTCTTCATTTTCCCCACACACCCCCTGTCCAGTCTCCCCAAACCCGGTGCTATGGGCCGAGTTGTGTTCCCACAAAATTCCTGTGTTCAAGTTCTAACCCCCAACGTGACTGAACTTGCAGGTATGGCCTTTAGGAGGCAGTTAATGTGTACAGGTGAGGTCTTAGTGCATTAGGGTCAGTGGCCTTAGAAAAAGAGGAAGAGTCTCCTCTCTCTCTCTCTCTCTCTCTCTCATACACACACAGATACACACACGAGTTAAGAGAGGACAGTGAAGGTAGCTGGGAGTACAAGAAAAAATCCATCTCTCTCTCCTTTCTCCCATCTGACATCGTGTCCTGCTTTCAATGGTCAGGAGGGAAAGTTGGGTCACTTGTGTCCTTGAACTGGCTTCTAGGGCGCACGGGCTTGTGTGCATCTCTCTGCAAAGAAACCGCAGACGTCTTTGTTGTCTGAGAACCAACATCTCGTTCCTGTGTGCCTCCTTCTCTCCTTGACCATGGAAAGGTGCAGGGAAGGGACAGTGGGGACCTCTGTGTGCCAGGTGTGGGCCGGGCCCCATGGCCTGAGACCAGCCCTTTAATTGTCCCCACTGTTGCACGAGGAGAAGCTCAGCAGGGGAGCTCCTGGCCACACCTCTTCTAAGCAGTGCCATCTAGGGGTGTCTGGTTTTGAGGTCAGTGGTTGTCACAGTTCTCTGCCCCATATCCCGATGCTCTCAAGAACCACTTGTCACCGGGGCTGCTGCTGGCCATGGACAGGTGTAATACAAATACCAAGCTGACTTCCAAGTGTCCCGACCGCTATCAAGGTTTGCTCTCCCCCGTCCCCTCGCCCTAGATCTGGATCCAGTCGGCAAAGGAGAAAGAGAAATCCTATGTGCTCCCAGCCCTCGGGGCTCCCAAAGGTTGCTCTTTGATGTACTAGAAGTGGGAGTGGAGGGGGTAGTAGAGAAATAATCAAAAGAAAGAGATGAAAACAAATCAGAATCTTTGAGTTGCAAGCTAGCCTGGGTAGGGGGTGGGGAGGGATCTAATGAATGAAGAGGGGGTATCACAGGACAGAACGTGAGAGCAGGAAGTGGAAGTGGCTGGCCTGGGGGAGGGACCTAGCAGAACTAGGGACTAGGAGTGGGACAGGGCATCTCCATCTCTTGTTCTCTGCCTCTGCTGCTTAACTGCTCCTCCTCCCTCTTTCCATATGCCTCTTGCTTTGACTGTCCAGCCCACAGGGTGGGACGTGGGTGCCCCACACAGTCAAGGTTACATGTTCTTGTCTCAGCTGTCCACAGACGTCCGGGCTCTCTTTTAGTTCCATTGATACATTCCTGTGAGAGAGGAGCTGATTGGCCTGGCTCGGATGAGCCTTCCATCATCGGGCCAGGTTTCTGCGGCCCAGAGCTGGGGTCACAGAGTAAGCAAAGCAATGGGCTAGGGACCAAAGAGCGCTCCCCAAAGTGTGCACCACAGGCCAAGGGGAGGTTGAGTTGCTGCCAGATGCTGCAGTGTGTTCTAGACACTCTGGATTCAGGGAAGCGGAGCGTGAAACTCTAGGGGCCTGGTTGGGGGCACCAGGCAGCCCTGGAAGAGACCATTCCTGAGCGCATGGAATACTGTTACCCAGGAGCTAAACCGTGTGGCCCGGGTGCAGTCCTCCGAAGTTCAGTTGGCGGTTAGGGTCTGTGACAGTAGGAAGGAAGCTCAAGGTCACCGTGGCGAGCCTGTGTGAGGTGTGTTGATGTGTTTTGCCGGATTCCAGCCTCTCAGCAATTCTGTGAGACAAACTCCATCTGGGAACATGTCCCGGAGGGTGGGGGGAAAGGACCTTCTCGTGTGTGGAGCTGGGACGAGCGAAGGCGTGGCAGTGGGGAGGCCAAGGTCCGTGGGGCAGATTCGGGGTAGGGGTCTAAATGGGCGGGGTTTGCAGGAAGGACACTGGTAGGAGCAGACTCACAAAACCACGGCCACTCTTTTCCTCTGCTTACTTGCTGGTCCCCGTTGCACTGTGCCAGGCTCTGGGGACGAAGAGGGGGACAACAACACGCAGCTCAGGCTTTGGGAAGTCTCCAGGCCAACAGTGAGCCCTGGGGGTGGAAGCAGCAGGCAGACTTCTCATGTTTCCCGTGGCAACCGGGCAGGCAAAGGGTTAACCCAGATCGTCTTACTGCAGGTCCCAAGTGTCCCTGTCATTGTAAGGGGGCACATACAGAGCTTTTTTAAAAAGATCTAATAATCTAATAGCCAAGACTTCAGGTATTTTAGGGTGACCTGGGGCCCCAAGCAGCAGCGTGCTGAAAGCACACGTCTCCAGTACCAACTCTGCAGAGTAATCTGAAAAAGTTGATGCCGTTCCACTGGGGGGCAACTTTGCAACGCCATCCATGTAGAATAAATCTCCTTTTTAATAAAAATGTATCTTTAAGATATACACAACAATTACCGTAGAAATAGATTGGACTGTCTATTATTTTGATATATACACAATCCCGGAAATTTGTCTCTGGTGCCCGGTTTACTCTACACCAACCGAATTTAGAGCGCCATAAAGATGCTTTATAGCAGCCAGGCACCCGTGTTCCCACTTCTCGTGCGGAAGCATTGGAACTGTGGTCAGGGCTGTCATTCATCCCTGGCACTTAAATGCTTCTCACAAATAGTGGCTGCCTGTAGAAAGCATCGCCAAATGAAATGCTTTTATTTGGTTCTTTGGTGCTGCGTCAACAGACATTAAAATGAAAACTTCCTTGTGCTGACAGGGGTGCCGGCTCCCCCTTCAGAATGTTTTCAAGGGGAGCTGGCGGGTCCCTAAGGACCCATCAGGGGGCCTAAGGAAGCAGAGCTGGGGGTTATTACCTCTTAAAAGGATGGCATTTCACCTGTATAGGGAGGGAGGAGACATAATGGAAATGTATTAAGATGCACCCTCACCTGCCCAGGGGAGGCTGTCGCATCCCTGTGCCTTGCGTCCCCCACCAGCCTGGGAGGGAGGGCCTGCAGAGCATGCGAGTCCCACCTCTTCGGGCACCAGCAGCGCTTCCCGTGCTGTTGCTTCACACAAACCCAGGCCCTGTCTTTACCCTGGGTATGGCCGAGGAGGAGGGAGAGGATAGGCTGACGCTACACACTGATCCATCTATAATCCGTTAAATGCGCAGGCCTGATAGGACGTTGACAACAGACTTTTGCATCCACATGTTAGCTCCGCCTGCCCAGTTGTGTCGCTCGGAGTGGGTCACACACGGACAGTAACAAGAGCGTTTCTGCGGCACTCCCCGAAGGTCCTGCTTGCTTTAGTTTTCTCCACAGCACTTCTGACTTACTGTTTATGTTACTGTCTGTTTGCTTGCCTTTCTCCACTAGAGTCCAGGCCAAGGATTGTGTCTTTTTCTGCCCCACCTCCGTCCTCAATACCTGGAATATGTCTAGCTCGAAGCATGTGCTCATTAAATATGTTTTGAATAAGCAAGAAAGCTAACCTTTATCAAGTCTTGATTATATCCTTTATCTCATTTAATTAGTACAATAATATGACTAATAATATTTATTATTCCCTCATTTTTACCTAATAAAATAATAAATGAATGTATTTATAATAAACGTATTACACATTTATTTATAATAAATGTATTTTTTATATAGAGTTGAAACACTACTAGAGCCCAAAATGTGGTCTTAAGGTGCTGTTTTTCAGTAAAATGCACAAAGGCAGCCTGAAGACATGGCTGAGCCCAGATCTGGGCTGGGACACGCACAGGGTGCAGCAGGAATACATTGTACAGAGAGCAAAGAAGTTTTCCAAGACAGCCTGAGCTGCATCATGAGGTGGCAGAGGGGCCAACGTGAAGGGGCTCCCACTGGCCAGAGATGGGCCATTTAAGTGTAAAAAGAATAACTGCGATAGATTGAAAACCATAGAGTCTTAAATTCCGTTGGTTCCTAACCGTAGTTATGTAAAAAGCCTGATTGGTCGCCTTCGGAAGGTGCTGGGGAACAAACTGTCTATTCTGGAAGTGCTAGGTCAAAGGAAAGAACCAGGACTTCCAGGTCTAGCTCAGAGTCATGGAGAGTTGAAAGCAACATTGTTCTCACACTTACAGTAGAAATAAAGCTGCAAATGAATGACTTTCCTTGAGTTTTCCGATAACTGAGGTCACAGGGCAACTAACCTGAAATCTAATATCAAAGAAAAGCTGCTCTGGACAGTTAAGGAGGTGATTCCTTAAGACTGTTGCAATAGCGAGAGCACCTCAGATTCAAGGGTCGGAGTCTCGGCAGCGTGGTTTTGCCTGGGACGTCTACGGGAAGGGCTAGACAGGTAGGGGGCACAGGTGGAATTGAGTTGCAATCAGGATGTCTCAGCTGAATTGGAAATGGTTCTGTGTCTGTCTGGCTTCGGGGGATGAGCAGTTCTAACTTAGCTCCTCACCAGGAGACGAAGGGCAGGATGTTGGTTAGGGGTGGAAGGGGAAGGGCCTGTGTTTGGCCCTGTCCCAAGTAGACACAGGCGTCATTGTGAGTCTTGTGCTGGTCATGACAAAGAGTGGACAGCAAAACAGGGGCGAGCAAGGGCGGTTCCCTGTGGTAAAGCACTTCCTAGGACACAGATTCTGGGAGGGACTGCTTGACCTTTGCCCTGTAGGAATCTAACAGGTGCAGCTGCTTCCTGGGAAAACTACCAAACACCACAGAAGTCCACGGGAGACCCGGGCAGCAACTTGCACGGAATTTCTAAAGGCTGGGCCTGGGCTATGTTAAGAGAGTAGATTGCAGACAAAGAGGAGGTTCGCAAACTCCTCCAGGTGTTTCTCGCAGGAGCCCCAAGTGTTCAGCTCGTTGCTGGCTGGGGGAGGGGAACTGAAACTCCACTGAGACCCGTCTCCCTGTGTAACAAAAGCGTTAACCTTCCTGCGGGAGAGTGACGAAAAGTGTAGCTTTAGGTGGCTGGAGCAAAGAAAAGGATTGACCCATGAGGAGGACCGGAAGCGTGCAGAGCCTCGCCCCACCCTCCCTTGGGAGGCCATGGCCCCGCCCCAGGTGTGCAGGGATTGCCCACCTCCTGGACAGAGGCTGAGTCATTATGGGAGAATGTCTCTGTGCCCGAGTGTCCCACTGCCACACTCCCAGGTGTCAAGAAAAGTAACAGGAGAATACCCATGGGAAAAGCACAGAGAGAGACTTTTCTTCCGGACACCCAGGGTTGGGCAAGGTGACCCAAAGCCAAGCAGGAGGCAGACGCGGAGAGAAAACGCTCCCGGACAGAGCCCGCACTCTGAACACGGTAGGACCCGCTCACGACAGAAATAAGTTTGTGGTTGGTTCTTCCTGAATCGGTACACAATATTTCTATGTCATCTTCTCGCCTCCAATGCTACGTCACCAGCTACGTCGCTGGTGATTAGTATTAGCAATGGGCGTTCTTGTTGTCCCTTGCCTCATGTTTTCTTTTTTTTATTGGTGAGACTAGTAACTTCCATATATTTCTAAGGAGGAAAGCATTTAAACCATATATTTCAAGATCTCTGCAACCATTACAACATAATAGGAAATCTGTATTTCTTTTTTTAAGTTTATTTTTTAATTTTTATTTTATTTATTTATTTTTTTATTGTTGTTCAATTACAGTTGTCTGCATTTTCTCCCCACCCCTTTACCCCATCCCAGCCAAACCCACCTCCCTCCCCCTTGGTTTTGTCCATGTGTCCTTTATAGTAGTTCCTGTAATCCCCCTCTCCCCACTGTTCCCTCCCCACTCCCCTCTGGCTATTGTTAGATTGTTCTTAACTTCAATGTCTCTGGTTATATTTTATTTGCTTTTTTCTTTTGTTGATTATGTTCCAGTTAAAGGTGAGATCATATGGTATTTGTCCCTCACCACCTGGCTTATTTCACTTAGCAAAATGCTCTCCAGTTCCATCCATGCTGTTGCAAAGGGTATGAGCTCCTTCTTTCTCAGTGCTGCGTAGAATTTTATTGTGTAAATGTACCATAGTTTTTTGATCCACTCATTTGCTGATGGGCACTTAGGTTGCTTCCAGCACTTGGCTATTGTAAGTTGTGCTGCTATGAACATTCAGGTGCATTAGGTTCTTTTGGATTGGTGTTTCAGGGCTCTTAGGGTATAATCCCAGCAGCGGAATTGCTGGGTCAAAACCTTGCCTCATGTTTTCTCACCCCGCTGCTGTCAACCTTCCTGTCGCTTCATTCCAGATGTGCTTCTGGTAGAAGCTCATGGCTGCTTTTGTTGTCTGGTGCCAGCGTTTGCTGTGTGGTTGTTTTGTAGCAGCCACTTTGAATCCCCCTAAGCCCGGTCGGAGCAGCGTGTTGGGCTCGGTGACACATTGGGGCACTTGCTTTCCTGTCATCTCTTTTTACTTGAGCATCCGAAACTTGCTCAGTTTGCCCCATTTTTGATGGGGGTTCCGGGCAGAGGTGATAGGCCTCTGTTTCCAAAGCATCCCAAAGCCATAGGCCACTCCCTGCCTGTGTTTCACCCTTACTCGCTGCTGATGGGCTAGTGGGTATGCTCTTGGATGCCACCCAGTAAGCTCTGTGCTCTGGGCTGATTTTACCCCAGGGAGAGGACTTCATATTCTAAAGGAGAGCTTGGATTAGTGACGTCATCTCCAGTGTCACTTCTGAGGTTCTCAGTAGAAGTCTCTAATCCATCTAAGCAAGGTCCAGAGACTTCCCTGAGGGGAGACAGTGAGGAGGCTCCGTTCTCCTGGGAGGGGCAGCGGCAGGGGGAGAGGGGGAGAGTAGCATTTCAGAAGCGGTTAATCGGCGGCTGGGAGGGGCTTGTGTGTTCTCGGGCAGTAGTAGTGTCTGTATGGTGTGAGACCCAGGAGGTCAAGTCGGGAGCCTAGGCCTAGCCAAGCAGAAGCATCAGGCTTTGGAAGTGGCAGCTGTTTGTCCTAAGACAAGGCAGGCGAGCCTCTGAGGCTGGGTCAAGGATCAGTCTGTAGCGAGCAGTGAAATTTTGATGGTTCTGTTGAGGTTGAGCTGAACCCCCCAAGGCCTTTCCAGGGTGCTCCTGCACAGATAGATGGAACAGAGGAAAGGGCTTCCGGAGGCAGGGCTGCTGGGGCAGGCGGCTCCCGAAGAGCCTCCTCCCGTCCCGTGTGAGCTCTCAGAGCCGGCGGGCTCTTCCTGAGGACTCAGTCAGTTCAGAGAGGGGCTGTGGCAATCTCAGAGAAAACGTGGCACCCGCTATCTGCACGTTCCAGTTAGACCTAGAAGTCCTCTCAGTGGTCATCTGTGGGGAACCTAAGATACTTCTGAACAGCCCTCGGTCTAGCGGGAGAGAGTGCTTTTCCCTTTAGATAGCTTGCGCCCTGAATAACTGTTTGGCAGAATTTAAATCTACTCTTTGAAACCGCTTGTCCCTTTTGTGCTGCGACTGAAAGGAAGTGAGCTTCCTCTGGTGAGAATTTGATGTTACAGTTCCATTTGCAAAGCTTCTCTTTATTGAATTTGCATGGGTGGTGTCACAAGGAAGGAAGAAACGTTTTCCAGTTGAGGGCCCAAGGCTTAGGTTCTGGGCTGGAGATGAAACCTGTGGGCAATTTGAAATGTGCACGCCTGGGTGGTGTAGGCTTCTTCTGAGGATGTGGTCGAGCACAGGTGGCAGGTTTAACGCAGAAGAAGTAGAGGCCGTTCCTGTCTGCATGAGCGGCACCAGGGATTGATGAGGGGGGCTATTTATAGTTAACTCACCGGAGTGTTTATGGGTCCGTGTTATGACTTTAGCCAAACTACACCAGAGTGCCACTGCGCTGGCATCCTTTGCACTGGCCATGTGGTCTGAAGGGCCCTTGACCTGACACCAGGTCCCAGAGCGCATGCCCAAAGTAACAGCCTGCAGAGTCACAATTAAGTACAAGCTCCTGCTATGACTCACACAGCAGCCCTGGGACGAAGAGACTCTCCTGCCCCCCAGGGCTTTCCCCTTGTGCGCCCCTCAGGTTAGACCCCCGCAGAGCTCAGCAAACCCCACTCTTTCTGGGTTTAATTGGCCAATCTGGTCTTAGCCCAGGAACCCCACAGCGCCCTCTGCCCTCAGTCCTAGTATGGGCCATGCCCAGGTCCTGCCGCGTCCTGCCGCACCCTCCCGGCATCCCCCATCCCGCAGGCAGGCTGCTGCTCCCTCCAACACCCCAGAGCTACACTTAAAAATGTTAATTTAACAAGATCTCCACAGTTCGGTAGAATATTGAGCACTCCTTCCTTCCTCTGAGTGCCCGCATTGATTTCAATTGTGGGATCTCTCTTCATCTTGGTTTTCCTTTGATAACGAGAGACAGTCTTTTCTCCAGTGTTCCTCCCTTAACAATGGCCGTGTGCCCTTGTCAATAGGTGGCTGGTTGGCCAGGGGGCCACCTAGCTGTCTGATCTGCAAGGCCAAGCTGCCTTTGAGTCTTGTCTCTTTGTTCTAAAGCCCGATCAGAAATGCCCTGCCAGGTGTTATGGTTTAGATGAAGGGCTGGTTGCCATTCTAATTTGTTTTCAAACTCCGTCTCCAACTTCAGGTTTAACTCCATTGACAAAACAAGACAAAAGGGCTGTTGTTACATCAGCCCTTTCTTTAACTCTGATTGTTGTTAGAAGTTACTTTCTAATCAATCCTGAAAATCTATAGTTTCATCTTATTTGCTCGCATGACTCAATTATGGTTCAATCAGTTAATTTATTTATTTTTTTGAAATGTTTCAGTTGTGGCTTTTAGGAGATACTATTCTTACTTTCCTCCCACCCCACCCCCACCCTGACCCTCTCAGGTTTATTGTGGAAAAGATTCTATAGGTAATTTTCCAGATCAAATCCGATTTGCTTTTGCCACCTGGGAGTTAGCACCGAGGTTTCGACCAACATGCATACCAATTGATGCGGGTCAGGTAACCCTGTAGGACTATAGGTCATACATACCCAAAGAATTCTCAATTCTTCTACCAATGTTTGCTGATCTTGTCTGAGTTTAGGCGAACTTTAATTATGTCTCTCAATTCAGCTCAAGTCCAAGGCTTACCTTTGACAGTTGCCTGTATACCTGGGTCATGGCAGGGAAGGACCCTTAGAGGCAACTGGCATTTGGGGGCTTAGGAAAGGGGTTGGGACCAGATAGGGGGGGTCTGGACAAGGGCAGAGCGGGGAGGGAGTGTGGAAGGAGAACAGAGAGAGCATGAGGGGAAGAAGGGGGAGGCTGGGTGGAGAGAGGCAACTGGGGCAAGGCGGTGGGGGGTTGTACTAGGAAAGTGAGTCTCCTTTGTTCTTGCAAGTTTGTCCAAGTTTTCTTAGCTTTGGCCAGAGAATATTGCAGGGAAGCGACTGTTCATTCAGAATTTCATTTGGAGGCCTCTGTCTACTTACTGGGCTTGTGAAATCTTATTGCCTTTCTTTTCTAAGGCACCTCACAAATGAACTATTTTGTTCAAATCAAACCTTCTCAAAAGCGACCATTGAAGGCCCCGGTCATCCTTGGTAGGTTATGCTGTTTAGAAAGAGGGACACAGAACTAGAACGTCAATCAGAGTGCACCTGAGAAGCGGGAGTTTGGGGAGAAGACTGGACTCAGCCCCACGAGAGCGGGAGGTGTCCAGCAGGAATGTCACACTCATGTGTCCTTGTGTTTCACACCCAGCCTGAGAGCTGTCCGCCACCTCATCTGGACCCAGCGGTCAGTCCCTGGCAGGTGGAGAACCACAGAGAACATCCTGGATTAAAGCCAAGCTCTGGGGACACAAAACAGACAGAAGCAAAACCTTGCCTGGTTCTGTTGGTGACTCACAGCAAAGCTTGTCCAGTGGACGCTCATCTGGAGAGAGCTGGAAATTCTAGGAGACCGGCTCAGATGGGCTCAGAAGGCCTCCATTCCGCCTCAAGCATCTCTTTCTTATGAGAAATGGCACCTTTAGACACCACGGCACAAAGAAACACAAAGACAGCACGAAGAGATGAAAAGGAACATCTGATCCAACCCCGAATGCCAGCAGATGTAAGCCAGTAATGAAATCCACGTGCAAAACTGACAGTTAATAGCCAAGGAACTCGACACAAAGAGAGCAGAATTCAAGGCCAGGTGCTGTGTCGCAGACGGGGCAAGCTGCAAGGCACAGGCCGCCCGTGGGGACCACACCTGACTGAAGGCTGGGGTCCATGCAATGCACAGTACAGGCAGAGCTCAGTGGAGTGTCCCCGATAACCATGGAAATACACAGGGACCAACAATGAGAACAAGCAGAGGTTATTCTTGCAGAGCGCACTGTAGCTGGGAAGTCAGCCACCATCCTTGGGTTTTGGCAGACTCACAGGCAGAGGCGTGGGGAGAACAGGGAAGGCTTCTGTGCCGGGACTACAGGCTGTCAGTGTGAGGAGGAAGCTGGAGGCGGGCTCACTAGAAGCAGGGCATCTCTAGTTGGTCCTAAGTTGGAAACAGGGACCCAGTTAGGGAAGCAGTCAGTTATTATGGAAGTTACTGTTGGGCTTCCTCCAAGTCTAGCTTACAGAAAGCAGGCAGGCTTCCTGGGAGGCTTATTCTAGCTCCTGGGGTGACTTCCTGGGCTGGTGGCTGCACATCGTGGGTGGGAGCTCTATCTCTCATGCAGGCTGGTCATCGTGGGGCTGTATTTTCGGTCTGTCTGGTCAGCCCGATGCTGACTCACGGGTGGGCACTCTCCCTGCGGTGCCGAGCACCTGCCCTTGACAGCCAGCCTCTTTCGCACGGAGAACTCATCAGTGCCTGTCTCCCGCTCTTTGCTGCTCTTCCTTCCCATCGCTGTCTCTCCAGCATCAGCGGTCCCCTTCTCCAGACCTGCCACTGGACGCGCGCTGGTCTCTGGAGCTTTCACAGTGTTTCGCCTGCTGGCATCCTTTTTCTCCTACTATCCCCTTGGCTGTGTTTGAAAAGAATTCCTCAACTCAGTCTTCCAGCTCACTAATTCTTCCTCTTTATGTTCTTTTAAAATAATTTTTATTTTTGACAGTATTACAGATGTCTCCCATCTTCCTCTTCATGTTTAATGGCTTTTTAGTCCATCGATTGGGAATTTTCCCCCATCAATTATATTGTTCAGTTTAGGAAGTTAATAAACAATGTTCTTTTTTGTAAAGGTTCTCTCTGACCATATCAGTAATCTTTCTTTAAAGGTCCTCTTCTGAGTACTGTATTAATTTTCTGTCCTCAGATACACATTTTGCCACCGGATGAGATTGTTGCCTCTGTCGGTATTGAGTGATTCTCCTGAATTGCCCCAGTTCTGGATGATGCTTGATTGTGTGTTTGAGTCAGTAACCGTTCCCGTTAAACTCTCCATTGTCTGTGGTTGGAGACCTTCACTGGTGGAGCTGTTTTGAATGGGCGGTGTTTGGTGTGAATGGGTAAGGACAGGCTGAATGGCTGGGGGAGTAGTTGCCCTTCTGTGTGGGGCACCCTGTTTCTCCTGGAGCTGGAAGTGGGTCTGGCCTCCTAGATCCCAGCCCCCACCTGTGGACAGATGCCCCTCACTGCTGCCACCCGATCCCCGAGGGATAGAGGGGCTGGTGCGCACGGTTTTTTTCTGCCTGGATGCCTCCACGGAGCGGTCATTGCTTCTGGTCCCCTCCAGGTCCCGGCTTCTTCCACAGCCACGATGCAGGGGACTTTGTAAAATGCCACTTCCCCTTTCTATGCTGGAGCGCTCCTCCATGCGCACTCGCCTCGTTTTCACATGCAGGCACACATTTTAGCTTATGAAACTTAGTAATTTGTTTCATTTTGGTGTAGGAAGCGGAAGATTGCTACGTGTGTTTAGTTTGCGGACTTAAACGTGGACAGTTTGAGTCTAGTGGTTGTTACAGTGTGGTCCGAGGGTCCGGGGTCCCCAAGTCCCTTTGAGGGTGTCCACCATGTTCTGTCTTTTTCAACTTTCCATTTGTGTGAAGCTGAATTCTCTTCGCCCAAGACACCGCAGCGCACCAGGCCGCCAGATGGCACAGACGTGAGAATGCAGCTCTCTCCTGTCACGCCCGACGACGTCAAAGAGGTTTTCAGAAGTGTGGGACCACGCTGCCCCTCTCATGAATACTTTTTGTTTTGAACTATATGCAGTGTGTCATAAAATTTGATATTTACACGCTATACGTTTCTTATCATTACGTGAATTAACAAACAGCGTTGGTAGATAGAATGACCCACAGGAACAACAGATCAGTTTGCGGGCTGCTGCGTTCCGGGCCTCCGCTGGGGGGCGGGACACCAGAGCCACACCCCCGCCAAACTGCCTCCCCGGCCTGTCACTTTTCAGTATTGGGGTCCTCTTCCTGTTTCCTGCAAGTATGTGTTTTTATTTTACCGATTTTGTTCCAGAGACACTGCACATGTTCTCCTGCCAGAGCAGAGCAGAGCGGCTGGCGGGGGGGCGGTTCTCCCCCTCAGTGTGAAGGGGGTACACATTGTTTATCGCTCTTCTTAGCGCCTCCCTACATGGGGTTTTGGGGCTGGAACTTAATTGCAGTAACATATTTTCATAGCTCTGTCGCCTCTCTCTGCTCTCTGCTTTCCCGGTCGCTTTCCACCCCACAGGCTGTTGTGTGTCATTTTTAATTAAATATTGAATGCATACAAAAGGGTGTATCGTAAGTGTAAAGTGTAGAGAAAAGCAATTAAACTGGGCGGTAGATAGGGACACATCAGAGAACATGCTAGTCCCCGAGCCTGTGTTCTGTTCTCGCGCCTCCCCCTCCGGCCCGGAGGGGCTGCGTCCTGAATAGACTGGATGTCTGTCTCGGTTTTGCTTCTCTTAAAATTTGACTCCCTTAGCCAGAATACTTCCCTATGTTTTGCTTATTTAGGACCGTATATGGAATCATATTATATGACTTCTGCAAATTTCTTTTTTCCCCATACTTGTTTTGAGATTTACTTACGTTGATAGGTGAAGCTGTAAATTTTTTAATTTTCCTGTCATATAGTTTTCGGTGTATAAATGCAGCATGTGCCAAAGGTAGGTTTACAGTTGTGAGCGTGCAAAACAGATTAGTCTTGTGTTTATTTATTAACTATTGTATTATTTCCCAATGAACAACTGTGAACCTACTTTTGCCCACCCTGTACATCATGAGTTATTAATCCATTCTCATATCAAAATAACATCTAAATTTTATAGAAGGGTTTTTTTACTATTAAAATAGCTTTTCTATGAACATCTTTAAGCCTTTCTAATATTCTGACCTGCAGTTGTGAGAAATGGCACAGAGGGTTGCCCACCCCCGGGGCAACCCTCTGCCAGGCTTGCCCCGGGGGTGGGTGGCATCTCGCGTGACTGGAGCACATGTCACAGTCAGGAGACTGACATGAACGTGAGCCAGGACCCTTGCTCGATTCCACCAGCACTCATGTACTTGTGGGTGCACACCACCTGTGACCCACGTCGCACGGTCCAGGCACAGACGAGGTCTGCGCAGGGGTCCCTGTGAAGCTCCTGGACTCACAGCTCTGCCTGGCCCCGCCCCCTGCAGCCCTGCCCCTCCAGCCCCGTCCTGCCCCCTGCAGCCCGATGACTGCTGGCCTCTCCTCCAGCTGTGGTTTTGTCATCTCCAACCTGCAGTGTACATGGGGTCACACTGTGATCCTTGCTGCGTGCCTCCATTTGGAGTCGGTCTTCTCTGTCGCCCATCCGGATTCCCTGCAGGCCTACCCCAGTTGCTGCGTGCACCAGTAGTTCCTTTTTTTCCCGCGTGGGCACCCAGGACATAGATGTTCTATGGCTTAACCACTCACCCGTGAGGGACGTTCGGACCGTTCCCCGTCTGGGGCTAGTTCCTATAGCTACTGCGAACATTTGGGGACCGGTTTTTGTGTAAACATGGTTTTTACTTCTCTGGGAGAAATGCCCGAGAGTGCAATAGCTGGCTGTATGGGAAGCACCTGCTGACTTTTGCAGGAAAGTGCCGCACTGTTTTCCAGAGTGGCTGGAGCATTTTACGTCCCATCTGTGAACGTTTCATATCTCCTTTGGTGTAGACACCCGAGAGCCCTTCCCAGATACACATTCAAGAGTGGATTTATAGCCGGTCTGCGGAGGCTGCCCACCTTCACCTTCGCTAGGTAACACCGAATTGTTTCCCAGAGTGCATGCAGAAGTGTCCCCTTCAGTACTGGGGGCTGTTTACTCCTGTCGGGGTGACACTTGATAACGTCTTGCATTTTCATCTTCTCCACTGGAGGAAGCGCAGAATGATATCTCGCAGGACTAATTCACACGTCCCTAACGCATTTTTCCTGTGTTTATTGCCGCTTCGTTTTCATCTTTGGTGATGTCCTACCCGAGTCTCTCGTTAAGTTCCTTTTGGGTTGCTTGTCCTCTGCCTCCTGATGCTCACAGTCAAGATAATAAAATTTTATCAGATACAAATAGTGCAAATGTCTTGTATTTGTGGTTTTGTTTTTCATGGCCTTCATTAAACCTTTTCCAGAATGAAAAGTATTCATTTTAGTGTAGTCAAATGTATCAATATTGTTATAGTAACATTCTCATGTATTTTAGTATTGCCTTCTAGAATTTTTGTAGGCTTCTCTTCTCTGTTTAATGCACTTGGAAGTCATTTTAAAGCGTGGCGTGGGGTGGGGATCCAGATTCACTCTCGTCCGAACGGATACCCGGGTTTTCTAATTCTCTGCCACCTTCCATACTCCATCCCTGACGATTCACAGTGCCTGTCTCGTCACACGTCAAGTGTCCTCTTAAGTGAGGCCCTGCTCCAGGGCTCTGTCCTGTCAGCAAACCAAGTGATGGTCATACGGCACATTCCTTACTGTAACTGTGTAATAAATCTTGATATGGGGACGAGTAAGCCCACCCTCCAGCCGCCAGCCTGTCTGCACTTTTGGCCTTCCTGTGTACGGATGTTGAGATGGCTCATCCAGTTTCACCCACGTGTGGAAGGACTGGGACTGCGCTGCAGCCGTCTGAGCAGAAGTGCGTCTTGTCTCCATGATTGGAGTGTCCCATCCCAGGAATAATGAATGGGGTCACACCATCGGTAAACCTGGGCATGTCCTTCAGTAGAGGGCGCTAAATACTCCCCCAAGTCGTGTACATCTTTCAGTTACTTTTACATAGGGAACTTGTATCTGTCTAGTATTATAAATGATGCCTGTATTCCACTTTCTAGGAATTTGCTACTGTATAGAAGTGCAGTCAGAGAGAACTCTCTCTTTCCGTGTTGCCCCCAGTACTTATCTCTTTCCTACTTCTATCTTTCTCTGTCCTTATCGCTCTCTAATATACTATAAAGCTTTCTTATTTACTTTGTTTTGGATGTTTTCCCTTACTAGGAAGTAAACTATGTTGGGGCAGGGATTTTGTCTGTTTGGTTTAGTACTGTACCTTCACCATGGAGCCTAGAGTTCTGCTTATAGTAGGTGTTCAGTAAATATTTTTGAGTGAATGGATGAACTCTTATCAATTCTAATACTTTGTTGTGGGTATTTGGGGGGCATTTTCTGCAGTTCAGTCACATTTACATGCAACTCATGACAGTTTTATTAAAAATATATTTTATTGGTTATGCTATTACAGTTGTCCCCTTTCCCCCTCTTCACTCCATCCTGCACACCCCCTCCCTCCCACATTCCCCCCTATAGTTCATGTCCATGGGTTATACTTATAAGTTCTTTGGCTTCTACATTTCCTATACTATTCTCACCCTCCCCCCGTCTATTTTCTACCTACCATTTATGCTACTTATTCTCTGTACCTTACCCCCCCTCCCCCTCCCACTCCTGTTGATAACCCTCCATGTGATCTCCATTCTGTGGTTCTGTTCCTGTTCTAGTTGTTTGCTTAGTTTGCTTTTGTTTTTGTTTTAGGTATGGTTGTTAATAACTGTGAGTTTGCTGTCATTTTTACTGTTCATATTTTTTATCTTCTTTTTCTTAGATAAATCCCTTTAACATTTCATATAATAAGGGCTTGGTGATGATGAACACCTTTAACTTGACCTTATCTGAGAAGCACTTTATCTGCCCTTCCATTCTAAATGAAAGCTTTGCTGGATAGAGCAATCTTGGATATAGGTCCTTGCCTTTCATGACTTGGAATACTTCTTGCCAGGCCCTTCTTGCCTGTAAGGTCTCTTTGGAGAAATCAGCTGATAGTCTTCTGGGAACTCCTTTGTAGGTAACTGTGTCCTTTTCTCTTGCTGTTTTTAAGGTTCTCTCCTTATCTTTAATCTTGGGTAATGTAATTATGATGTGCCTTGGTGTGTTCCTCCTTGGGTCCAACTTCTCTGGGACTCTCTGAGCTTCCTGGAAGTCTATTTCCTTTGCTAGATTGGGGAAGTTCTCCTTCATTATTTGTTCAAATAAGTTTTCAATTTTTTGCTCTTCCTCTTCTCTTTCTGGCACCCCTATAATTCGGATGTTGGAACATTTCGAGATGTCCTGGAGGTTCCTAAGCCTCTCCCCATTTTTCTGAATTCTTGTTTCTTCATTCTTTTCTGGTTGGATGTTTCTTTCTTCCTTCTGGTCCACAACGTTGATTTGAGTTCCAGTTTTCTTCCCATCACTATTGGTTCCCTGTACATTTTCCTTTGTTTTTCTTAGCATAGTCTTCATTTTTTCATCTAATTTGTGACCAAATTCAACCAACTCTGTGAGCTTCCTCATTACCAGTGTTTTGAACTGTGCATCTGGTAGGTTGGCTATCTCTTTGTTGCTTAGTTGTATTTTTTCTGGGGCTTTGACCTGTTCTTTCATTTGGGACATTTTTTCCCCCCTCGGTGCGCCTGTTACATAAAGGGGCGGAGCCTTAGGTGTTCCCTGGGGCGGGGTAACACTGGTCGCTGCGCTGTGCCGCTGTACGTGGGGGAGGGGCAATGGCGCTTGCTCCACTCTCTGCTGGATTTCAGTCACTCCCTCCACTACACACAATGAAATTGGGCCCCTCTGGTGCTGATTCCCGAGTGGGTGGGCTTGTGCACGCTCTAGGCCCCTGTGGGTCTCTCCAACGAACTCTCCTGTGAGGCTGGGAGTTTCTCCTGCTGCCACCTCAACCCCCACAGGAGTTTTCAATCAGAAGTTTGAGGCTTTATTTCCCCAAGCTGGAGCCCTGGGCTGTGCTGTCTGTTACCCGGTCCACCAGCTACTGCCTCTGTGGCCAGCTGCAGCTTTGCCCGCCCCGCTCCACAATCCGCCACCTCACTGGGTCCGCCAGCCGCAGCCTTGCTGTGAGTCCTCTCCGCCCCGGCTGCCTGTGTCTGTCTTCGCCCCTCCTACCGGTGTGGGTGAGTGTTTCTTCTTTATCTCCTTGGTGGTTGGACTCCATACAGTTCGATTTTCTGTCAGTTCTGGTTGTTTTTTGTTTTTAAATTGTTGTTGTCCTTCTTTTGGTTGTGTGAGGAGGCACCATGTGTCTACCTATGCCTCCATCTTGGCCGGAAGTCTGACAGTTTAATTTCTTATTTTTTGTCTAGTTGCTCAGGCTACTTCCCTTTATATCAGGTTGGCCAAAAAGTCTGTTACATTTTTTTCTGTAAAATAAAAGACACATTTTTCATTTTCACCAGTAACTTGATCAATTTGGATATTTTGAGTATGTTGGCTGTCTCCTGCTCCTTTGCTCCTGGGGGTAGCCATCTTCAATATGCTACCTTGGTTATTCCTATAATGCACGCTGATACGACAGCTGTATTCTCACAATACTATCGAACAAAATTGTTTCGAATGAAGTTAAAGACAACTAAGTACCACTAGGGTCATCTTATGGAAAAAACGTAATGGGCTTTTTGGCCAACCCAATATAACATTAAATAGAGTTGGTAATACTAGTTAGTGATGGTATTCTTATCTTGCTACCTATTTTAAAAGTAAAACTTCTAATATTTTTCTCTTACATATGGTGTGTGTGAGAGAGTGTGTGTGTGCACGTGTATTTGTATGAGCGGAAGTTTTATTTATCAGTTTAAGAAAGTTTAGTTTTACTTCTAGTTTGATAATTTAAAAATACTTTAAAATAACTAGATATTAAAGTACTTAATATATTTTATCTGTATATGTTGTTAAAGTCATACAGTTCTTCATCTTTAGCTCATTAGACTGGTGGAATTAATGAATGGCTTCTAGTATTAGACCAACCTTGCGTTACTGGGGTGAACTTGACATGGGCCTGCCTTGGTTTACTTGGGATAAACCTGACTTTTAATACTTGGCATTATATTACTTTTTATGTTGCTTTATTTTTAAGGAATTTTACATCTATGTTGATGAGTAAGATTGGTCTACACTTCTTTTATTTCCTGTGATGCCCTCCCCTGGCTTGGCGTCCAGGCCATGCTAATTTCACAAAAGGGTTTGGGGCGTGTTCCCTCTTTCCTGTTCTCGACAGCGTTTGTATCACGTCGCAGCCCGTCTCTTTCCTGTTTCACAGAACACGTCCGCAAAGTCGTCCCGGCTGGGCATGCGCAGGGGGAAGTTATTTTTAATTAATTATCTCACTGTTTAATTGTACTACATATTTTTCTTGAGTCAACTATTGGAGTTTATATTTTTTACAAGAAGTCTCCCATTTCATCTAGATTCTGGAATTAATTGGCATAAAGTTCATAATTATTTTTATTGCTTATAAATCTCTGCTCTATCTGTGGTTATGTCCTGTTTTCATTCCTGATATATATATTGTGCTTTTCTTTTCCTTTCTTGTTGCATAATTTGTCGATTTTATATCCTTTAAAAGCGTAAGTATTAATGGATCTTTATTCAGTTTACCTTTTCTGTTGTATCATTTTTCCTATTTTATTAGTTATTCCTAAATTCCTAAAATATGGATGTTTTTCTGTTTCCTTTTTAGTTCTTGATTTCTAACTTTGAGTTCAGGGAATGAGGTCTGCCTGATATTTATAGCTTGAAGTTTATGGTGCTTTCCTTCATGGCCTGGGATATGCAAGTGTTTTCTCTCCTAGGATTTAGTTTCATAGCTGCCTATTAAATCCAGCTGTTAATTTTGGCATTTCTATTTGGCCATACTCTTCCCCCCCGTTGGACTTAATGGTTTAATCAGAGAGGTGTGATTTAAAAATCTCTGTTATCAGGGCGGATCGGTCAATTTTGCCTTGTAGTTCATTCTCTGTTTTGCTCCTGAGGGTTGGGAGTATGTTATTAGGTACATACAAACTTAGAATTTTAAATTCACCCTTTTTGTGAAATTTTCTGTTCTGTTTACGGCTGTATCTCTAGTGTATAAAATAATGGTTAGCACATAGTATAGTCTAGGAAAATACTGATTGAGTGAATTGACATTTTATTAATAATATAGTAATCCTATAAATCTCAGTAATCTCAGTCTTGTAAAGTGTATTTGATCTAAAAGTAATGTAGGTATAATAAAATTTTGGTGTGTATTTCCTTGGTATAATTTTTCTGTCATTTTCCTTTCAACTTTTCTAAATCCTCACGTTTTAGTGGGCGCCCGAATCTTCACTTTTATCCATCTGCCAGGCTATATTTTAACAGAGGGGTTTAGCCCATGTATACTGACTATTACTGATACATTTGGAGTCTTTTCTACTATCTTATTTTTTTCTTTTTGTAAATTGCTTTGGATTATATTTTTTCTTTTTATATCATTTCATGCTTTTTCTTCAACTAATTTGGTTGCTATATATTTTGTTACTATTCTTTTAGTGAATGCACTTGGAATTCTCAATTTATATTTCCTTTTATAAGTATGAATTTAATAAATATGTACTCTTTTCCCTCAAATAAAATAAGAATTTTTAAATGGTTTAAATCTTTAACTCCAACCTTCACTTGCGTGCCACAGCTAGAGCCCACCGAGAGATTACCAAAAACTAGCTCTCATATTAGCTTAACCCTGTAGATCTTTGCTTTTTTGTTTTTTCAGCCAATTGAAAAATCAATGTATTAATCCATATGTGATCAACTATGGCCTAGAGGCTGAGCTATCAGGAAAGTCTGTTGATTTTATTCAGTGTTTTGGGAAGTCCGACACCAGGAGTGTTTTCCCTGTGCATCTTGTTAGCCCCGTTTCCAAACACCGAGGACACTTGAATTGTCTGTTCTGACCCCTCTGACCACTGTCCATGCCCCTCACCCAGTGCCCTGGCCTGGGGCCGCTGGCCGCCGTGCTCAGTGCATGCAGTGGAGAACTCACTAGCTCGTAGGCTTGGGCTGTGCGCTGGTGGGGAGGTTCCAATGCCTTGGGTGACCTGTAAGGGTTTCGTCGGAACGAGCCCAGCCTCACCCTGGCTTTCCCAGAGTGCCCTGGCCTGAGATAGCTGGGCAGCCAGCTCGCAGGGAGTGGATTTTTGGGATCCTGTCCCCATTGACTCTCCTATCTTAGCTCAGAAGGGACAGTGCCACTGGGGAACCCCAGACAAGATGGGGCATGTCAGAAGCGATGGAGTGTAGGGACAATGCATCGGGCGTCCCGGATGCAATCTAGCAAGTGCAGTAGCACAGGTGTGGCCCCAGAGTGTGGAAATCCTCTCGGTGCCTAGGGTCGCAGATCCTGGCGTGGATCAACTAATGCAGTGCAAGACAGGGGCACGTTTGGGAAATGGGTGAGTTCACACATTTCTCTGAGCCTTGGAACCTTACCAGAGGTTCTAGTCCAGTTGATGGATCCAGTTTATTATCTTGTTTCTCTCCGCTTTCAAGATGAGTTTGTTTTGAGCATCTGCCATGCACTGTGTTCTGATCAAGCTACGTTAAAATAGACTCGGTACCCGCTGCTGGAAGCTTACAGTGCAGTCAGTTCAGAAAACACTCCCTGAGCACGCAGCAGCCCACAGGCCCAGGGCTGTGCTTTTGCGGGGCAGTAGTGAAGTGGCCCCTCTGATGGGGAGCCACGGAGGCGAGGAGGGTCTCACCAGAAAGGTGGCAGGTGTGTGGCAGGTGCTTCGATCAAGCACAGAGGTGGGAAGAAGGGCGCGGTCCAGAAACAGAAAACTGCTGTAGGATACAAGCAAAGCAGTTTGAGGGAAAGGATTGCGATGGAAAAGGAGGCCAGGGCCAAGGGTATTAGTACATCGAAGAGAAGTTGTGGAGTTTATTATTAATGTAGCAAAAGAGAGACATGGCTTTGGGCCAAAAATGGTCCAAGATATTCTCATGTGAACAGAGGTGACTGACGAAACCTGTGGGCCCAACATTTTACACTGCTCGGGGGCTTCAGGGTGCCCTGGAGTTCCCCCAGGTGGGCTTGGTGTGGTCGGTTTCGGGTAAGGAGGTACTGTGTGGTGTCAGGAATGGCTGTCTCCATGGCCAGTTGGCTGTGACGTTATGTGGTGTCATCGTTACACTCGATGTGATTCTGGAAAGTGGCTTTGTTGCTGTTGGTTAGGGTTAGCCAGCCCCCAAGTCCTGCCTCAGCACTCATGCAGTATGCTGAGGTCCTTGTGGGTGAGCTCTTTGTGAAAGTGTAAAATGACTCAGGAATTACCCTGCTCAAAATGTCAGGCAGCAGAATAAATAACACTCCCCTCATTAATCCCCACGGGCAGTGTCTGTGTGAGGCCTGGCTTTTCCGCAATGAAAAGATGTCAGCCCCGAATGTGTGTCTGCACTACTGAGGCTGAACAAGAAAGGGATTGGATTCTCCATGCAGCCACAGCGAAGTGGGGCAGTGGTGGCGAGCAAGCGCCCAGTGCTGGGAAGTGGGGACCCTGGTGGGGAGGCACTGTGGGGGCTCAGGCCAAGTGAGAGGGGAGGGCAGTGTGGGATTCAAGTGGGAAGCAATTCCAAGCAAAATTCATCTTGATTCACCCGCATTTACTAGAGCTACCGCAGCCACTATAGCTCAGTGTCTAAGCAACGTGTGTGGCTTTGTGGCCCTGGAAGCAGTGGAAATCAGCAGGAAGCCTGGGGCCCAGGGTGGGAGGGGTAGAAATGGTGTCCTCAGGAAGCCAAGACCACAGGCTGCAGGGAGCCCAGACTCAGGGTTACTGCAGGGACCAGCAGGCCCAGCCCATTCATTTCCCAGGAAAGGAGGGGGCTTGCCTCAGGAATGCCAGGAGACGTGAAATGCTTAGTTCCCGAGGACCTGTGCCCCCATTGGCATGTTCCCGCAGCACTGGGTCCAGCTCTCATCTGTCCTTGGCGCTCTCCTGAAAGTTAGAACTCTTTGAAGATGAGATCCGATTTCCTCCTCATGCAGTGCCGGGCACCTGGCATGCCCGGCACTGCACAGATGTGAACTGACGTATGGCCAGACCTTTTACTGAGGTCCAGGGTGTGTCTGGTTTTTTGTTTTGGTTTTTCATGTTGTGTGTGTACATACCTTTTATTGGGTCGGCCAAGAGTTTGTTTGGTTTTTTCTGTACAACAGCTCTAGTAGCACTTAATTATCTTTACCTTCATTCAAAACAGTTTTGTTAGATTGTGTTGTGACAGAGGTGGGAACAGAGGTGGGGACAGAGGTGTTGTGACAGAGGTGGGACAGAGAGGTGTCATATCAGCGTGCATTTTTAAAATCTTATTAAAATTGGTGAGTTTTTGTGTAGTCATTTTAATATTGAAGATGGAAGAAGATACAGAAAAATTTTCAGCACATTTTGTTTTATTGTTTCAAGAAAGGTAAAAATGCAACTGAAACGCAAAAAGATTTGCGCCGTGTATGGAGAAGGTGCTGTGACTGATCGAATGTGTCAAAAGTGGTTTACGAGGTTTCATGCTGGAGATTGGTTTCTTGCTGGACGATGCTCCACGGTTGGGTAGACCAGTTGAAGTTGATAGCCATGAAATTGAGACATTAATTGAGAACAAATCAGTGTTATCCCATGCAGGAGATAGCCAACACACTCAAAATATCCAAATCAATAAAGTTATTGGTGAAAATGAAAAATGTGTCTTTTATTTTATGGAAAAAACCATACAGACTTTTTGGCCAACCCAGTATCTTAGTTACCTATCTATATTTTGTTTAAGTCGGAGGACCCAGCCCTATAGCTTCATAGTTAAGAACAGGGGCTTTGGAGACAGACAGCCTATCCTGGGTTCAAATCCTCCCTGTGCTATTTCCTCCTGCCTGTGTGGCTTTAGACATGATGATGACCCGCTCTGGAAAACAGGAAGAGTAATCTTGTCAGCCCCAGAGCTGCGGGGAGGCTCCTGCGCGATGGTGCAGATACAGGTGGGCAGTGGACCCTCAGCCCGGCACCTGCTGAGAGGCGGCGTTTTTCCCTCTGGCCGGCTCACCGCCAGCGCAGTTCTCCTGCGACGGGCTGTGACATACGGAGGTGGAACTGCGCTGTTTGCGACGTGACCCTCTCTAGCTCGGTGTTGCATCAGCTTTCTGCTCAGTGGGGACGAGTGTCACCCACGGAGTAGACTGGAGCCGGGCCCTCATTGCTTTCGGAAACGAGCAGGGTGACCAGGAGGGAGGGAAAAGCTGCCCCAAAGCCATCGGCCACAGACACAGGGTCACCCACAGCTCTGTTTGAAGAACCGGCCAGAATTTGGAACTCAGACTTAGATTTTAACGAGTTCTCCTGTTTCATTGTTTCTTCTGTGAGACTTGTGATTAGCAGCATAAGCTTGTAAAAGTGAAGCTTGGATTTATATGAATAGAATTCAAATGTGTGCAAAATAAGTGGGAAGAAAACACTCTTCTGTATAATCTACTGGTCTCTTAAGTCTTTTTTTTTTTAAAGAAAGAAAAACTACTGCATGTCAGGGAGAGAGCAGGGCTCTCTGATTCTGGACATTTGTCGTCAGCTGCCGAGAGTCTGAAGACCCACCATTAAAATGAATTGCAGACTGTCACTGGGCACCCTGCTGGCCGTGTGGATGGAACCTCGGGACTTTCGAACACCAGCCCTCATGGACACGGAGCGTTTGTCACCGGCAGTGCCTCGCAGGCCCCAGGCTGTAGGGCTCCATTTGTGCAGAATGTTCAGAAAAGGCCGGTCTGTGGAGACAAATGGAAGGCAGCTTGGCAGTTGCTCGGGGCTCGGGATGGGAAAGGGGGAGGGCCACAGCTCGGGCAGTGGGCTTCTTTTTAATGCATAACTCAATGTGGTGTGGCTGACAACTCTATAAATTGTATAAATGTCACACTTAAAATGCGTAGATTTTATACTAAGTAAATTATACCTCAAAGCTGTTTTAAAAAAATGCCTACTTGTGTGAGTAGATGGGAAACTTCAACCTCGTGAAGGTGTTGATCGAGTGTCGTCCTTCCAATGAGGTCTCTTAAGGGGAAAAGCTTTCTGGGTGGAATTCACCAGTCAGTCCCTTCTGTCCCTGTTACCCTCTGCTTGTGTCCAGTATTCAAGTGACCGGCAGCAGCTGGTACTCGTGTGCCAGGCACGGAGGAATGAGAAAGGGCAGAATAGAAGGACATCTCTTGCTTTATTTTTTTTTTCTTCCTGATACTGTGGTAAAATATGTAACTCAAGAGTTAGTGTTTTAACCATTTTAAGGGTGTGTACAGTTCGGGGGGCAGACTGCCTTCACCCTGTACTACAGCCCTCCCCACTACCCATCGCCTGAACCTTGTCAGCCTTGTGACGGAAGCTGCACCCACGCTGGCCCAGCCCTGGTAACCTCTGGTGTGTCCATCTCGATGAATTTGGCTTTTCTAGGAGCCTCATGTAAGTACAGTCATGCAAGGTTTGGTCTCTTGGGTCTGGCTGTTTTCACTGAGCGCAGTGTTTTCAAGGTTCGGCCCAGTTGTGACAGGTGTCAGAGACTCCACATTTTCTCTGCCCGTTCGCCGTCCACTAAGGGACACTTGGACTGTGTATTTTGGCCACTGGGGATGATGCTGCTGGGAACTTTGTGGTACAAGTATCTGTCCAAGTTCCTGTTTTAAATTCTTCGGGGTACATGCCGAGGAGTGAAATTGCTGGGTCACCGTAAGAAAAGGTGAAACACTGCCATTTGCTGTCGCTGAGCATGGGTGGCTCTCGAGAGTATCGTGCTAAGTGAAGTGAAGAGCCACAGCATTCACTCGTGTGGGGTCTAACGCTGAACGCAACAAGCGGACAAACAAGACAGACAAACTCACTGGTGGACGCAGACAACGGTCTGGTGGTTACTGGAGGGAAGGGGGTGAGGGAGGGAGGAAAGGGCGGTGAAACAGACGGTGGTGGGAGGAGATTTGACTTGGGTGGTAAACGCAATGCAGTGTGCAGATGACGTATTACAGAATCGTACGCTTGAACCCTATGTAATTTTATTAACCCATGTCCCCCAATAAACCTAATTAAAAAGAAACTGCTGGGCCACAGAGTAATTCTGGGCTTAACTTTTTGAGGGGCTGTCACCCTGTGTTCCAGTGGTTGTGACATTCGCATTCACACCTGCGACACAGGGGTTTCCGCTTCTCCACATTTTCGTCAACACTGTTGTTGCTGTAACAGCCATCCTGAGGGATGTGAAGTGCTGTCTCCTTGTGGTCTTTATTTACTTCGCCCTAATGGTTGGTGACCTTGTCACGTGCTCAGAAGTCTTTGGAAAATGTCTATTCACGTCCTTTGTTCACCTTTAATTGGGTTGGTTTTCGTTGTTGTCGTCATCGTCGACGTGTAGGCTTTCTTCATGTGTTCTGGATCTTAACTCCTCACCAAATACGTGGTTGTAAATATTTTCTCCCATTCCGCGGGTTGCCTTTCACTCTGTTAATTGTGGCCTTTAATGCACAAGATTTTAAAATTTTGACGAAGTCCAGTTTACCTATTTTTTTCTCTTGCCGCCTGTGTTTCGGCATCATGTGCAAGAAATAGTTGCTAAATCCAGTGTTAGGAAGTTTTCCACTCGTGTGTTTTTTTGTGTTTTAGAGTTTCAGTTCTTACATGAAGGCCTGCGATCTATTTTGAATTAATTTCTGTGTATGGTGTAAGGAGAGGGTCCAGCTTCATTCTTTTGCATGCGGATACCCAGTTTTCACAGTGCCACTTGCGGAAACCACTGTCCTTGCTCTTTCATATTTGGCACCCTCGTTGAAGATCAGTTGACCGTATGTCATATACAAGGGTTTATTTCTGGGCTCCCTGTTCTGTTACACTTTTCTATGTATCCGTCTTTCTGCAAGTGCCTCATCATTTTCATTACCATAGCTTTATAATAAAGTTTGAAATCAGGAAGTGCAAATCTCCAACTTTGTTCTTTTTCAAGATTGTTTTGGCTATCCCGGGTCTCAAGATTTCATATAAATTTTGGGATGTGTTTTTATATTCCTGCAGTTAACATTGTTGGGATGTTGATAGGATTGTGTTGAATCCACAGGTCACTTAGGCTGCTAGTGACGTCTGCACAGTATCCAGTCTTCCAGTCTGTGAGCCCCAGGTGTCTTTCCGTTTACTTGTATTTTCATTAATTTCTTGCAGCACTTTTTGTAGTTTCTACTCTGTGAGTCTTTCACTTCAGGTGTATTTCTAAGTATTTTTTCTTTTTGATGTCGCTATAAATGGAATTTTAAGAAATCCCTTTCTGGTGGATCATTGTTAGTGTAGAGATAGAAACAGAACTTTTTGTGTTGATTTTGTATCCTGACATTTTGCAGATTTAGTTGACTTGTTCTAAGGTTTGTGGAATGTTTAAGGTTTTCTGCATGTAAGAACAAGTCAGCTGCAAACAGACCGTTTGACTTCTTCCTTTCCCATCTGCATGCCTTCAGTTGCCCTCTCTTGCCTGGCTGCTCGCGCTGGTTCTCCTATATTATGTTGAGTAGTGGCGGTGAGGGCAGACATCCCTGTCTTGTTCACGAACAGAAAGGCAAAAAAAGCATTCGGTCTTTTATCATTGAGTCCGAAGTTAGCTGTGTGGTTTTCATATATGGACTTTATTAAGTTGAGGTAGTTTCCCTCTATCCTAGTTCGAGTTTTTTACATTATGAAACGGTGTTGAGTTTTGCCAAATGCTTTCCCTGCATCTAAATGATCACATGGGTCTCTCCCCTCCTTCATTCTATGATGTGGTATACTAAACTGATTTATTTCTGTAGGTTGGACCATATTTCTTTCAAGGGATAATTGGTTTGGTCTTGTTTATAAACCTTTAAACATGTTTCTGAATTTGTTTTGCTAATATTCTATCGAGGATTCTTATGTGAAGAGTCATAATGGATATTGGTCTGTAGTTTTCTTTTGGTATCTTTGTCTCGCTTGGCATCAGGCTAATGCTGGCCTCACAGAAGGCGTGAGGAAGTACTCCTGCCTCTGCAGTTTTGGGGGGAAGAGTTTGGAAAGATCTGGTATTCTTGAAATGTTTAGTAGAGTTCATCAGGGGGGCCCCTGAAGTCAAGGGCTTTTCTTCTTTGGGAGGGTGTTGATTACTGCTTCATTCCTCCACTGGTTCTAGGTCTGTTCAGATTTTCTATTTCTTCATGATTCAGTCTTGGTAGGTTGTGTGTTTCTAGGAATTTGTCCATCTCTAAGTTATCCAAGTTGTTCTTGTCTAATTGGGCATATAATCCTCTTTTATTTCTATAAAATCAGTAATGTGCCCCACTTCCATTTCTAACTTTAGTAAACTGAGTCTTCTCTTTGTACTTTTAATCAATTTTGTTAAATTTTGTTAGTTGGTTTTGTTAACCTTTCACAGAACCCACTGGTGGTGTTGAATTTTTTCTATTCTCTGTTTTAGTCTTTGTTCTTTCCTTTCTTCTGCCAGCTCTGGGTGTATTTTTATTTATTTATTTTCTAATTACTTAAGGTATAAAGTTAGGTTGTTGGTTAGGGATCTATTTTTATTTTTATTTATTTTTATTTTTTTTAAATATACTTATTGATTATGCTATTACAGTTGTCTCATTTCCCCCCCTCACTCCACTCCATCCTGCCCACCCCCTCCCTCCCACATTCCCCCCCTATAGTTCATGTCCATGGGTCATACTTATAAGTTCTTTGGCTTCTACATTTCCTATACTATTCTTACCCTCTCCCTGTCTATTTTCTACCTACCATTTAGGCTATTTATTCTCTGTACCTTTCCCCCCTCTCTCCCGCTCCCACTCCCCTGTTGATAACCCTCCATGTGATCTCCATTTCTGTGGTTCTGTTCCTGTTCTAGTTGTTTGCTTAGTTTGCTTTTGTTTTTGTTTTAGGCGTGGTCGTTAATAACTGTGAGTTCGCTGCCATTTTTACCGTTCATATTTTTTATCTTCTTTTTCTTAGGTAACTCCCTTTAACATTTCATATAATAAGGGCTTGGTGATGATGAACTTCCCCAACTTGACATTATCTGAGAAGCACTTTATCTTCCCCTCCATTCTAAAGGATAGCCTTGCTGGATACAGTAATCCTGGATGTAGGCCCCCGCCTCTCACGACCTGGAATACTTCCTGCCAGCCCCGTCTTGCCTGCAAGGTCTCTGGAGAAATCAGCCGACAGCCTCATGGGAAGTCCCCTGTAGGCAACTGTCCCCTTTTCTCTTGCTGCTTCCAAGACTCTCTCCTTCTGTTTAATCTTAGGTAATGTAATGAGGATGTGCCTTGGTGTGTTCCTCCCTGGGTCCAGCTTCCCTGGGACTCTCTGAGCTTCCTGGACTTCCTGGAAGTCTATTTCCTTTGCCAGATGAGGGAAGTTCTCCTTCACTACTTGTTCAAATAAGTTTTCAATTTTTTGTTCTTCCTCTTCTCCTTCTGGCACCCTCATAATTTGGATGTTGGAACGTTTCAAGATGTCCTGGAGGTTCCCAAGCCCCTCCTCATTTTTCCGAATTCTTGTCTCTTCATTCTTTTCTGGTTGGATGTTTCTTTCCTCCTCCCGGTCCACACCGTTGATTTGAGTCCCAGTTTCCTTCGCATCACTATTGGTTCCCTGTACATTTTCCTTTGTTTCTCTTAGCATAGGCTTCATTTTTTCATCTGGTTTTTGAACAAATTCAACCAATTTTGTGAGCGTCTTGATAACCAGTGTTTGAATTGTGCATCCGATAGGTTGGCTATCTCTTCCTCACTTAGTTGTATTTTTTCTGGAGCTTTGAAGTGTTCTGTCACCTGGGCCATTTTTTTTTTTTTTTTTTTTTTTGGTCTTGGCAAGTCTGTTACTTAAAGGGGCGAGCATTAGGTGTTGACTGGGGCGGGGTAACGCTGGTCACTGCGCTGTGAGGCTGTATGGGGGGGAGGGGCCGAGAGGGACACCGGATCTCAATCTTTCACTCCGCTACCCACAATCGAACTGGGCCACTCTGGTGCTGGTTCCCGAGTGGGTGGGTCTGTGCACGCCGTAGGCCCCTGTGGGTCTCTGCAACAACCTCTCCTGTGAGGCTGGGAGTCTCTCCTGCTACCGCCCCAACCCCCACAGGCGTTTTCAATCAGAGGTTTGAGGCTTTATTTCCCCGCGCTGGAGCCCTGGGTTGCGTGGTCTGCTTCGCTCCCTGCTGTTTGTCCGGTTTATCTGCGCGAATGTGGGGCCGTGGGGTCTGCCAGTGGTCAGACTGCCTGCCCCGTGTGTCCCACACTCCGCCAGTCTCGGTGCCACAGCAACGCGAGTCCTCTCCACCCTGGTGCCCGTCTCCGCCCCTCCTACCGGTCTGGATGAATGTTTATTTTTTATTTCCTTGGTGTCGGACTTCCTTGCCGTTAGATTTTCTGTCAGTTCTGGTTGTGTGAGGAGGTGCAGTGTGTCTACCTACGCCGCCATCTTGGTTCTCGGAAAATCTGGATATGATTATTCTTAACCCAGGACAGACACCAACATTTCCTTCTATCAGCTTAAGGGAGGCTCCATGCTGAAGGACCTCAGGCAGTGTCTTGAGAAAGTTGATGTGGGGATCTATTTTTAATGTAAGCATTTACAGCTATAAATTTTCCTCTCAGTCTGCTATCATTGCACCCTATAAGTTTTTATCTCTTGATTCTTTCTTTGACCCATTGGTGGTTTAGAAGCTTGTTAATTTCTACACATTTGTAAATTCTCTGTTTTTACTTTTGCTATTGATTTCTAGTTTCATTCCATTGTGATCAGAAAAAATACTTTACATCATTTCAATCATTTTAAATTTACACAATTCAAAGTATTAAAACAATAAGACTAGTTTTGTGGCCTAACATGTGGTCTATTCTGGAGAATTCCGTGTGCACTTAAGAGAAGTGTGTGTTTTGCTGTTGCTGGGTAGAATGTTCAGTATCTGTCTGTTAGATTCAGTCGGTTTATAGTGGCTCAGGTTCCCTTTCTGCTTCTCTAGTTTACTGAAAGTGAGTTGTGGAAGTCTCCAATTGTTATCGTAGAGCTGTCTGTTTCTCCTTTCAAATCTGTCAATATTTTGTTCATATATTTTGGAGCTATAATTTTTGGTGCATATGTGTCTATAATTGTGTCTTTTTGTTGAATTGACCCTTTATCATTATAAAATGCTATACTTTGTCTCTTGTAAGAGTTATCGACTTAGAGTCAAATTTGTCGGATATCAGTATAGTCATTGTCAAATTATATATACATATAGTAGTCATATATATATATATACACACACACACACACATATGTATATAATTTGTGGTTACCACGAGGATTCCATATAATATCCTAGTTACAACAATCTATTTTAAATTGGTATCAACTTAAACTGCATACAAAATTTCTACTCATTTATCGCTCCATCCCTCCCATTTATGTTATTGATGTCACAAATCTTTATATATATATCTTTTATATATATGTATTTATATATATCTTTATATCTTTATAAAATATATAAATCATATCTTTAGTCATAGATTTATAATGACTATGTACATTTTCTTTTAAATCTTGTAGAACATAAAAAGTGTTACAAACAAAAATTACAATACTGTTTTTTTTCTTGCTTGTGTATATACTTTTACCAGAGAATTTTATATCTTAATATTGTGTTGAGTTGCTGTCTTGCATCCTTTTATTTCATCCTGAAGGACTCCATTTAACATTTCTGGTAGGACGGGACTAGTGGTAATGAGCTCCCTCAGCTTTTATTAATCCAAGGGCCTTAATTTCTCCCTTGTTTTTGAAGGCTATTTTTACCGGTTATAGAATTTTTTTAAAATTAATTAATGTATTTTTATTCAGTTACAATTGTCTGCATTTTCTCCCCAACCCTCCACCCCACCCCAGCCAGTCCCACCTCCCTCCCCCACCTCTACCCTCCCCCCGATTTTATCCTTGTGTCCTTTATAGTAGCTCCTATAGACCCTTCTCCCCACTATCCCCTCCCCACTCCCCTATGGCTATTGTCACAATGTTCTTAATTTCAATGTCTCTGGTTATATTTTGTTTGCTTTTTTCTTTTGTTGATTATGTTCCAGTTAAAGGTGAGATCATATGGTATTTGTCCCTCACCGCCTGGCTTATTTATAGAATTCTTGGTTGACAACTATTTTTTATTTCAGCACTTTGAATAATTTTATTCTGCTACTTTCCAGCCTCCAAGGTCTCTGCTGGAAAACCTGCTGATAGTCTTACTGAGGATACTTTATATGTGACCAGTCACTTTTCTCATGTTCTTTCAAGATTCTTTCTTAGCTTTGACTCTCATAGTTTGTGGTGTATCTTGGTGTGTGCCTCTCTGCATTTATCTGGCTTTAAATTGATAAGACTTCTTGGATATGTAAATCCATGTCTTGCCTCAAATTTGGGACATTTTCAGCCATTATTTTTTCAAATAATTTCTCTACCCCTTCCTTTTCCTTATTGGTTTCTCATAGTGTTTGTTTTGGTATACTTTACTGCACTCCCTAAGTCCTTAGGTCCTGTTCACTTTTTTTCATTTGTTTTTCTTTCTGCTCCTCAGATGTGGTAATTTAAAATGTCTTTTTAAAAGATTTTATTTATTTTTAGAGAGAGAGGAAGGGAAGGAGAAAGAGAGGGAGAGAAACATCAATGTGTGGTTGCCTCTTGCATGTCCCCCACTGGGGACCTGGCCTGCAACTCAGGCATGTGCCCTGACTGGGAATCAAACCAACAACCCTTTGGTTTGCAGGCCCATGCTCAATCCACTGAGCTGCACCAGTCAGTGCTAAAATGTCTTATTTGTAATCTCACTGATTTTTTTTCTGCCTGCTCAAATCTGCTGTTAAACTCCTCCAGTGAATTTTTATATTTAGTTATTATATATTTCAGCTCCAGAATTTTGTTTGGTTCTTTTTTATAATTTCTATCTCTTTTTCAAGTTCTTATTTTGTTTATATATATTTCCCTGATCTTTATTAGGTTTTTTGCGCATGTCTTCCCTTGGCTCTTTAAGCATGTTTGTGACAGCTATTTTGAAGTTTTTGTCCAGTTGGGATTGCCTGCACCACTTGTTCAGAAATAATTTCCACCCCCTGTATTCTTCCTTTGAATGAGTTGTGTTTTCCTGATGGTTTATGGACCCAGCGGTGGTGGTTGTTGAAAAGAGGGCATCTGGGGGAAGAAATGAGCCGCTGCTCTGTCTTTGCAGACTAGCTTTGTGCGGGGGCAGTCCTTCAGTGATGGACTGGGCACGTGAGGCTTCGGATCAACCCATGGTGAAAATGTGTGGTTTTCTCAGGCACCTTGCTCAGGGTGCACCTTGCCTGGCCTCTGTGTGGCTCCTGCTCACTTGTGAACATCTTAATTTGCCAAATGGCCTCACTTCAGCTTTTCTTCAGGGCACTGGGTGGTCTGTGACACGCCTTCACTTAGCATCCCCTGTCCCAGGCCGTATCTCCCGCAGCTTTGTGAGTGGTGCCTGCTGCCGCTCTCTGCCTGAGCCTCACGGGGGTAACACAGAACCCGGCCCTCTAGGCAGACTCCAGGCAGGTTAGAAAGTTGCCAGTAAGATCTTCTCTGTTTGTTTGGGTCTGTGGGATGGAATTGGGTCTGGGATGCTGCTTCCTCCAGATCAAGGCCATGTTGCACTGGGGAGAGTGGTCTAGGACAGGCAAGAACACCATGAACTTCCCTACCATTCTGAATGTGGCTTTTTGTCGATTAGGTGTTGTTTATGGGGTCATTGCAGAGTTTCAACTTCTATAGAGCTCCTGTAAGATTATTTCAGACTTTAGTTGTTTTTTAATGTTTCCGTGGGAAATAGGGGCTTGGAGCTTCCATTTTGTTCCATCCCCTGCTGTTGAGGGTTCACATTTGATGGGCAGTTACCACGCACTGGGGGATGGAGGGAAGGACAAGGAATGCCTCGTTCTTCTGGGAGCTCTTGAGAAGCGTCCTTGGAGGAGTGAGAACCCAGCTGAGTCCGGGAAGCATTCCAGGTAGAGCAGCTCTCAGGAACATGGGCTGAAGTGGTGGGAAAAACAATCAGAACTTGAGAAGTGAGGAATGTAAGGGGACAAAGAGGTGCAAAGGTTTGTTTGCCAAGCCAAATAGTTTGTCTGGTTCTGAAAGTGATGGGAAACCTTGAAAATTAAGTGTGGCTGTGACAGGGTCAGATTTGCCTTGAGTAAAGTCTCCTGGGGCAGCGGCACGCAGGATTGGAGCTGGGTCACTAGACCAAACTCCCAGGACAGCTCCAAAAGATGACGCTGGCCAGGACCGTGATAGTGGTGCTGAGGTCGAGAGGAAGAGATACATTCAGAAATGAGAGTTGACAGAGAATTTAGTGACTTACACAGGCTGGGGGGTTAAGAACAGCATAGAAGGTGTCATTCCTGAAGTCAAGGAGTATAGGGGGAGAAATTTTGAAGGAGCTGATAAATTGTGTTTTAAATATTTTTAACTTGCACAAGACATTATGGTGTATTGCCTTTGTGATTTAAAAAAGGTGACTCAGAAAGATGAGGCTGATGCCCCACTGGCCACCAGCCCCACCCCAGCCCTCAGCAGCCAGTGCTGCCTCCAGCCTGGTGTCTGGACGCCCTTCCAAGCACGCTCTGTGCATTCCCGCCCTGCATGGGGAAGATGGGTCGCGTTGCCTTTAGATACACAATGTAATATTTAATACTCTATCACTTGATTTTTTCCCTCTTGCAACTGACATTTTAGAACCTCTGCTAAGTCAGTGCATGGGAAGTCACTCTGCTCCTCGTGACTGTGGCATATAGCATTCCAGAGACTAGAGGGGCCCAATGTGTCCACTGACGTAGTCTTAATTTAGTCCCAGATTTTTGGTTCTAACAGATGCTGCTGCCACGAACACACTTGTGCGTCTTTGTACGTTAGTGCGATTGTTTTCCCCCTAGGAGAAGGTACTGAGACGGGGGATTGCTGGGCCCTGGGGTGCATGCTTTTATTTGACAGTTACTGCCGGCCGCCCTCCACGTGGCTGTTCTGGCTGTGCGGCGGGCGGGCTGTTCTTCATACCACAACTCTTCTGCTGGAAACTGGTGGATCGCTGCTCCGATCTGTGTTTCTCAGATCACGAGTGAGGGCAGGTGCGGTTTCCTCGCCATTTGTTCGTCTTCCATTAATCACTTGTTTTTATCTTTTCCCCACTGGTCTATTGGACTATATTTTTCTTATGGATTCGTAGGAGTTCAAAAAAATTTATAGCCTATCCTTTATGTTGTCACCCATGTCTCCTTTAGTTTCTCATGTATCTTTTAAGTTCGTTTATGATGTGACATTATTCTGACGGAGGGAAGTCGGCCGGTGAGCTCAGTGCGGCCCACAGTTGACGGTGCTCGTCTAAGCAAAGCCTCGCCAGCTCTGCTGTCATCGGCTGTTCGCTCCATGATCCATCCTGTCGTCCCGATGTTTTAAGGTCTGACGTTGAGGTGTCAGTGGGAAATCTGAGTAGAATCATGCAAACAGCAGCTGATGGTGTCAGAATGGCGTGAAAGTCAAAACCAAACCTGAGATGTGGGCTGGGGGCTTCCAGAGCGGGGGTGTTGAAACCCTGGGGCACAGGTGAGGCCATCTAGGGAAAGCGTGTGAGGAGGAGAGGGCCCGGGACACAGACCTGCGTCGTCCACAGACGAAGCTGAGAGACCTGAAAGGTGGGCCAGAGAGGTGGTGGAGAAACTGGGAATGACGGGTGGGAGGAACCCAGACAGACGAGCTGTAACAAGTCCAAGGTAGCCACTGGCGTCCATGATCACACCCATCAGCCTCTGTGGTCACGGTCATTGCTCTGTCTGGTGCTTTCAAGGAGCGGACAGAGCAGGCAGCGGGGTTATTGCATTTGCTTTCCCAGGACTGAGTGGGGGCCTGCCCGGGGGGCGGGGCTCTCATCCCACCTCACACACATTAACCTGTAAGTCTGCACATGTACTATTAAAATCTGTGAAACCTTGTCAAAGGGTTGCATTATGAAATCTGCCCCTTTCCTTTAACAAATTTGTCAAAGAAACCCTCAAGCTGACTGGGTGTTGTGAGGAGGTTCTGTGACCTTCGGCTCACTCGGCATGTCTAGACCTGGAGAACTAACTGCCTTTAACTGGCCCAGGCGGCGTCCGGGGTGGGGCCAGAGGGAGGAAGGATGTGGGGGTGGCCTGCGCAGTGGTGCTGGTCTGGGAGGGCCGTGGAGTGTGTCCACAGAGCCAGCTTCTCTTTGACGGTGGTGGCCACTGTTCCCCTGGCATTAGCTAGCGTGTGGCATCTGAAGCCACTTTCCTCAGCTGTCAGCCTGTGGACCGTCTGCACAATCCCGTCTGCGGGGTGAAGGAACCGAACTACACGTAAGACAGTCCGTGCCTCAGCCCTCGCTGAGATTACTCCCTCTGGGTATAATTAAGTAACGGACATGCTGGCCTCCGTGTGCCTAAGGCAGAGAGGGAGTAATTCCTGCTCCAGTCTGTGCTTGGACAAGCGTCCTGTGTGTTAACCCACGGACTCAGGAGAACTCAGCGTCCTTGCGAGGGGGAGAGGTGTGTTTTCAGGAGAACTGGAGGATGGCTGGCTGGCGAGGGAAGGAAGAAGGCAGGATTGAAAAGGCCTGAGGTTGCAAGCAGGACGACAAGTGGACGCTGGCAGATAAGGACTAATAGGTGCAGCCTGAGAGAGGTGAACGCAGCGGGGAGGAGGGTCAGGTGGTGTGGTTCTAGACTGGGGGGGCCAGGGCACACATGCGCCAGGGTGCACTGAGGGGCCAGGGCCAGCAGGACCGCCAGCGGGTCACCTCCCTACCAGGTTCCGAAGCCTTGGCAGAGGGGCCCGCACTGTTCTCTGGAGGCCAGGTGTGGGTGAGCCCAGGCAGGGAGCGCATATCCAAGCTACCAAAGGCAAACACTCAGATGTTGCAGACAAATTAAAATTTATTGACACAGACAGAGATGCACCTACTGAGGACTACAGTTACGCAACTACTGTTAACCAAAGAGTCGTGTTCACATTCCAGATAAGTCTATGTGGAAAAGCATTCAGAATCTACTAGGTTTTTCTACATCACTATTTCATCTACAATAGGACAACAGACTGACATTCAGGGTTTGGTGGCTCTCATTACAGTGCTACACATTGAACAGGGACAAACATCAGTGACTTTGAGAAAAAGGTATAAAAAGACCAGAACCGCCCACTGTAGAAAGGGCTCTTGGATGTTACTGTACAGTGTGGTCAAGGTGGAAAACAAAACAATGGCATCCTGGGAAAGCGGAGGGCAGACCTGAACAGACATGTCGTCCTTCGTTGCTGGGCCTGGGGAAACGGATACAAACCTCAAGTTCGGTGGCCAGGTGTTTCCATGCCTAGAAGATCTGTGGAAACTAAGAGACGTCAACATGGCGGACAGCTAACCGTGGTGCAGGAAAACTGGGGTTCAAGTTGGGTGCTAAGGAAACAGTGTTAAATAAGAGAAGCGTTTATGGAGTAAGAATAAAACTATTCCCTAAGGAGTTTCCGAAAATGAGTTTGTTGGTGAGGACTCCATTCCTGTCTCAAACAAGGGACTGGGTTATCGCAGGAGAATCCGTAAGTGACGGTTTTATGAACATATTCTCACTAGCTAAAGCACTCCTGCCAAAAGAAAGAAAGTAAAAACTCTACTTAAGCATAAAGTAGCTAAAAAAGAAAAAAAAAATCTGATCTTTAGTACTTTTCACAAGTGAAAAGCATTAAAGACCTTTAAAAAACTCTAACGCTGCTGTGCCCCAGTGAGGCGTGAAAAGGGGCGTGGGCATGGCTCCCCCGATGCGGGCTTCTGGGGGTAGGAGGGCTTATTTAATAGTTTAATGAATCCAAGTGTCTTCCCGGAACATCTCTGAAAATGCTCGTCTCATTACCTTCCTGAGAACTGACTGCAGAGCGCCCTTCTCCACCATTAAGTTAGTGCTAAGGATCTTTAAGTGTCATCGTAATTTGACACTTGTCATAAGATAATTAGTTTCTCTAAGTGAAATCAATTTGTCGATTTTAATTTGTTCTCTCGTGCGTTTTTCCAGCCTTGGAGGAGAGAGTAACAATGGTTTTCTCTGAGGGTCTCAACCGAGATTTTTTCACGTCTTGATTCTTTTATACGCTCTATCATGGTTTAGTTGCAGTTAAGCACCTGTTTTCTAAATGAGGATCTCAGAGTTTTGTGCAAGTTAGGGGAGGCGATATTGCAAGAGGTGAGAGAGTTGGTTTCCCAGCACAGAGCTGGCCTGCGGCCTCCCTGTGTCTAGGCTCCTGGCTGCACTGGTGTCTTACTGGGCCGAGGAGATCGCAGCTTCAGCATGTTCAAGTGCGACCTGAGACTAACATCAGGGAGAAAGCCACTCTGTCCAGCCAGTGCAGGGTTGGAAATGTTAGTGTGAGGTGGGTGGGAAAAGTACAGAGAAATGGTCACTTTGGGATGGAGGACTGGTCAGCTGCCACTGTCACGTGGTTTGGCTGAGTCCATTTTTTGCCTCAGTTGACGTGGTCTTGTGGATGGGCTGGAGCTTGTGGGGAAGGAAGAAAACCAATGCGGCCCGAGAGCCTGGCTGGGTGGGCACCCAGGCAGGTGCAAGCGGGGTGGGGGGTGGGGCAGGAGCTGAAGGGCCAGCACTGAGCGAAACAGGGCCACTTCGAAGACTGCTCTTTGGTACTTGTCCTTGACTCTGGGCAGCCGACAGGGAGGGAAACCCTAAAGACTAGGGACATGACGACCCTACCGAATTTGGAGACGGGCTGTAGCAGCGATCTCACTTAGGGGAAGTAAAGCAAGTGCTGAGAGACTTCCGTCATTCGTGTCTTCCGTGTGCAATCGTGAAACTCTCCCTAGGCCTCCCCGGGAGTCTGTGCTGCTCCTCACGACTGTGAATAGAAAGGGGGCAAAACTGAAACCTTGAGTGAGGAATCCTGGCTCTCCTTCTCCCACTGGATACCGTGGTACTGTCTTCTCAGCGAGCGGGGGGTGAGAGTACCCTAGAAAAAGCCCTTGAGTAGGTGGGGCGGGAGGCGCCTGCAGCAGACAGGGCCGCTGCAGCCCCGGGGGGCTCGGCGCAGAAATGAAAGCGGTGGCTTTGAAGCTGCCCGCCCGGGGGCGTCGCATGGCTTGTGCAGGAAGAGTGATGCGGGCGGACAGAGGTTCCTCCGGGTCAGAGGGGTCCTAGTGAGAAGAAACCTCTGCCACCTGCTGCCTGCAAGTGCCAGAAAGGACTTCCTTTATTCCAGAAACTGTGCTCCAGGTCTGGACAGGCTCACACGTGTCTAACTGGTTTCCACATGGTTTTAATGGGGGCCAAACAGCTGTTCTGAGCGGCGCGTGCCCCTGACTTACACACACAGTCTCTTCCCTACGCAGGTAGAGAGAAGCACCCCCACGCCAGTTTTTCAATAAAATCAGTTCCCCAAAAGGATTCTTGACTGAATTAAGGCTCTTGTTTGTAGGAAGCCAGATACAGTGCTGTGAATGACTAAGTGTTCATAGTACACACCAGGGGTGGGGCAGCGGGGGAGTGAAGTACAGTGCGGCGTGTTTCCACGACATCTACGAGACACAAGGGAAGCACTCAGACACCGTGGGGCCGGGACCATGCTGCGGCAACCGCCGGTGTGGGGGGTCAAACGAGGGCCTTTCGGTCAGGGGGCGGGGCTCCCTGCGCGGTCAGGATCCCACACAAACCACATGCTCCTTGCACAAGTCTCCTGGGCGGGAAGGGGGCTCCAGTGCCCCCAGCCGTTCCCCCATCTGAAAACAACGCACACCCTCTTCCCACACGACCGACCGCCCGCCCCGGGAGTCTCTGGGAGCGCAGGGCTGTCTTCCAGGCCTCAGGCGGGTATGAGAGCAACAATGGCGCCGTGGAGTCTGAGATACAAATGCAGGAACGGGAAGTGACTTGCGACTTTGTGCCAACCTGTGTCCTCTTCCTGTGGGGGGGGACTACCATATGTAGCCAACCTCGTCCTCCTTGTCGTCGTCCTCGTCCTCGTCATCTGTCAGCGCGCGGGTGCGCACCCGCAGCTTCCGCAGCCTGTCCTCTGGTCCCGGCTCCCGTGCGTCCTCCAGGTCGTCCAGCAGGACCACGGAGCCGCCGCTGCCAAAGTCGCCGGAGGTTTCCTGCTCTTCTTCTGAAATATGGAGAAGGAGTTGGAGGTTAGTTTCTGCTCGCACGCGCGACCCTCGCGTGGGGCTGAGCTGCTGGCCCGGGCGGGGTTTCTCTGCGTGGCCCAGACCGAAGCTGCGTTCTGATAAGAGCCCCAGAGGCGCGTGCGCCCTCTGCGGTCCTCGCTAGGCCTGCACCGGCCTCTCCCTCTCACCCTGTACTCCTGCCAGCGGCGAGACGAGGCCCGGCCCCTCGGAAGCTGGCTCTGCAGCATCTCACGCAATTTCAGGTCACTGTCTCCACTGCAAACTCACTCCCTGTGCCACAGCCACCTCCCGGAACCCTTCCGCTCAGGTCCTACCCAGCACAGCGAGGGCCCACGGGTATGGAGGGCCCCTGGGGCGGACACGGAAGGCCTCACTCACCGCAGCTCACAGCGCCCTGTTTCCTGGAGCCCGCCAGCTCGTTCCCGTACTTGTCCACGCACCAGCACTGCCCCGTGCTGCCGTGGCACTGTGTGGCTTTGTAGTAGCCCTCCTCGTTACAGCGTGGCGTGAACGTTCCTGGGGGATCAGAAACGGGGAAGAACTCAGGGCCGTGCCGCTAGGACGCAGAGGCTCGCAGGTCGGCCACGGTCCCTGCTGTGGGGCCTGCGGGAGGGGCCGGGTGCCTGCTTACCACCGGGTCAGGCTGCGGGGCCCCGGGGCAACTGAGGGATCAACGGGGTTCTTTTTGGTGTCTCTAATCACAAATACGCACTACTCTTATTAATAACTTTCATTTTTTATGGCTTCCCAGTTTTACTGAGGCGTAGTGAACACAGCACTGCATGTCACCGAAGGTGCGCGGCACAGTGGTTTGGATTGCCCACACTGTGAAGTGACTGCGGTCTGTTTGGTTAATGCCCGTCCTCTCAGGCAGACAGAAAAAAGGAACGAGAGTTTGCTTTGTGAGGCGAGCGCTTGGAACCTCTCCCAACAGCGGAGACCCACACCTTACCGCATTGCGGGCCAGTCGTCCCGCGGTACGCGGTACCCTGATAGCGCCCCTCGCACCGGACACTCGCGCTCTTCGAGGCCCCACCCCTGCCTGTCTGCCTGCGGTGACCACACATCTGCCCTCTCTTTCTGTGAACGTAGGTGTTTTTTTTATTAAGCTTCCACATACAAGGAAGATCAGACAGTGTTTGTCTTTCTCTGACTCACACCACTGAGCACAACGCCCTCAGGGTCCATCCATGTCGTCACAAATGGCAGATTTCTTTTCTTTGTGTTTATGGCTAAATAATATTCCACAGGATGGACACACACATACACACACCTCTTTATCCACTCATCCGGCAGTGGACACTGGGGCCGCTTCCATGTCTGGGCGACTGTAAATAAAGCCGCGGTGAACACAGGGCGCACCCACTCCTTTGAGTCGGTGTTTTCGTTTTCTGCAGCTAATCCCCGAAAGTGGCACTGCTGGGTCACGTGGCAGATTGATTTCTGGAAGAGCCGCCGGTTTTCTACAGTGGCTGCGCAGGTTTACAGTCCCACCGGCAGGTGCAAGGACCCCCTTTCCCTATGCCCCCCAGCATTTGTCATCGTTCTAGTGACAGCCATTCTGACAGGCCTGAGGTGATCCCGGCGGCTTTGACTTGCATCTCCCTAATTAGTGACATTGAGCACTAACGGACCTACTAGCCATTTGTGTATTTTCTGTGCTAAGGGATCGATTCAGGCCCTGTGCCCATTTTTAATTGGATAATGATGATGATTTTTGCTACTGAGAGGTATGAGTTCCTTATATATTTGGGGCATTAGCCCCTTATCAGATACATGGCCGGCAGATGTGCCCACCCCGCAGGTTCCTTGCACCTTGTCGACGGTTTCCGCGGCTGTGCAGGGGCTTTCGGTTTGACATAGCCCCACGCCTCTGTTTCTGATTGTGTTGCTCGTACTTTAGATGTCACAGCCAAAAGGTCATTGCCCAGACCCAGGTCAAGGAGCCTTTTTTCTGGGTGGGTTTTTTTTTTTTTAAGGAGTTTCATGGTTTCAGGTCTTACACTTAAGACTTTAGTCCATTTTGAATTAATTTTTGTGGGCCGCATAAGATAGGGGTCATTCTTCTTCTTTACGTGTAAATATCTAATTCTTCCAGCACTCTTTCTTGGACAGACTGTCTCTTCTCCATGGAGTATTCTTGGGTCCCTTATCAAGTATTAGTCAACTGTACCTGCAAGGGTTTATTTTGGGGCTCTTGATTCTCCTTCTGCTTCCCTGGCCTTTGTGTCTGATTTTATGCCATGTGGTTTTGACTACTGCAGCTTCATAACATAGCCAGAAGTCAGGAGTGTGATGCTTGCTGATTTGATCTTCCTTCTAAGGATTGCTTTGGCCATTTGGGGTCCTTCGTGGTTCCATACAAATTTTACACTTGTTTTCATACTGTATAAAAATGCCATTGGAATCTTGTTAGGGATCTTTAGAGAGATGTAAGATAATACTTCAGGTAGTTTTATTCATTCTTCTAATCCATGAACACAGATAACTTCTGCTTTATTTGTGTCTTTGATGTCTTTCATTCACGTTTCATGGTTTTCAATGTAGAGCTCTTTCATCTCTTTGGTTAAATTTAGTCTTGTTTTTGATGCTATTGTAAATGGGATCATTTATTCCTTTTTTGATAATTTGTTATTAGTGTACAGAAATGCTACTGATTTTTGCATGTTGATTTTGTATCCCGAAAATTTACTGAATTTGTTGATTATATCTAATAGGCTTTTGGTAGAGTCTTTTGGGGTTTTTTAAATAGAAAATCATGTTATCTGCAATATAAACAATTTTACTTCTTTCCAATTCTGATTTGTTTCATTTACTTAAACATTTCTTTATGTAGCCTGACTGTTCTGGCTGGGATTCCAGCCCTAGTTGAGACGGGAGTGGCGAGAGTGGCTGCATGTGATGTTAGCTGCGGTCTTGCCACAGGTGGCCTTTGTTATGTTGAGGTGAGTTCCTTCTATAACTCAGTCGTTCTGAGTTTTTATCATGAATGATTGTTGAATTTCTGCATCTCTTGAGATGATCATGAGTTTATCCTTCACCTTGTTAATGTGATGTATCACATTGGATGGTCTGCATATATTGGACCATCCTTGGGTCATGGGAATAAACCCCACTGGATCATGGGAATCATCCTTTTCAATGCTGCTGACTCTGGTTTGCTAATACGTCTTTGGAAATTTTGCATCTGCATTCATCAAGAATATTGGTCTGTACTTTCCTTATAGTGTCTTTTCTGGCTTTGCAAGCAGGGTGATGTCAGTCTTGTAGAATGAATTTGAGAGTGTTCCCTCCTCTTTCAGGTTTTGAAAGCCTTTGAGAAGGATTGATGTTAATTCTGCTTTAAATGTTTGGTCAAATTCATCAGTGAAGCCATCTGCTATCTGGTCCTGGGCTTTTCTTCTTTGGGAGAATTTTGATTACTGATTCATATTATAAAATGATTCGGGTATTTTTCTTTTTTTTCTGTAGTCTAGACATTTTGTATAAAATGAGAACGCTCTCTTCCATGAAGTATTCATCCATAAAAATATTTTGGGCCTGGTGCATATTTGAGGGAATGAGAGTAGCGTTTTGATTTAAATTAATTTCTTAGTTTTTTAATCTAGCCACGTCTTCTGGCTCTTTGTGACTCAAGCATGGCCATTCCCAGTGTCCGTTCCAACCAGTTTTTCATAACGGATGAGCTGGTTCAGAGCGCTCCCACAAGGCGAGCGGCTGCAGCATCACCTGGGAACAGCGTAGAGAAGCACGTTCTGCAGTCTGACCCAGACCTGCTGAATCAGGAACTTTGAGAATAGGGCCCAACACTCTGTGCTGTAATAAACCCTCCCAGGAGGTGACCCTGGAGGTGAGAGCCGCGAGTTTAGAGTGTCCTCCCCCGTTCAGAGCCCTGACCGCTTTGGAACCTTTCACACTGGCAAAGCGTGGCCTAGTCACTGTTTTCTGCTTCAGTCTTGATCACTTCAGATGGTGTTCTTGCTTCCTGAGCTGAAAATTGTTAGGTTTTTTTTAATAAATGCATTTGAAGCTATGAATGTTCCTCTTAAATTTCACTTCAGATGCTTCCCTCCGATTTCAGTAAACAGTGCCTTGCTTTTCCACTCGCTCTAAGTGTTTTGTGGGTTGTACTGCCTGCGTTTCATCTTTGACTGTTTATAAAACACCCAGGTGTGGGGTTTTGGCAATCTCAGTTTTGACTCCTACTTTTATTATGTTGTGGCAAGTGAATTTGATCTGTGATGGGGTTTTTTTTTTTTTTTTTGAGATTTGTTGAGTTTTCCTTTTGGCAAAATCCATGGCAAATATTTGATGTGTGTGAAAAGACTAGGTACTCATATATCCTGTGCTGATGTATAGGAATACACAGGTGTGCATGTTAACTAATCATGCCAATCAATTCCTCTTTCTCTATGTACTTTTGCCTACTTGAACGGTAAGTTTCAAGGAAAGAGGTATAGTTAAGTCTCTGACTATGATTATAAATATAACAATTTGTTTTAAAGTTGTGAACGCACCAATTGATGGCATCATGCGGTAAAAGGAGCATTTCAGCAAAATGATGCCTCTGTTTAGAATTCAAAACGACGTATTTGCTGCTGTCACAGTTTAGCATTGTTATAAAAATGAGTCTTTAGTATCTTTTAAGCTTGTGTTTTATATACAACTCTCTTTAAAAATACTAATTGGTAGTCTCTAAATGAGTCAGACCCATTCATATTTATTGGGATTGCAGACAGGCTTGCTCTCATTTCTACCACTCTATTTTGTGTTTTCTACTTTTTAAATTTTCCCCCTTTCCTGCCTTTTGTTGAAATAATTATATCTCCTTTATTCCATATGTTTCTTCTATAGGTTTAAAACTATATATTCTAGTCCTTACATTCTTGTTACCCTTAAATTTTCCACAGAGAAGCATATTTTTACTTATGAGATCTAAAGTCAACCTTTGTGTCCTTTTCTTTCTGAATAAATCAGAAATTTAACACACTTTTATAGATCATATTTATTTAGATTTAGCTCCATGTCCTTTTTCACAACTAATTCCTTCCGGGCTCGCTCATCTTCGGTAGAGCAAACTGCCGAGGTGCGACCTCAGTGTGGCGAGCCGGTGCCCTTCCTGGTCCCCGATGCTCTCCGCCCTCCCACTGGACTGGACGTGCCGTTGGGAGGCCCGCCTCTAGGCTGAGAGGGAGGCCTTCCCCTCAGCACTCTGCAGGTAGGATTTTCTTACATCGGTGGTGCGAATCCAACTCTCCTGTAATTGCTGGTCTGTGCTAGCGCCAAGTTTTTCGTCAGGTGTCTGCCCCGTGATGGCGCCTGTGACCGCTGGGAGAATCCGCCCGAGTAAGTGACATTGGCCACCTCCACCGTGTGCTGACGGGTGTCTGCTTACTGCTGTGGTGTTCTACTCCCTGATTTTAGTTCTGATTTTTTGTAGAGTAAGTGTCTTTTTAAATTTACTTCTTACTTCATGGTATAGACCCAAACAAGAAATGTGGCTGGGGAGGGAGAAATGTCTATTATTTGAACCTGGATTTGACTCCAGCTTCCAGCTGATTCTAGGGCCAGCACTGAACACTCAGCTCACCGGGCTATTCAGGGTGGCCAGGCTCTCAGCCATCATGGAAGGTGTCCCCAGGAAGGCATTCCTAAGTGATAGGCAAGCCTGCTGGTGCTGTGCCTGCACACTCATTTAGGGGCTCAGCACCCCAAGTCTTCAGGGAGTAGGAGGGAGAAAGAGTAGATGCTTTCAATAACCAAAAAGCAGAGAGACTTGGGAACAAGTAGGAAGCTGGAGTCAGAAAACAAACGGACCCGCAGGGCCGAGCCCTGGGGCCGGAAAGAGACAGGTGCTGCGCTCCACCTGTAATGTCACAGGGTCCCCACTCTCCCCAGTGGGCACTACGTGTGAGTGAGTGTAATCTGTTGTTGCTGGTTGTTTCAATTTTTTTAATTGAAATGCCCCTAAATACAGTTTATTGTATTAGAAGATTTCATCATCATCATGTGAGAAGTAATTTGTAAGCAGATAAATGGTATTTTTACGTGTCAGCCAGAGTGATTCCCATATGTGGGGAGAGGTGACGAAAAGTAAGCTTTAAAACGAGGTGGGCTTCATGGTCACTGGGAAAGTGGAAGATGGAACATTTCATCTCAGACCACATCTTATGTCTCATGCATTAGGAATCAGTGAAGCCGTAAGAAGACGTCCGTAGCCAAAGGAAACATTCTTAAATACAGCATTGTACTGGTTCTCTAACCCCCGTGGGCCTCGCCACGTCACTCAAACCCCAAACAGCTCCCAAGCAGTAAGCACAAGTCCCACGGAAGGACCTGCGGGAGAGGGGTCTATAGCCACTCTGCCCACCGCTCAGAAGGATGCCTTGATGTGGTTTTTCACGGGAGAAGAACCTAGGCCCAGACGGGTCAAGTTCATGACGTCGGAGCTCTGAGCTGAACAGTGTTGTCGGACGCACCGAGTGTGAGGCAGGCACACCAGTGAAATAAGTGATCTCCAAAGTGGAAGGAAGGAGGAGCTTGTGCTTCAGGTATTAGAAGAGGAGAAATGGCCAGAGTTCAGACAGCCTACATCTGACAACCTGTTAAAAAAAAAACCTTGCCCATTTCCATCAAGTAAATAAACCTGTGAGATGGCAAGCTGCTTAGGGAACCTGTTCCTAAATGTTCCATAAGAGTAATTCTGAACTACGGTTACAGCTAGCAGGGCAGACGCCTTTCTTCCCAGCACACAATGGTGTTTGCCAACTGCTCGGGGACGGTGTGGAGCTAAAAGGGAAGGGAGGCCAGACTGGCGTGCCAGGCCCAACACACGCAGCTGCCTGCTTCTACCTCACCACCGGGACAAGAGTGCGAGCAGAAGCGTGCAGTGTGCAAATAGCTGTACGTTCTCCGGGGATCATGCGTGGAAAACAATCTGGGGAAGCACACTCGCGTCCTCTCTGATGGACTTAGCCGGGAGCGTGGCTCACTTCCTCCTTGAATGGACAACTTGGTCTGGGGAGTACAGGCAATTCTGTAACTTACAGAGCTCACAGTTCTAGAGTTGGAGGGAACACTGTGACTGCCCGCTCCATGGCTGTACTTGAAAGAACAAGCGAAGATTCACGGGCGCCCAAGGTCAGGGAGGAAGAGTCCAGCCCTGGCCGACCTGCCCACAAGCCCTGGGCCTCCCCTGTTGCTAGTTCTCAACCAACTAACTGGTCCTCGGATGGGGTCCAGCTGCCTGGGGCACGGTGCCAGCTGCCTAAAGGGACCCGTCTGTACGGGGTACAGTGAGACCTTTCTTCATGAGGCACGGGTCCCTAACTGAATAACCAGTTGTAATACTGCTGTGCTCAGTATTACAAGACATGATGGTTTAATTAGTTGTTTAAACAAGTGGCAAGAAATTGTACTTACCCAACAGGCTCTTCCCCTTGCTCAGTTTCTGAATCCTGTTCATTTCGTTCTGGCATGGGAGACCTACAAAATAATTTATGAAAGTCCCTCTCCAGATGGTGCAGGATATAATCTCTGATGATTGGCTCAAAATGTAGACAACGACACACCTGGGAGTGGAATTGCTCCATATGCTGCTACTCATTAAAAAACAAAACTTAAACCACAAGGTACATAAAATACTATTCGGGGGCTACTTGAACTGTACAGGGATTTTTCTTCCCACCACCGGCTCCCGCAAATACCAGTTGTGTGGCAGGTGACTTGCTAACAGACTTTATATAAGGATGTACATACGCCGCTAAGATTTCCGTGGGCTGAGGACCAAAGCTTACGAGTGGGCGTGCGTTCTGAATCCACAGACCAGACCAGCTAACCAGAGGGAAGGTGACAGTCAGTGCCGGACCTTGCTGGAGGAGAGGGGAGGAGTACAGTGGAGCGCATGGCTTGCCGCCCAGGGAAGTAAAACGCAGGCCTCCAAGGCCAGTCCTGAAGCCACACAGGCCATCTAGAGAGACGGCGGGTGTGGCTGCCCGCTCTGGCCCGTCTCTGAGCCCTCGGGCATGAAACCCTCTGCAGCAGAGGACCCATCCGGCGGGAGGCTCACAGCCGAGCGTGCCCTCTCTTTTACCTTCCCAGAGAACATCCATTCTGCGCAGAGAGAAGGGTGGCCACACAAGTTCCTGAGACTTCCCCCGACTCGCCCCTGCGGAGCCCATGGCTCTGGGAGGCCCTGCTCTTGGCTGAGAGTCCGGGCAGGGACACAGGTGTGGTGAGTGCCAGGGCGCTTACACTGCAAGCCTGCGGCCAGAGGACGCCCCGAGCACCTGTTCACACCTGCCGGTAGTGCCCGTGGGCTTCCCAAGCCGCCTGGTCTTGCTGCTGTGCCCTGAGATAAACTGGCTGGGGAGCACAGTTTGCTCCCTGCTGGGTCCGAGATACCAATTGAAAACAACAAAGAAAGGGAAAACAAATTCCACCTGTGGTGATTAAATTAGTATGTACTGTGAGAAATAGGGCAAATCTATTGAATTCTTAGAATGTACCAGACAATGTTCTAGAAGTTTACATCTTAATTATCTTTACAATAACCATATAAGGTGGGTACGAGTATCATTCCTATTTTGTGATGGAAATGCTCAAATTTGTAACTGTGCAGGAATACAGAGAAGCTGTAGGCGTTTAGAAGGCTGGTCCTGAAGAGAAGGAAAATCAGTCATTCTTAGAAACACGGTTTCGGAGAGTTTTCTATGACATAAGTTTCCATTGTGAGGGTGCGCCCTCAAACTTAAATCTCTACTTAGTGCAAGACAGGGAGAAACACAGCGGACTGAGGCCCACTGATCATCGCTGCAAGAACTGCAGAGGGACGAATAACACAAAAATCCAGGTGGAACGATTGTAAAAACAAAAGGTTTGCTGCTAAGCAGGCGAAACTAGCTCCCGAGGGCTCCTCTGAGGAGTCAGGGATTCCACCGAAGAAGGGACTGAGTTTTATGAACAGATACACAGGGTAACAATGTCAGAGAAATGAGGCCTGTGGCAGGAGCTACAAAACTGAGGTGAAGCTCTGAGAACAGATTGATCACATGGAACAAAGAAGTTTTCATTCTAGAGCCTAACATCTCAGGAAAAAGTGATGCAGACTGAGAAAAACTAAGACCTGTCCTAGGAAATCTGTGCCCTTAAAAGGGAAAGAACCCTTTTGGCTTCCAGGCAAAACGGTTCTATCGCCAGCAGACGGGAAACCAATTAGTGTGGGTTCACACTTCCCGCAGTTACACCCAGTGCTGGGAGGAGCGCGTTTCAGAAAGCTATCGAGAGAAGAAATTGTCACTCCAGGACGTTCATACTTAGCATCTTCGTTTTTGTATAGAGAAAATAGAAGTATTTTCACATATTCAAGGACTAATTCAAAGAATAGATTCCCCGTGAGAATGTGTGGGAAAAAACTCAGACTCAAATTTAGTGATAAAACTGAAGAGAATAACAGCAAAACCAGTCAACAAATGACCCTACCACCTGAAAAGTGCTAACAAGGTCTTGGGCCAAACGGGCACTCAGAGCCTTAATAGAAGAATTATCCACAAAGTAGCTATAATGAAAATACCAGCTATGAAAACCTATGGTCTACAGCTAAGGAAATACTCTGGGAAAAAAAAATTAGCCTCAAGTGTATACCTTAATAAACAGGAAATAATAATAAAATGTGGAAGTTAAGTGGAAGTTAAATGAAAAATCCCAGAACTGGTTCTGGGTCAGGGACAGAGGCAGTGGGAACCTAACAAAAAATAAACTTACTTAAGAAAACGGGACAACGGCCACAGAGCTCCTGGAAGCCACGGCCTGCCACAGGCCCAGGCCGGCTTCCTCCAGCGGCTGCCGACAGGGAAGCGCCCAGCGTGCTCCCGTGTGGCCGGTGGCCCCACTCTCTCCTCACGTCACTCAGGCTGAGCCTGAACCCTGGCTAAAGGCGCATGATTTTTTAGGAACTGAAGCCCAAACCTGTCATTAAGCTTAATGCTGAGCCACTACAAGCCTCTACTGAAGTAAAAAACACAGCTGTTACGTAATCGGTGTGAAGGAGCTAGCAGATGTGAGCAGAAGAAAGGAAGGAGGCGCAGAAACTGACGAGGAAGACAGAAAACCACCGCCACTTTCAGGGGGTATGACTGCACACCCGAAAAACCCAGGGAAACCAACCAGAATGACTGCTCACACAAAACGAGAATTCAGCAAGGTGGCTGAGAACGAAATTAATACAGAAACAGCCGCCGGTGAGCAAATACAAGGGAAAAGAGTTGATTTCGTTTGTAACGGCAGCCACAGTACGCACAAGGGGACGTGCTGTGTTGGTGGGAACTGGGAATTCCGCTGGTTAATGCACAGGTTCTGCTCTTGAATAAAATGGCTCACTGTTCCACAGCTATCACTTACTTCTCTCTAGAGTAAATGCTTGCCTGCCTCTAAAAAAGAAGAGAGTAAGAATTTTTTAATGGAATAAACTGATTCTGAAGCTCAAAAAGCTAAACAATACATGAATATCCAGGAAAAGTCTGAGAAAAGATTGAAGGCGGTGGAGGTTGGCCCCACTCGATAGTAAAATGTGCTGTGAAACAGCCATGATTTAAGTGATTTAGAACCGATGTATGAATAGCTCAGTAACAGGACGAGTACCAGGAACAGACAGACAGACAGCAGTTTTATGTACAGTAGGGGGCGCATTTGACATTGGAGGCAGAAAGACGGGTCCTCCAACAGCTGTCGGGAGAGCGACTGGACAGCCGCCTCGGGGTGGGGGCAGGGGCTGCGGCCCCGCCGGACTGCACACCAGAAAAATCAAGAGCGGTACAAGATTTCAATAAACGCTCACAAAAAGAACCCCAAAAGGTGGTGAAGAAAACACACAAGAAAACTGCTTTATCATCCTAAAGTGGGAAATACCTTTCTAAGCTTAATAAAGTAAGCTTTATGGATTCTAAGAGGCATAAAGTAAGAGATGGAGACATCTACCTAAAAATTTCTCCCTGGCAGAAACGCAGCCAAAGTTGAGGGAAAAAATTTGCAATACATATGACGGGAATGGTCTTGATATCCTTAGAGAAAATTCCTATTAAAAAACACACACACACAAAAGAACTTAACAGAAAAAAAGAAAAGCCTAGACATTTCAAGGAAAAGGAAACGCAGGAGTGTCTCTGACAGACACAAAGATGTTCGACCCAAGTCGTAATACGAGAACCGAAAGGAAGCCTAGAAGGAAATGCAATTTCTCGTCCCTCAGTTTGAAAGTGACCGCAGAGTCTGGCAGGGCCATGGAGAAAGAGGTATTCTTGCGTATTTTTCACGAGAGTAAAAACTGTTACAACGTTGGAGGGCAAATGGGAAACATCGCTCAAACGTAAAAATGCCCACGCCCCATGACTGGCCAGTCTGCTTTTAGGGATGTACCTTACAATCCTGTAGCACACACCTGCACGCGCCCTTCTGGGACGCTCATTCTGCCTGCGCTTTCTGCGGGCACGTGCTGTCTGGGCACCGCACACACACCCTCCGTGTAAACGCTTTGGTGTTAGCGCCCATCTTCCTTTCTGGGGTGGCTCCAACCGCCATGCTGACCTGACCTGGGCTGCACCAGGTTTTTCAGGGGCTGGGGGCTGGTCTCTGCCGGTCCTGTGAGCTGCAGGCCGCCACATGTGGGCACACCCCCGGGAAGCTGAGACAGAAACAAAGCCAGGCCCCGATGCCCCTCAGGGAGCCTCAGAGCCCCTGCTGGATCCCCGAGAGGCTGTGCAAGGGCAGGCTCTCCCCCGACGGTGTTCCAGCAGGTCCCTCAGATCCTGCCTCCTTTCTGTCTTCAGTTCGCTGGAGTTTATTTCCAACCCGAGTGTCCTGCTGAAGACGCTCAGTGCAAACCCTACTGTCCTGGGGCTGACAAGGGGCCTTCTCTAAGGGGAGCATGGAGGACCCACATGGCAGTGGGGGTTACGCGGTGGAGGTTCCTCTACCCCTCTCCGGATGAAAGTGCTGAGGCGCAATATAGTCAAGAGGGTTCCCCAAAAGGAAGATGGAAATAACGGACTCCCTGATTGTGCTCTTGGGTCTCCCAAAATACCATGTTAGGAACAGAAAGAAAATAAGGGAGAAGAGCCTTTGGGCTTGCCGGTAAACGGGACGGATGCTTTCTGATCTCCGTCTGCCTCCCCAGTGGGTGTCCGGCCCCTCCCGCCCGCCTCACCTGCAGGCTTCTGGAAGCAGTAGCACCACTCGTTGTTGGAGAGCTTGCCGTCCTTGAAGGAGTCGCAGGAGTTGAAGAGAGGCTTGATGCAGGGCTCGTACTTATCCAGGTAGATGGCATTGATCTCAGAGTGGTCCAGCAGGAGGTCGTAGTTCATGTCCAGCTTGTTGAACATCCAGCCCAGGGAGTCCTTGCAGATGGGCAGGATGCTGGTGTCAAACCCTGCGCAGGGAAAGGCTCGGGTCAGCAGCCACCACGCCCGGCTGTCCCTGCCCCCTCCTTCCTGAGGCCATTCCCCTGAAGTGTGCGCTGAAATGTGTGTTAGGGGGCGGGATTGAAATGAAACAATTTAAAATGCACAAAAACAGAAGTCAGCATTTAAGGAAATATGTTTGACGGGAATACAGCCCCCGTGCTAATTGATCTGTAACGTACTGTATTTTGCCGTGTACAATGTACTATTTTTGCCCAAATTTTTGAGGGAAAAATAAGGATGTGAATTATACACGGGTAGTTCTAATTCCATATCTATAACACGGTTTTTAATTTTTTATTTATGCTTATACGTGAAAAGTGTAACTCTAGGAAGCAATAATGATATCCGTATGCAAAATAACACTCTGGACTCTGATAATAGGTTTTGTTTCTAAGAATAAATAAATAAATAATTGAATTAAAAATATAAAACAAAAGGTTTTTTTTCCTGAACGTTTGGGCCAAAAACACGGGTGCACATTATACACGGGAGCACATGATACATGGCAAAACACGTAAGTATGGGTTCTCACGTCCTAGACGTGCTTGAACGGGGTCTGCCTGAAAGGAGGGCACGGGCCCTAAGGGGACCAACGGATAGTCCTGCAAACTGTGCTTTGACAGGAAAAAATATGACTCGAAGAACGAAAACAAAGCCCCTTGTGAAAGGTGGCAGTCACGGGGCGTGGCACCGTCCAGAAGACCGGCTCACACCCCGAAGCGCGGTGAATCCGGGCGGCCCGGACACTGATGGGGGCGCACTTGCACCTCTCGAGGGGCTTCTTTTCTGCTGTCTCCTTGGGAGGTACGGGACACAGGATCCAAACGGACTCAGACAATTTTCCTTTCTTAGCCCCTGGGAGGGGAGGGCATCGCTTTCTTAGAGAACTACTCGCTGCCACCACAGAGACCGCAGGCACTGGAACAGTGGCACTGGGAACGCCCCGAGGAGGCCCGCCCCAAAGCAGAGCTCGGCTTCCGCTCACAGTCGGGTCAGTCCACAGGCCAGGCTTCTGGACTGGTTTTACTTCCCAGAAAAATGAGGATAAAGGCTCACTTTTGTCTTACTTAAGACACTCTTCTCAGCACTCCGTACTCAACCGTCTCACGGAATCCTTGGACCAGCACTATGAAATGCTGCTATATCCTCCCCACTTTACAGACGGAAGGGCTCAAGGCGTAAGTGACTTGCTCAAGGCCCCACACATGTCGAGCTGGGATTCAAACCCAGGTGGCCAGCACCACCCCGAGTCTACAGTCTGAATCCTGCCCCTCCCAGGGCTGGCCCTGCCTCACGGGACATGTGACCCTCCTGTCCCAATGACGTCTCTTTGGCTAGGGAGCCCTGTTTGGGGCTATGTAGGGTCCTGATGGGGCCGCTCGCCCTACCCATATCACCAGGAACCCCTGCTCAGTCTGTGGGAAATAAGACAAAGTACTGCCCCCCTTCCTAAAGCACTGTTTTTACCAAGGGGTCCTCACTAGCCAGCAAGGCATGTGCAGGACGGCCCTCTCCGAGCTCTCATAGAACCCTGCGCTCCCTCCTCTCAAAGGCTCCTTGTGGGCCAAGCCCAGGCGGGCACAGGGTCAGCGCTCCACAAAGTATTGGTCGAGAGAAGTTTTCTAGCTACTGCAAAATTGACCCCTTAACATAAAAATCTTCCCATTTTTAAATTCATTCCTTTTGGTGTCTCAGAACACACTTTGGAACATCCCCTTTCCAAGAAGGGGGACTCTGGACAGGACTAAGGCCGTGACTGAGCCCTCTGTGGGGTGAAGACATCTCCCAGGGGCTGCGCAGTAAAGGAGGCGACTTACTCAGACCCGAAGTGGCTCCCCACTTCCGCACAGAATACCCGACACAGATTTCAGAGGCTGGCACCATTCCAGCACATGGGAAAGAGGACTGACCACCAAAAAAGTGCCAGTCTGGCTGGGCAGTAGGCTAAAGGTCAAGACCACTTCATATCTACTTGGAAGTTCTAGAAACAATGCTCCTGCATCTGATATCTGGGGGTGGAGGGGAGACAGAGCAGCCCTTCTAATTGGCCCCAAGCACACGGGACGTCTAGGGTCCCACAGTCTCCCCTTCAGAGCTCCTGGACTAACTGACATCAGCGTCTCTGCCTCCTCCGGCCTCCAAGCCTCATTCCTTACATTCCTTTCACGCCAGTGGCTTCTAGACATCAAACCTAAAAGCCTCGTTGGGGATACAGCTTGCATCTAGCCGCAGGAAGGTCATTCCCCGGCTCCCCCGACTGCACATGGACCCTCTGGGGACTGGAAAAGGGTGTCCACAGAGCCCCAGGGCCCAGCTGCTCCTGGAGGAGCCCAGGGAAGAGTTTCTCTAGACCAACCTTGACTGTATGGTCCACAAGCTCCCAAGGAAGGCCCAGCAGGAGTGAAAAGAAGGCACCTTACTCCTCCCCGCAGACACAACCACGCTTCGGCCACTGAGATTCCAGGATGCAAACGTTCTCTCTCCCTTAAGGCAGAAGATCCAAACCAGGGAAAGAATTGTCCCCTATATTCCCTCCTAGTATCGCGGCTCCATGCAGCAAAGAGTAACCAAAAGTTAAGGGGATCATTCTTATTCTGGCCGAAGACCTGATGCTGGTCAGACTTGGAACCCCAACACTTACAGAACTCCATGAACTTGAGGAACTGTCGCTGGCTCACCTGTCGTCCTGTGCGGACCGGCCTCAGTGGGGAGAAGCCACCCATCTGAGCACAAGGACGAGGACCTGAGCGCTCTCTCTAGTCTACTAAGAGGCGCTGCGTGTGGCTGCTGCCACGTCAGTGCCAGGGTGGGGGCCCTTGCCTGGGGGTGTCCGTGGGAAATGAAATTCGGCCTGACAAATGCTCACAAAGATTATCAAAGTTGTTTGTATGATGCTGTTTGAAGTGGCTGAACGTAAGGAACAACTTTAGAGCTCCAACAATGGAAGTCTGCTTCCATCAGTTACCGTATGCCCATAACCCAGGGCTCTGCGTAGCTGTTCAGGTCCACGCTGTGAGTAACTGTTGCCGGCTCACCCGGCCTGTGCAGCTGCGGAGCAAAATGCTACTGTGTGGCATGGAAAGATAGCCACCTATGTTGCTACATGATAAAAGGAGGTCAGAAAACACCCGGCAAAGTGTGATATACACACACACATTCTTCTCTATATGATGAGGAAAAAGAAGTATGTATCACAACACGCTTAACAGGTGTTAAAACGGTGGGTTTAGAGCCCTGGCCAGGCAGCTCAGGTGGCTATGGCATTGTCCTGCTATGCCAAGGTTGCGGGCTCGATCCCCAGTCGGTGACCGGAGCAACAGGCCGATGTCTCTGTCTGTCTCCCTCCCTCTCTAAAATCAGTACAAAAAAAAGTTTTTAATGGGCTTATAGGTTTTTGAACATTTTAAAATGTATTTTATTTCCCAAAATGCCTATACTAGAGATATGTTAATTTTATAAAAATACAGTTGACCCTGGAACACTGAGGGGTAGGGGCACTGACCACCCACACAGTTGAAAATCCGCATGGGACTTCAGTCGGCCCCCAGCACGTGCGAACTCCCAGCCGCAGACCCAAAATACATGAGAGTGAGTTGTTATGTTGTCTCGATTCTAAGGCATTTCCCCTCTTCTATATTTCATTAATTCTGAAATCTTAAAATGAAATACTATTATTAGAGGGTGTATTCAATGTAGTGTCTCCGTGTTCTCCCCAAGTGCTATTGCTAACTCGACAGTGTTTGATACCTGAGGAAACGTGGCATTTAAAATGAAACAAATTAGCAGGAGTGCAATGGTCTTACTGCCTTGGGCCGTGTCAGGACTGGTGGGCTTGATGACCCTGTTGGCGTCTTCATGGAGGGCTCCAAACCAGTCTTTCAGCCGGGAAGCGAGGTTCCTCAGCTCCTTGTCCGTGCAGGCTGTGGAAAAGCAGAGGGAAGGCGCAGTGAGCCCCGGGCTTTCTCCCCTCATTAGCCCTGTGAGCTCACCGTGGGCTGCCATCAGCAAAGCCTTGTCCAAACACACCTCCCTCTCCAGCCACAGTGTAACTCCTTCCCCCCACTCTGATAACCGCTGCCCCCAAAGATGTATGACAGAGAGCCTAGACTCCCAGGGCAGGCCACGTCATTCGGAACTGAACTGGGGCTGCCTCTGGGCTGGCAGAGCAAGCTGTCGTGGGCTCACCGTTGTGACCCAGCCTCAAAGGCCATCTCAGAGGCCTCCTGCTCACCTGATACAGCCTGCCTGCTCCTGCAGTTTGCCGGAGAAGATTACACTGTCCACTAGACTCATAACATTAACATTGAGGAACAATTAATACTCTTAGGGAGAGTCTGCCAAGGACACCAGAAGGTCCCAGGAATAGCAGACTCTCGAGTTTGCTTTAGCCCAAGGTTTGGGTTTGTGGATGTGGGTTATTTTGTTAGTCTTTCCACAGACAGACTTCACTTCCCCCTGGAGACACACAGCCTTCCCCATGGAACTGCTTTCTGTTTGCAGCCCACCGGTGACTATCCAGCTCATGTTTTAGGTAGAACAGAGTAACCGGGTCCAAGGAACACTCCTTCTGAGAACAAGAAAGTCTGGATGGGTGGGTGGGTGTGGTAGGTGGGTGGATGGATGGGTGGTGTGGTGGATGGGGTGGGTGTGGTGGATGGATGGGATAGATGGATGGATGGATGGATGGGGGGGTATGTGGGTGGATGGGGGGATGGATGGGGGTGGATGGATGGGTGGGATGGATGGGTGGTGGGGTGGATGGATGGGGTAGATGGATGAGGTGGATGGGTGGGTTGGGGGGTGGATGGATGGGAGGGATGGACGGATGGGGGGTGGTTGGATGGATGGATGGGGGGTGGATGGGAGGTGGATGGATGGGGGGTGGATGGATGGATGGATGGATGGGGGGTGGATGGATGGGGGGTGGATGGATGGGAGGGATGGATGGATGGGTGGTGGGGTGGATGGATGGGGTAGATGGATGAGGTGGATGGATAGATGGATGGATGGATGGGGGTGTGGATGGATGGGGGGGTGGATGGGTCGGGGGGTGGATGGATGGGGTGGATGGATGGGGTGGATGGATGGGTGGGTGGGTGGGTAGGGGGGTAAGGGGATAGGGGGTTCAGCCTATCTGAAGATCTCGTGGAGCACTGAGATAGGATTTGAGGGAAGAAATCCCGGAGAGGTGACCATGGAGCAGAGGAGGGGCTGACATTCCCAGCTCCCCAATTTTGTCCTAACTCTAGGTGCTAAGAATCCTGACGGTGAGCTGCTACTGAGATGCAGAAAAACCAGCAATGGAGTTAGTGACTTTTAGCAGCTGGGGCAGAAATTAGAGACCTGCGGGGCCGAAATCCCCATGAGTAAGAAGGGGCAAAGAAGCGGCCCCTGCAGCTATCATTCCCCCAAATTCTAAAGCTGCAGGAGGCAGGCTGGGAAGCAGCCAAGCGAAAACAGTGTTATGACACAGAGCCCAGTTCTGAGCGTCTCCTGGTGCTGCCGGCACGGGACGCAGGTAGGGGTCGGAGTCTCCCAGTGAAGAGGCACCGGCCGACGCCCCGGGCTCTGACTGAAGACGTGGGCCCTGAGCGACCAGTGAGCTGACCCGAGGCCAAGCTCCAGGCCAGCCTCCAGGGAGCGCGGGCTCTCGCTGGCTTGAGGAGTTGGCGCCTATTTGCCTCACAAAGGGCAGGATGGTTCCTCTCCAGAACAAAATAACGTCATCCAGGTCCTCTCCTCATTCTGACAATCTGGCACCTCTTCCGCCCTCCACTCGAGGGCAGGTGTGCAGACCCAGACTGCAGCCCGCTAGCCAGCCCCCCTCCCCCTCACACCTGCTGCCTTCCTCCAGCCAGGATCCAGACCCAAACCCCACAGAGCCTGGAGCGACAGGGCAGTGCTGCTGAGACCCGAGCTGTTAGCGGCCTTGCTTCCAGCAGCCAGAACAGGACTGCCCCACGACCCCGGCCAGGAAACAGTGCTGGGAGCCGACCTGCCAGGCTGCGTTGTGTAGCAGCTCCGGGTCCACACCGCCCAGCAGGAAGCCCACTGCACCACACACCGGCCTGGTGCCTCAAACCAGTGACTGAACTGCTCAGTGACTCAGCTCCCTCATCTGAAACTCAGGACATCATCATGTGACATGAATTGGACCAGGCATGCAAATCGCTGAGCAAAGCCCATGGTATGTAGTGATATTCAGCAGGTGACAGCTGTGGTTTGTATTGACACTACCAGTATCGTTCTTGTTTCCGAGCATTCACTGGGGAGCTCACGGCACACACCATGGCACCCAGAACAGCAGCAGGACAAGGGCATCAGAACAAAGCAGGCTTTGGCCACGGAGGATCTAGGTGGGGACGGACGCGTGTGCTAGCCGGCACAGTTGCCGCTCGCTGTGCGTGGCTATGTTCGTTTAAGTCAATGACAATCAAAACTAAAATCTAGTTCTGCTGTTGCACCCACCCCATTCCCAGTGCTCCACAGTCACGCACACATCGTGGGGACCCCGTGTGGCCAGCACAGATGATGCTGCCCTGGGCAGCACTGGACAAGTGAGCTCTCCCTTTGGGGATTCCCACTTTCACCACGATACCCTCACGCCCCAGTCTGCGCCTCCACTCCTTCCCTTCAGTCTTTACAGATGAGCTGGGGCTGGCCCTAACCCTGCTCAGGCCAGGAGCCAGCACCTCACGCTCAGCCGTGTGCACAGGTAGGAGGGGAAGGAGTTTTTCTGATGTGTGACTCATGGCTCTGCCCGGGTGGCCAGCCTTGGGCACAGGCCGGCACTGTAACAAGCTCATTCGCCCCAAGGCAGAACCTCTGGGGGAGAGAGTGCCCACTTTCCTGCTTTTCAGATGCTGCACGGCTCCAAACGAGGGGATGTGCTCTTCTGTTCTGAGGGGATGGGATGCAGACCCCGTGGCCAATCTCACATTTGAGAATGCAAACTTCACAGCACCCGCTTCTCCTCAAGTGCCAGGCACGCCAACTATTCTACATGCTCTCTAAGCCGAGAAAACCGCCAGGGCAACTTGCCAAGGAAATGCATCCCCGTGTGACCCTGCAGGGCAAATCAGTCACGCAGACCTGACGCCAGGCAGGTGTGCAGGTGGTCTGCATGTTTGGGAGACCGCTGGGTCTCCCCGGGCTTCCCAGAGCACCCGGGCCCTGCAACCCTGAACCTGTGCGTCAGGCAGAAGTGCACGCAGGACACTGAGGCTCAGGTAGAGGGAGACCTGAAAGCCGAGATGGAGACGGGCACACTCAGCTTCAGGACCCTGTCCCCTCACGCTGTCCTCAGCCAAATGGTCCCTGGGAGGAGACAGCCAGGCACAGTCTGCCTGGAGCCAGACGCATCCCAGAGAAGAACATGAGGACGACAGCCTGCTGACAACGGTTTGTTCGCACGAGGGGTTCCAGCCACAGCACAATGGGAGAACACACTTGCCTTTTAAAGTGCCTGCCGTAGCCCCCGGCAGGGGTACGGACTGCGGGTGGGCGCTTTCGGAAAGCGGACTCACAGGGTACCTCCCACACGCTCAGTGGCTTCCTGGGAACAGTAATTTTTGTGGAGCGAAAACCATGAAACCGTGTCCACCTGCCACACTCGCTCTCTGCCCCGAGGTGGCCATCCCTGTGAGTTCTAGAGGGGTGAGTTCCTCCTGTTGAGAGAAGCAGGGTGTCCGCACAGCAAAGGTGGGGCTGCCTTGGGAGTGGACCTGGTTCAAACCTGACCCCATTCCTGCCAGGCCTCCTGGGTTCCCCACATCCCATCAGGTTCCCTCCTGCCCCCACCCTGGCCGGGTCTCACTCGCTCTCATCCACCCAGTCATCATTGCCCAGCGTCCTGTTCCTCAGTGTCTCAGGCCCACCTTCTATAAGTCCTCCCTATCTTTCTTACACGACCTCTGGCTGCTCCATGTGGCCGCCGGGGTGTGGGCTGCATCTCTTGAGACCCGCTGACCTCCAACCTCAGCTTCCTCCAGCCATCGGGCCAACATCTGGGGACCACCCTGGATCCCTACAAAACCCTTGCTTCTTACTGTCTCTGCAGACAGTCCCTGTCACCACCACCCCGTCCTGCCAATACCATGGTCTCCTGTCTGTCCTCACTCCCCACATTCCCTTCCCCATCCAGCAGCCAGAGCAACCTGTCAAAAACGGGCATCTGGTCACGTCACTCCCCCACAGGGATGCTTCCGAGGCTCCCAGTCACTCTGCAGACACGTCCAAACTCCGCAGTGCAACCACGGGACCCAACTGCGGCGGCCCTGCCACCTCCGACCTGTCCTCTGTGTCCTTCCCAAACTCTGTTCCCCTGGAGCTCACCTCTTCTCTGTCTTGCTAATGCCAAGTTCTCTGTCAGATCTCTGCTTCAAAGCTCCGCCCTCTTTGAGAGCTTCCCTTGCCCCCGACCAGGGGAGCTTTCCTTTGTAGAGGCTTCCGGTGTCCGGCTCCTCAGACGGCGCGCATCACCCCAGGAACTGACCGCTCACCCAAGCCTGTCTCCCGCCCAGGTCACACAACACAAAGTGCACCCCTGGGGCCCAGCCTCTAACGGGGCGGGTGGTCCCCGGCGTGAAGAATGCTCTGGATGCCACTCACTGAGTACACTAACCGTCTTGTCACCTTTTGTAAACTTCCATTGGCCACCTGCAGAACGGTCTAATAAAGCTTAGCCCACTCGTAGGGGCTGGCCTGACTCCTCGCACTGTACTCTCAGCACGCGCCATCGGGATGGCCACGGAGTAGTTGTTCAAAATACATGCGTTTGAAGAAAACACACTGGTCCCAAACTCCCCAAGTCCCACAGCCATCGGGTGGCAGAGACGGGTCTGGCCCAGGTTGTCAGGTTGCTGGGCTGGCCCTGGTGGCTGGAATGTCTTCCTCCATAGGCTGGGCCTGTGGGAGCTGGAGGCAGTTAATGGACTAGGGCTGTACCCTGGGCTGGAGGAAATAAAAACCTCAGGCCCCCACATGTGAAGGGAGCTCTGCCAGTGATGCAGGGGAGGCAGCCAGCTGAGAGAGGGCAGACGGAGGCGGCAGCAAGTGGGGCTTGTGCCCTCTTTAGCGTGGGTGGCCCCTCCTCTAGCTCCCAGAGCACGCATCACGGGGCAGCCACTGGGACATCCTTAGGGAAAAGTGGGGTCCATGGCACTTCACTCCAAAATGAGCAAAAGCAGTTCCCTCCCCAGGACAGCAGGGTACAGGCAGAGGAGGGCCAGGTATGTGGGGCTCTCCCAGAGGACGCTTCCTGTACAGGAAACAGGAGCGAGGTGCAAGGAGCAGGTGTAATAAGGCACATGCAGGTGGCGCTGGGAAATGTGTATAAATATGACCACTTTTTCCACCTGGGACCCCCCGCCCCCCATCCCCACCAAGGCCTGGAGCTGTAAGGGGCATTAAGCTGGACTGGACCTGAGTGCCCAGAGCAATCACAGCCCAGGAGATACCCTGTGTGACCCAGCTGCAGGGAGGAAGGAGGACGCACTGCCGCCAATGATGCTACAGGGCAGGAAAGCTGTTGCAGGGGCAGGCAGCCCGTCCGAGGCGTCAGTGGGGGGAGGAGGCTGCTCTAACCTATTGGCTTTCACTCCTGGGGAGGTCAGCCAGCCTGGGCATCAGCTATTGGTGGACAGAGAGGGTTGCTTCCCAGCTGAATGAGTAAGCATAGCCTGGCTCTGCCCACCCTTGGGCCCCATCACCCCAACTTCTCGGTTCCTCTGTCTTCCTTCAGACAAGTCCAAGTGCTAGCGAAAAGCAAGTGAGAGGGTCGTTTTGGACCAGGAAACCCATCTTCATTGAAAAACACTCCTGAGGGCCACAGCCAGGGCTCCGAGCTGGTCTCTGACAGCTTCGGGGGCTGAATGACACCCCCAAGGCCCTTGGAGGATTGGACAGAGACAGGGAAGACCCGGGAGCCATCCACGGAGATGGTAAAAGATGTAGGGGTGGAGACAGAGCATAGAAATGCTTTATTCAAAGCTGCAGCGTTACACCTAATAGAGTGAGAGAGCAAGCCTGAGTGAGTGTGTGTGTGTGTGTGTGTGTGTGTGTTTTACACACCCTAAGTGAGGCTGCATTTGAACACCGGATTGCGATGTTTGGAAATGGCAAGTCTGACACGCAGGCATTGTAAGATATCGGTAAACCTCTGCTAGGGAACCAATTACTGGCATGTTCTTGTAACTCCTTCAGCTAAAAAGCCGAAGGAGACGCACGTGGCACTTGTCACACGGGCCTCCCTCCCTCTCCCACCCCCACCCCAGCCTCTCTAACGCTTAGCTCAGGGCTTCCGCAAAAGCCAACATGAAAACAAGTGGAGTTTAATTTCACCTTTCGTGCCTCCGAAGGTAATTAAAGAGCTGAACCAGACTGGCTTTCTCTCCGTAGCAGGCCAGGAGGTGTCAGCCACAGAGCCCGGGGGCCAGCCCTTCCTCTCCCTCAGCCGCCTCCCTGCTGTCGTGCTAACTACTCAGTCAGAGCCGGGCTGGATCAACCCACTCACAGTGCTTACCATTCGAGTCTCCTGCAAAAGGTCCTGCTGAGCCTCCTTCAGGCAGAGATTAGGTGCTGGGCAGAGCCTGGACTGAGCCACACAACATGCCTTCCTGAACCACCTCGCCCAGGGGCAGCCTCTTCCTTCCCCCTCTTTGTGCTGCTGGAGGCCTTTGGGCACATTTGGGCTCTTCCTCCCGGCGGGGACCCTCATACTGTGGAGTATCTTGCACACAGCGAGTGCCCCAGGGGTGGGGATGAGTGCAGGGGTGCTGGGGGCAGGGGCGCTGCCACACTCCCTGCCTGGGAGCTTGAAACAGAGAAAAGGAGCAAGGCCACAACTCCCGCAGCAACGTGGGCTCTTACAAACTGGAGCTCCAGCAGGTGAGGGTGGATCCGCTTAGCACACTTGCAGGAGCACAACCAGAGTCGTGCTGCTCTACAAGAGTCCTGGGGTGGCCGCAGAGAGTAACTGGGCCCCAGAGGAGGAAGACAGGGCTGAGCTCAGGCGCCAGCTCCACCAGCCTCCCTGAGAGCCAACAGGCCACGTTCCCCAGCCCCAGCTCCCTCACCTGCACAATGAGGCAACGGCAGAACTAGCTGGATTTTTAAAAGGGGGAGGGACTGGACAGAAGGGACTTACGCCCTCAGCGCTCACCAGCTGCGGGCTCTGATACTTGTGTGGGGGCCACAGGGCAGCACGGTGACCTATTAGATGGAAAAGTGTGGGACTCAAGGTCTGGCCTTCACGTGATACGACCGCCCGAAGCCAGCCAGCGAGATGTCATTCTCCTGTCATTTATCAGAGGTTAGGCAACCTCTCCAAGGTCTACAGATAGGAAGTGGCACAACTGGGGTGTAAACCTGTCTCCTAATGGGAAGGTCACTGATCTGGGCAGGTGCCCCACCCGCGCTTCCACCCAGTCCCCAGGCACTGGAGTGGGGCCACGCTCCTCCCCTGGGCACAGTCACCCCACCTGCGCAGCGGCCAAGAGCGCAGGCTCTGCGGCTGCCAGCGGGGTCTGAACACCTGCTCCCCAGTGTGCAAGCGGTTGCTTTTCACACACGTCACTGCTCTTCTCTAAGCCTCTGTGTTTTCATCTGTAAAATGGGGACGAGGACAGCGTCAGCCTCGTGGGGTTGTGGTGAGGACTTACTGTGAAGAATAAGCTTCCAAAGAGCCACAGGCGGCGGCATGGCCTCTAGAGGCTGGCGGGCATAAGCTCCAGCCCTGAGCGGTCTGGGTGCCGGCACCACATGGAGGCACCTGGGGAGAGTGTTCAAAGCACGTACAAGGGGAATCCCCATTTCTGATGGCGTTCGTGGAACAGAGGTTTGAGCCGGGTTGCACTTGCGCAATTTAAATGGTTGCTTTGTGTAACTCCGGCTTTTATGTTTTAGTGCCTAAAACATCAACCTATCGGCATGTTCTCTTATCCTTAGAGAACGCATCACTTTATGTACAAACAGGCACGAGCAAAGGAATTAGGGCCCCTTTAGTCAGGAGCTTGCTGATAAAGTCCCTCTTAAAACACAGTCTTTGGAAGAGCTAAGACACAGACACAGGAAGCTGGAGAAGAGGAGCGAAACTCATGAACGGTGCACCAGCACGCGAAGGTGCGTAACTTCCCCCCCGAACCCGTTATGACCGTTCTTGGTGCCCTGACCTGAGGAGACATTCGCGTTTCTCTTGTTTCCAACGGGGACCCCTCATCTGGGAAGCGAAAGGCATGGGGAGCTTGGCATCCGTGCAGCGACCCTTCCGTCCCCCAGTGACCCACACCGTGACCCAGTGCGGGGGTTAGCTGGGTGCAACAAGCTAGTGAAGCGTCTGATAAAATCCACACTCCGGGGCACAAGAAAAGTTACTGAATATGTGAAATACTGGTTAGAAATGCCCACTCTGGCTTTACCTGCGCTTCCCAGGCAGCGGGAACCTGGAACAGACAAGCAGGGAAATAGCAGTGTCACCGAAGTAGTTCATGGCCAACCGGCCTTGTTAGGCCCTGGACTTAAAAGACTAAACTGGAGCTGTGACGACTGCTTTTCTCACCTCGGATTAGCAAGGCAGGTGCTTCAGCACGAGGTGAGGGGTGCAGCCTCAGTGGAGGGCAGAGCCCGGGGGAAGGAGCTGAGCTGCTGAGGAAGGCCCGGGCCTGGGGACCCGCCCCTGCAGAGAGGCAGACTTAGTGCCTGCAAGTCAGTTTGCCTTTCATTAATGCATGAGCTAAAGTGGCTGAGGACAGTCAGGGAAGGCTTGCAGGAGGAGGCAGGGCAAACTGATGGAAGATCAGGAAAAGCAGCATCTAAGGAGGACCTGCCTTCTGAAACCATAACAGGCATCTCAAACTGTTCCAAATCCTGCTGGATTCAGGGCTGGACTCGGCACCCTCTCATCCTAAGGTCACATGACTCTCAATCTGTCTCTTCCTCGGAAGCCTCAGGGCACACCGATGGCACCCAAGCTTCCCGGGATATTCTCTGGACTCAGAACCTTGTGAATGACGCAAAGCTGAAACAGTAGCTCCTGTCATTTGTTTCCAGAAACACTAGCATATTTGATCAAAATGGCCTGTTCAGACATCCAGTCTCCAACAAGGCAGGACACAGCGAGTGATTTCTGTCTTCCCCTTCTTGTATAATCAACAATGTAAACAGAAGAAACCCACCAATTCCATTCTCAGTAAAACCTGTGGGAGAGAGCTGTATTTCCACAACGCATCCGAAGTCACCCAGATGGAATGAGTGTCCAGGTGGGTGGCTTCTGATGTATTGTTCAAATACATAAGAAATTAAAAACAAATAAAAATGTTTCTGATGGGCAAAGGGCTCCTCCTGACATGATAGGCCAACATTTCCTGTTCAGCAAGAAGTAAGGGACCTGGAAGAAAGACGGCACAGACCGAGCAGGAGCTGCACAGGGAGAAGAACCTGTGAGAGAGCAGGAAAAGAGCGAGGTGGCCAGGGGGCAGCAGGTCCCAGAAAATGCCAATGCTTGTTCTCCCCAAAGCAAGAGCTCACTCCAAAGTGCAACTTCACGGCAGCAAGAGCACTGGACACAGGGTTGAGCAAAGCTGACAGGGGAGATTGCCTTGGGCCTGATGAAGTAGTAGCTGCTATTATTTCTATTTCTAGAAACACTACTATAGGTGAGAGTTACATCAACAAGTTGAGAAGGCACAGTGTTAGCCGGGGAAAATCAGCCTAGCTCGGTCCACACTGAGAGACCCGTCCTACAGAGCCGCCCTCGCAGGCCTGATGTGTTGCGCAGACCCAGAGAAGGACAGCAGAGCGGCGGTTGGGACCGCAGGCCGTCTGCCGCTGGGGGCGCGCCAGAGCACAGCACTTGAGGGTCGCGAGGGCTGTGAACGCAGACGGGTTCTGCCCCTTGCGCCCACGGGACTCCCTCTGAACAGGGGGCCGGTAAAGCCTAACTTCTTCCAATAACAGTGTTTTCTTAACGATGCTAGCAGATTGATTAAGACATACGTATATCTAAGTGTATATATAGATACAAAGGAAAATAGTGTGGAGAAAGCAAAACTTGTCACAGAACACTCAGCAGAAAAACGGAAAAGGTAAAAATGTGGACCAATTATAACAACATGAATTGAAATGAAATAATTACATTTGAAGAAAGATGATAATAATGTATAAGAACTCAGAGAAGAGATGAGCAGGCACCAGAGGAGATACAGCTGATGAGCATTTACATCCTGGGAGAGAAGTAAAAGAAAATGAGCCCACCACCAACAAAAACTCAAAATCATCATTAAAATGAAGCCAAATTAGAAAAAGCACAAGAGAGAACAGACACAGCGGAGGCTCAGAAAGACAGAAAGATGCCAGAGATGAGAACCATGAACACCACGGAGAGGAAAGAAAGGAGGAGTTAGAGAGGATGGTAGAATAGCCAAGGCTGCAGAGGAGAGACAAGGGGAGCCCTACGTGTGGGTAACTGAAGTCTCTGCAGAAACCAAAGAAAACGACTGGACGGGACACATGCTCAAATGTAAGTCATCAAACCATGCCTGAAATAAAAGGTGAGTTGACTCGACATACTGAGAAGGCACAGCAGGAATTAGCTAGGAATGGTCCAAACTGAGATGCAGGCTAAGGAAGTTACTAAATTTTAAAAACAAAGAAATATTGACAGAGTAGTAGAAAAGATAGCCACATAACTTGAGAGAGAAAAAAAAAAATAAGGCAGCCCTCGCATTTCAGAACCCTCTCCTCCTCTGTGAAAGGAGAACGTCTCCCCTCCACTGAGTTGGTGGGATGTCGACGAGGAAGACCTGAGCTGACTGCTGTTGCAGACGCTCTTCCCCAGGGAGCCAGGGCCGGTTCAGCACGTTCATCTGTGGGACCCTCTCACCACCCACCGGCAAAGACTCGATGCCCCTCGGGGGGTGTCCCAGGGCCCTCTGCTCGCAGTCCCGCTCGTCTATGCTCGGTCACGCACGGCCTGCCAGCCCTCTGGGCTCTGACAGCCCACGCAACAAGGATTCTGCAGTGGCCACGCTGCACCTACCCCAGCTCCTGGCAGAGCGGCTGGTTAGGACCCGGCGTTGATACAGAGACACAAAGAAAGGAACATGAACACTTGGAGCTAAGTGAAAACACAACAAAAGCACCGAAAATGAACGTACCTCGAGGATGGAGGGGGTGAGTTATAACCGGCACAGAGACAGATAACTTCCATCCAAGAGAAGACTGGCCTCGGGTGGGGGCAGAGGCAGGAGAAATAGATGTCACCCGACTCCATGAGCTGGTTACCTGGAGAGGCACACCATCTCCGTGAAGCTTCGGGGAGCGTGGGGTGGGAGGGTGATCCTGTACCTGTGCTTCGCATTTGAGAATACCTAGGCAGGTTAGGGACCTTGCCCATTCCCACCTCTATTTTAAATACCATTTAAATGCCAAATGTGGCATTTAAACCCAGGACCAAATGATTCCAGTCCGTGTTCCTCATTCCACCCCTGCTGACGTGATTATGGGGCAGGATGGTCTAATTCTTCTCCACCAGGTGTCATGCTGACACCCCACCCTAGGAAATTACCAGGAAGCCTGGCGGCTCTGAGTTCAGAGTCCCACAAGCTGAACTCAGGCCCCTGGGCTGACAGATTGGCTCTAGCTACCTGCTCACACCTCAGAGCTTCACCGGCAGCGGCCTCAGGCCTCATTTGCATGTTCCCCACAGAGTGTGATGGAGGGATGCTAGAACGTTTCCACACACCTGGCGTGCCTCAGCACCGCTTCCCACTGCCGTCTGGATAGTTACCAGTAAGTAAGTTACTTTATCTCTGTCTCCGTGAGCTTATTTGCAGACCATGGAACGCTGCTTCTAGAAAATTAAGGTTCATTTTCTGTGAGCATTCAGCCAACAGTGCAGGCAGGAGACAGTGATTTGGCGGTGACAGGCTTATGCATATGTAAACACGATGCATTTAGCAAATTACGTAGAATTCACACTCCAGAGCATTGAAGAAAACAAAGGTGCCTTCCCAGGAAGCTTTGCTGCAATAGAGTCGTTTTGAAAGGGACACAGAATTATTGCTTTGTGAGGATATGTGACCTCGGATGGGAATGACAAATAATGGCCTACAACACGGAGCACAGGGTGGGCTCAGCAGGATTTGAGCAGAGCCAGTTTTAAGTGGTGTTAGGTGCCTCTAGGAGCTCAGAGAATCACAGCCCATAATGTGCCCTGAGATTGAATTCCTGGTGCAACCTCATCATTTCAAACTCAGTTCCACTGTGACCCTCAACTTCCTGGCATGTGTTTCTTTCTTTGGACCCAGACGGCGATTCTGGGTCTACCTTGAGCCCAAACACATTGCGATAGAGCATCGCTGAGCCCTCTTACCCTCCTGCTCTCCGCTAAGACCTGTTGCCTCGGTCGCTTCTCATACCTCATCAGCAAGAAATCGACTGAAATGTAATTACAAGTATCGCTCCCCCAAGGGCAACCTTCAGCCAGTGCCATGGACTGGGCACTCCTGGACAGGCCAGGTTAGCATCTGCAGGCCAGTGTCGAGGCGGTTCGTTCGTCTGCAGGCGCGGCATCCCAGGGGCACCCTAGCTCCATGCTGATCGGCCAGCTGTCAACCGTGAGGGACAGATGGCACCAGCGCAGCTCAGCTTGTGTCACGGTCCTCAGTACTAACACCAGTAGTGATCCAAAGTCCCAAGAGCTGACAAATATTAAGTGTCTACTATTGCCAAGCACTATGCTGCTTGCACTTGGCCTTCACTACACCCTAGTGAGAGCTCATCGGAGTCACTGTTACTGTGTCTATCTTACCTACACGGAAATGGAAGCTAGGGAGGTTACGTGACTTTTCTCCTGGCTGCCTCTGAGGGCTTGTTGCATGACAGGTGCGATGCACGTGAGCGTGACCTCCCTGAATCACCGTGCTGCGCGCCAGGAGGTACGAGGTACGCTCCTGTCTGTTCCTAGGCTGTGAACCAGGAGGAAGTGACGTCGTGTGTCTGGGTCAGGCTATTGCATGGCAGAGCTGGGAGGCACATTCAGGCCACGACCATGTCTGCCTGCTATGTCCCACATTCTCACCACTCGGAAAGCTGCCCCCATTGCCAGAAAATTCTCCATTTGCCAGAAAATGAGGAGCCAGGGAAGGAGCAGCTTGGGTATGCGGAAGTCATGCTGGTCTCTGGTACCCAATCCGTTCAGTTTCTCCTCCCCAACTCCCTCCCAACACACACCCGGCGCCCCAGACACACGCACGATTCCCAGTGATGGATCTGTCAGCCCCCACAACTCTGAGGCAGGGCCTGTCATCCCCATTTTATAGCTGTGGAGATAGGTTTATAGAAAGTATGCCATCTACTCAAATGCAGCAAAGTATTAAGCAGCAGGGTTCGCACAAGGCTGTCTGACTCCAGGCCCTGAACTCTGGGCCAGGAGGCCCACAGAGTTAATCTGGTGATTACCGACACGGTGCGGAGGGCCTGAGAGCTGGTTCTGACTACAATTCTGTCTCAGGGTGAGGAACATGCACTGAAAATTATGACCCTTTGATAGACTTTATATGACAGTCAAGTCAACCAAGCAGAGACGGCCGCAAAGATTTCACTGTACCAGTACTAACAACTACAACACCAATAACCCTAAAACAACAGCGGTGAAACCTAAAAGAAAATGCCCAACAATAGGGATTAAATTATGGTTCACAAATAGGCCCCAAAACTGGGAAGCTGTCTTAGAAAGTATGACAAGGATATTACGACATACGAAATGTTTCTAAGTGAACGAAAGCAGAATACCAGAGTATGTACGGTTTGACCTCACTTTTGTAACCCTGCAATGGGCAGTGCCGGGGCGGGGGCGGGACAGAGGCAGAGAGGGGGATACACAGTAAAGGTTCGTAACGGGTCCATTACAGCCAAGAATCTTTGCTGTTGGTTTTGTTCTTTTGCCTGTGGACGCTTTCGGGTCGTCCACCTGAGCAAACACCCGCGGGGGAGGCGCAGCAGGGACCCACTCTGTCTCTGGAGGCTGTTGGGAGAAGGAGGGCCCTCCCGTGCCAGAGCTCTTCACCCACAAAGGGCTGTGTCCACAGCTCAGACTCACTCATCTGACTTTCTGTCTCAAGGAATAAAAGTCCTGACAGGAACAAACTCCTAAGAGGGTCAGAAAAACATCCTCTTTCATCCATTTTCCTCCTCTGACCCCGTGAGAACCCCTGTGACGTGGAAGGACATGCCCATTGCCCAACTCCGGCCACTCGCCCAGGCCAGGGTCTCGTCCAGCAAGCCTGGCAGCGGACGGGGCCAGACTGGTCTGGAGGCGATGTCTTGGCCCGTGATCCTGAGCCTGTGCCATCGGGCTGGGGCTCCTTTGTAACGCCGCTCTGGGTCAAAGTCGATCCTGAAAGACTCATTTTCCACTCTCTCCAAGAGATGCCTAAAGCAGCTGCGGGGAAGAGTCCTTCCTCCATTGCTTCCCATTAGTCTCGGGAAAGAGTTGTCTGCTTTTTAAAGGGCCGAGCAGGGGTCCAGATGTCCAGGGCAATGTCCAGGGCACCTCCCCACATCTGCCCCCAGACAGACTCCTCCCCCAAACTGCAGACCTGCTGGGAAGAGCAGTCGGGGCCCTAAGAGGTCCTGCTTCTGACCCTGTCACCCCTTAGCCAGGTCTCCACGGGGAAGGAAAACGGGGTCTGTCTAGTTGTCACAGGTACAAATGTAAGAGATCGGCATGGCAGAGTCCCCTCCCACCCTCTGTGCTCACGCACCCACAGTGGACAGACTGGGCCGTGAGTGTGGTCCGCACAGCCATAGGGGAGAAGGGAGACAGATGCACGGTGAGCCTGTTTCTTACGTCCCCAGGCCCAGACACCACCCCAGTGGCCCTGGTGCTGGAGGAGGAGACACTGAGCCTGACACTGTTGCTGTGCAGGGAATCCAGCCAGGTGTGAGGGGTGTGGAGGAAGGAGGAGGGAAAGCTTCCACATCCTGGACCTGAGATGTAGAGTCTGAGGGACATGCCTACTGAAGGGCCAGAGCTGGGCAGGCTGATGTCGCTGCTGAGAGAGAACGTAAGGCAGAGGAGGGTTACGGCATCAGGGCCACTGCGCGCAGCAAATCCAGACCACTCACGAGCGCCCCATCTCGGGCCTCTGCAGACGCGAGCCACTCAGCTGCTGTGCTCTCCTGCGAGCGCCGACGGTCCTCACGTGGAAGCGGGCACAGGAGTGCTCCCAGCCATCACGAAGCTTCGCTGATGGGTGCACGCTGCCTCAAGCGTGAGCACAGCAGCTGCCGGGTGTTGAGCAGGTCCGGCATTCCTGCAGCGCTCACTCGCACCAAAGCGAGGAACTAAACAGGCAAAACATGCAGAAGTTCCCACCTGAATGGTGTTCCCAACATCAGCAGACTCAGAAATCTGCGGAACACAAGTTCATACCAAAAGCAGAACCCAGAGCAGAAGGATTTGGAAAATCAGACACATCACTTCAGTACTAGTCAGTGACTACATAGTTTTGGCCACTGGGGTCTGGTCTGCTTTCCTAGGCTTCTGGAAGGAGCCCACCCACCAACCTTAGGTTAAAAGTCGGGTCAAAGAAACTCTGCTCAGGCCCCAGTGAGGCTGCCCAGGACCTGAACCAAAACTGAACAGAAGATCAGAACAGCCGGCCCAAGCGGGCCCCCCGTGGACAGTACTGTGAGACTGCCCAGAGAGAGGTCCAAGCAGGGGACGCTGAGGGGGACTGAGTTTGGGGTACAGGCGTTGACCCAGTCCTGGGTGCGAGCACACCTGGGATGCTGGGGAGCTCTAGGTGCTGACCCTGGCAAGTCCATGAGGCCCGAAATCACGTGGCCCAGACCGTTCTCCTCTCCTGCCCTTCAAGTTGGCATCACTGACCGGAAGAACCAAGGACTGGGAAGAGGAAAAGCCTCATCCCTGTGCTCTGTATGAGTGGGCCTGTGATTGGTGCTCTCAAGGCTGCCTGCTGCTCACATGGGCCTGTGATTGGTGCTCTCAAGGCTGCCTGCTGCTCACATGGGCCTGTGATTGGTGCTCTCGAGGCTGCCTGCTGCTCACATGGGCCTGTGATTGGTGCTCTCAAGGCTGCCTGCTGCTCACATGGGCCTGTGATTGGTGCTCTCAAGGCTGCCTGCTGCTCCCATGGGCCTGTGATTGGTGCTCTCAAGGCTGCCTGCTGCCCACATGTGGGCAGGGCCTAGCTCCCTGGGGTGGGGAGTGAACTAGTTGACATGGACCAGAGGAGGTAGCGCCTGGGATTTTCGGTTTTGTGATGTCTCCCTGCTACACCAACAAAGACCTTAGTTACAGACAGCGTTATATTTCTGTCTCACTGATGATGTGTCAGGGGCTTAATACAAAGTTGCTTCTGGTGACCAATTAAGAAAGGCTGAGGCTGCCAATCTTGCTTCTTTTCTGAGCCAAATTCCAAGGGAAACATTTAAATGATTTTAAGTCACAAAAGAAAATGAGGATCTGGATTATGTATTACTCCCAAAACCTAGGGCTCTGTGTGTGTAGAAAAATAATCAGCAAGGAGCTGCTTCACTCTAATAATTTATTTAAACACATGATGATATTGTAAGAGTTTTTAGACAGAATCAAGACTCTGTAAAAGTGGTAACTTGGCGAATGCCTTATGGAGCACAATGGAATTATCCAACCAATGGCCTCATTACTTTTGTTATTTTAAAAGGCAGTAACAGGAAACAGTTAAAGCCTCCCCTCGTAACACACATCAGTGCAAGTTTCACGTGGACTAAAGGCTTGGCGTAAAAATAATTAACCGTGCCAATTACTACAATACAAATGAAGATGGGCTCTGCATATGTCAGAGCAAGAAAAGAAATAATGAAGTGTTGACAGAAGTGAGTAAAAACTGAAAGGTTTAGGCTCATTAAAAGACTTATGAAATATTGGCAGACTGGATCCAGCAATACATGGAAAAGATCACACACCATGTTCAAGTGGGATTTATCCCAGGGATGCAAGGTTGGTACAATATTTGCAAATCAATAATTGTGATTTACCACAGAAATAAAATGAAGGATAAAAATCACACAACCATATCAATAGATGTAAAAGGAGAATTTGATAAAATCCAGCACCCATTTATGATAAAAACTCTCAGTGAAGTGGGAATAGAGGAACATACCTCAACATAACAAAGGCTAAATATGACAATTCCACAGCCAACATCTTACTCTATGGGCAAAAACTACAAGCATTTCCCTTAAGATGAGGAAGAAGACAGGGGTGTCTGCTCTCACCACTCTTATTCAACACAGTCCTGGGAGTCCAGGCCACAGCAATCAGACAAGAAGAAATAAAAGGCATCCAAACTGAAAAGAAGTAAAACTGTCATTATTTGCAGATGACATGATACTGTATATAGGGAACTCTAGAGATTCCACCAAAAAACTCCTAGAACTGATAAATGAATTCGGTAGAGTAGCAGGACACAAAATAGACATCCAGAAATCAGTTGCATTTTTATACACCAACAATGAACTATCAGAAAGGGAAACTAAGAAAGCAATCCCATTTACCACCGCACAAACCCCGCAAAACCTAGGAATAAATCTAATGAAGAATATAAAAGATCCATACTCAGAAAATTATAAGACACTGAAGAAAGAAACTGAAATAAGCAGATGCATATACTGTGTTCATGTATAGGAAGAATTAACATCATTAAAATGTCCACACTACCCAAAGCAATCTACAGATTCAACACAATTCCTATCAAGATACCAATGGCAGCTTCTGACCAAGATGGAGGCATAGGTAGACACACTGCGCCTCCTCGCACAACCAAAAGCAGGACAACAACAATTTAAAAACAAAAAACAACCAGACCTGACAGAAAATCGAACTGTATGAAGTCTGACAACCAAGGAGATAAAGAAGAAACACTCACCCAGACCAGTAGGAGGGGCGGAGATGGGCAGCTGGGGCGGACAGGGCTAGTAGCAACGCAGCTGGACATAGAGAGGTGGCAGATTGTGGAATGAACGGGGCAGGCAGTACGACTGCTAGCAGACCCCGCGGCCCCACATTCGCACATAGATAAACCGGGAGGAACCTCGGGGGAGCGAAGCAGACTGCGCAACCCAGGGCTCCAGCGCAGAGAAATAAAGCCTCCAATTGAAAACACCTGTGGGGGTTGAGGCGGAAGCAGGAGAAACTCCCGGCCTCATAGGAGAGTTCGTTGGAGAGACCCACAGGGGCCTAGAGCGTGCACAAGCCCACCCACTCGGGAATCAGCACCAGAGGGGCCCAGTTTGATTGTAGGTAGCAGAGGGAGTGACTGAAATCTGGCAGAGAGTGGAGCAAGCGCCATTGCTCCCTCTGGGCCCCTCCCCCACGTACAGCGGCACAGCGCAGCAACCAGCATTACCCCGCCCCAGGGAACACCTAAGGCTCCGCCCCTTTATGTAACAGGCGCACCGAGGGGGGAAAAATGTCCCAAATGAAAGAACAGGTCAAAGCCCCAGAAAAAATACAACTAAGCAACAAAGAGATAGCCAACCTACCAGATGCACAGTTCAAAACACTGGTAATGAAGAAGCTCACAGAGTTGGTTGAATTTGGTCACAAATTAGATGAAAAAATGAAGACTATGCTAAGAAAAACAAAGGAAAATGTACAGGGAACCAATAGTGATGGGAAGAAAACTGGAACTCAAATCAACGTTGTGGACCAGAACGAAGAAAGAAACATCCAATCAGAAAAGAATGAAGAAACAAGAATTCAAAAAAATGAAGAGAGGCTTAGGAACCTCCAGGACATCTTTAAATGTTCCAACATCCAAATTATAGGGGTACCAGAAGGAGAAGAGGAAGAACAAAAAATTGAAAACTTATTTGAACAAATAACAAAGGAGAACTTCCCCAATCTAGCAAAGGAAATAGACTTCCAGGAAGCTCAGAGAGTCCCAGAGAAGTTGGACCCAAGGAGGAACACACCAAGGCACATCATAATTACATTCCCGAAGATGAAACAGAAGGAGAGAATCTTAGAAGCAGCAAGAAAAAAAGGACACAGTTACCTACAAAGGAGTTCCCATGAGACTGTCAGCTGATTTCTCAAAAGAGACCTTACAGGCAAGAAAGGCCTGGAAAGAAGTATTCCAAGTCATGAAAGGCAAGGACCTACATCCAAGATTACTGTATCCAGCAAAGCTATCATTTAGAATGGAAGGGCAGATAAAGTGCTTCTCAGATAAGGTCAAGTTAAAGGAGCTCATCATCACCAAGCCCTTATTATATGAAATGTTAAAGGGACTTATCTAAGAAAAAGAAGATAAAAAATATGAACAGTAAAAATGACAGCAAACTCACAGTTATTAACAACCACACCTAAAACAAAAACAAAAGCAAACTAAGCAAACAACTAGAACAGGAACAGAACCACAGAAATGGAGATCACATGGAGGGTTATCAACAGAGGAGTGGGAGGGGGAGAGAGGGGGGAAAGGTACAGAGAATAAGTAGCATAGATGATAGGTGGAAAATAGACAGGGGGAGGGTAAGAATAGTATAGGAAATGTAGAAGCCAAAGAACTCATATGTATGACCCATGGACATGAACTATAGGGGGGAATGTGGGAGGGAGGGGGTGTGCAGGATGGAGTGGAGTGAAGGTGGGGAAAGAGGACAACAGTAATAGCATAATCAATAAATACATTAAAAAAAAAGATACCAATGGCGTATTTCACAGACCTAGAACAAATATTCCAAAAATCTATATGGGACTGCAAAAGACCCTGAATAGCCACAGCCATCTTGAGAAGGAAGAACAAAGTCGGAGGAATCACGCTACCTGATATCAAACTATGCTACAAGGCCATATAATCAAAACAGCACGGTACTAGCGTAAAAACAGGCACATACATCAACGGAACAGAATGGAGAGCCCAGAAACAAACCCATGCCTTTATAGTCAATTAATATGCAACAAGGAGGCAAGAACATACAATGAGGTAAAGGCAGACTTCTCAATAAATGGTGCTGGGAGATACGGACAGCTACATGCCAAAGAATGAAACTAGACCACCTTCTTACACCACACACACGAATAAATTCAAAATAGATTACAGACTTAAATGTAAGACTCAAAACCATAAAAATCCTAGAAGGAAACATAAGCAGTAAAATCTCTGACATGTCTCTTAACAAAATTTTTTTTCTGATATATCTCCTTGGGCGAGGGAAACAGAAGAAACAGATAAACCGATGGGACTACATCAAACTAAAAAGTTTTGCCCAGCAAAGGAAACCACCAACAAAATGAAAAGACAACCCACTGAGCGGGAGAACATATTTGCCAATGATACATCTGATAAGGGGTTAATGACCAAGATTTATAAAGAACTTACACAACTCAACACCAAAAAAAAAAAAAAAGAAAGAAAGAAAAAACCATGCACACAAACAATGCAATTAAAAAATGGGCAAAGGACCTGAATAGACACTTCTCTGAAGAAGACATATGGATGGCCAATAGACATATGAAAAGATGCTCAATGTCACTAATCATCAGAAAAATGCAAATTAAAACCACAATGAGATATCACTTCATACCTGTCAGAATGGCCACCACCAATAAATCAACGAAGAGCAAGTGCTGGTGAGGATGTGGGGAAAGGGAACCCTGGTGCACTGCGGGTGGGAATGCAGGCTGGCGCAGCCACTGTGGAAAACAGTATGGAGTTTCCTCAAAAAATTAAAAATGGATCATCTGCCTTATGACCTAATGCTCCACTTCTGGGAATACACCCTAAGAAACCTGGAACACTGATTTGAAAAACCATATGCACCCATGTGCTCAGTGCAGTGTTATTTGCAATAGCCAAGGTCTGGAAACAGCCCAAGTGTCCATTGGTAGATAAGCAGATAAAAAAAATCTGTGGCCCATTTACACAATGGAATACTACTCGGTATTAAAAGAAGGAAATCTTACCCTTTGCGACAGCATGGGTGGAAATTATTATGCTACGTGAAATACGCCAGTCAGAGAAAGACAAGTACCACATGATCTCACTTACATGTGGAACCTAATGAACAAAACAAAGACACAAAACAGATACAGACTCATAGGTACAGAGGACAGACTGACAGTGGTCAGAGGGGAGGGGGCTTGAGGGCTGGATGAAAAAGGTAAAGGGATTAAGAAAAACAAAATTCATAGATACACATAAATAAATAAATAGGAAGAAAGGAAGAAAGACTCGCCATGGCCCCCGCACTGTGGAAGGGTCATCTGCAGTCACACAGCCACAGTCCCATCGAATCGTCACCCAAACAAGCTGAGTCGGAAACCTCTGCAAATCACAGCCCAACTCATGGGCCCCCAAAGCAGGCCTGTGTCGCGCTTTGGCCTAGCACAGTATTCTCAGCTGGGGCCCGTTTTGGCCCACGGGGGACATTCTGGTAAAGCCTGGACACTTGTCGCTGTCACAACTGCATTGGTCCTGCCGGCGTCTGGTGGGCAGAGGCCTGGTGTGCGCGGCTCACATCCTACAATACAGGGCACAGGGCAGCTCCCACGACAAAGAATTACCTGACCCAAAATGCTGATAGCGCCAGAGTGAAGAAACCCTGTCTGGAACAGAGAAGAGAGTTACTCCGTGGCACTTGTGACTGACAGTGGTGACTGCCTAGGGGACATGGAGGAAAGTTTGGACACAGGTCCCATCTCAGGGCCGCCAGAGAAAGTGGAGGAATACTGGGGTAATTCCCACCACAAGCTGCAGAAATCTTTACCTTGCACAGAGTTGCAATTCTCTCAAGCGTACCTTAGCGTGGTCAGGAATGATGACGACACTTGGAAGGGTGCAAGGGTGGCCTGTTAAACACGCAGACACACCCTGTGAGCCTGTCCATATAGTGAGGGCAGCCGATGAGACCGATGACCCCTCCTCTCCCGTCAGCCAAAAACTCCACAGGCGTGCTCCGCCTCCTCTCCTCCGTATGTTTCCCCCTGCAGCTTCTCTCAGAGGTGTGTTTTATGTGCCTTTTCTCTCCTTATTTCCCAAATGTATATTAGAATCTTTTTGAATGGATATTTTACCCTATTTACAAGTATTCCCTCCCTTTTTTAAAATATGTATACCTGAACCATTTTTAAAATGAACTATTAAAAACAAACAAGTTACTATAAATGATGTTTAAAAGCCTAGTTCAAAAACAGTTTGAAAAAAGGCAGAGTCAATATTCTTAATAAATAAAGAGTTATTTCAAATCAATAGGAAACCATAAAGAATGTAATTGAAAAATTGGCAAAGGGTGTGCTCTAGAGAAAGAAGAAATACAGATGGTCAATAACCACACCCAAAAACCATTAGACTTCAATCCCAATAAAAAATTGTAAATGAAAATAATAATGAAATACTGATACATGTGTAAAATTGGCAAACATTAGAAAGATAACTGCTATTCATACACTGTGGAGTAGAATGTTAGTGAAAATGATCCAATCTTCCTGAAAATCATTTTGATTATGGGTAATTTAAAACATAAATATCTGGTTTCTATTTATAAATGCTGTAGTTGCTTTTGCAGAGAGCTTATAAAACACTGAAAAGTATAAAAAAGGAAAATCAGAATCGCCTGGCACTTCAACACTTGAGAAACAAAATGTTTTAAGCTGTTGCTACACTTTCCTCAGTCGTTTTGGTGTGTGTTTATGGCAGTGTGCGCACCGTCTCACACCTGCGGTTCGGCGTGCTCTTGGCTTTACTTAGGGGCGTGTGTGAGCCTGACCCCACGCTATCGCATTCTTCAAAACCATGGTAACTGACGGCTGTATGATACGTCATACGGGTGTGCCTGCGTAATAAACCGCCCCCCTTCTCTCGGGCGTGTCAGCTTCCCCCCTTTTCACACCTGCCGCGAACAACGCCAGGAGAGCGTCACTGTGACTCACTACTTTCTGTGTCTTCCATAATCGCTATTCGCCTCGGTTGCTCTCAGAACAAAAGGAAAACAGACTAAGAAAACACGAGCCGAGATACTTTGCCACACACACACCCTCATCACGGGGATTTCCAAAGGGTCCGCTCGCAGGCAGGAAGGCAGCTCCAGACAGAACTTCTGAAATGAAAGGGTGTGACGGACACAGAAAATGGCAAACCTGGGATGGAACTAAACGGACGTTCACTGTATCGAACGATAGCATCTTGGGAGGTAAAAGAATGGGCGGGGAGCTCAGACACAAGCTGAGAGTAGCGTGTGAGCTGGGAGGCACCTGCAGGTTCTCCCTCTGCCATCTTGGGGGCGGCAAAGGCGCTGGTCAAGTTCAAAGAAGCCGGTCAAAACATCTGGATTAATCACCGACAGAGTAGCAGTGGAGTGACTAGATTCAGACTGATGGACAAAATAAGTAAATGCAATTAGAAAAAGTAATCCAAGAGAAGAAAAAAGGAAAAAGAAACATAGAGAAGGCAAAACAAATAAAAAGCAGAAAATATTAATAAGAGAGTGGAGTGCCAGAAATGTATGTGGTTTGAATGCTTTAGTTAAGATAAAGATTGTGCCCTGGCTGGTGTGGCTCTGTGGAGTGAGTGTGGGCCATGAAGCAAAGGGTTGCCGGTTCGATTCCCAGTCAGGGTACATGCCTGGGCTGTGGGCCAGGTCCCCAGTGGGGGGCAACCACACACTGCTGTTTCTCTCCCTCTCTTTCTCCCTCCCTTCCCCTCTCTCTAAAAATAAATAAAATCTTTAAAAAAAGAGATTGTAACACAATGAAAACTAGCTCCAGTTATTTGCTGTTAATAGACAACTAAGAGTAAAAGACAAAGAAAAGCTGAATGCCAAAAGAGTTTTTAAAACGATATTCCTGGCTCATCCTCTAACTAAGAGGGCTGACGTTGGTATATTCTCAGAAATACTGGAACTTTCACATCAGAATTCTTAAATATCAACATTTATAGCATAAGAACTGCTGAAACAAGAGTCGAGGCACAGCAGCAAGGGGTTCACATCACCGCGACAGCAGTCTTCCTCGACGCGTACCGGCTCCGCGGTGCAAGACTCAATCGCGGTGTGCTGGGCACTTAGATGCAGGCAAAGCACTCAAAACCAACTACAACAGGATGTGTTTACGACCTCAAGGTAGGGAATGATTTTTTCAGTAGGTAGTGCAGACAGAAGTGCAGACAGTAGGAAAAGGGTGAAGACTTGGGCGGTGTTAAATCAATAATTCATATGCGATGAAAGGCACCACAGAGTGAAAAGCAGCAGCACCCAGACTGGGAGAGGACGGCAGGACACCTAACAGGACCAAGGTCAGCAGCCAGAACGGGCAGATAAAACTCCCATAAATGGGTAAGATAAAGATGCCCCAATACAAAAATCAACAGAAGACGCAAACAGGAATTTAATAAGCGAGAAAACCAGCGGGACCAGCAAATGTAGGAGAAGACGACGCCACTTCATACACGCTGCGTTGGTGGCCGCTGCAGAGCCCCACAGCAGGGGAGTGTTGGCAGGGACCCGAAATGACCAGAACGCTCGCACGCTGACAGCGCGGTGGAAACAGAATGAGCACAGCTGCGAGCAACCAGGCGTTTCAGGTACAGCTGACAGCAAGCATTCGTCGTCGCTCCCGCAAGTTCACTCCCAGGTACCAGCCCTGGGAGACACTGCCCGGGCATACCCGGAGACACGTATAAGAATATTAGTATCAGTGTTGTTGATAATCGTTTAAGCTAAGGGTCTTATTTATTTATTTATATTTTAAAAGCCTTTATTTATTTTTAGAGAGAAGGGAAAGGAAGGAGAAAGAGAGGCAGAGACACATCAGTGTATGGTTGCCTTTCATGTGCCCCCTGCTGGGGACCTGGCCCACAACCCAGGCATGTGCCCTGACTGGGAATCAAACCGGTGACCCTTTGGTTCGCAGGCCGGCACTCAATCCACTGAGCCACACCAGCCAGGGCTGTGGATGAGTTTTAAAAAGGGAAAAAGAAATGCCCATCCAGTAGGAGGTTACTGCTTGCAATGTCGAGTACTACGTAGCAGTGGATATGACTGAAATCCAGCTACACGCAGCATCATTGGTCACCCTTCAGAACACAGCAGTGAGTGATTCCACGTAAAAAAGTGTTCTAAAACAAGCAAAACTAAACAAAATATCATAAAGGATGCAAAGGTGCGCCAAACTGTAAAGAAAATGCCACGACAAACAGGCAGCCAGGCTGAGGGTCACCCCCAAGGGGAAGGCACGTGGCGACCCCCAAGCTAACAGAGACGACCGGGCCGTACAGTGGCCGACGCCCTGGTGCACTTGGCATTGTTACTGGTAAGTACGTCTGTGTGCTTCACAGGCAGAAACGATCATTTTACATTAGATAAAAACAATGGTAAAACATTAAAAATAATAAGCATGCCAGTTGAAAGTATTTGTTCATGGAGGAAGGTCTGGACCTAACCCTTTTCACCGCAGCACGGTTACTGTGAGGGGACCGCCTGTCTCTGTAAACCAGAAAATGCCAGCACAGAATGCAGTTACATCACAAATTATTCACCATCCCTGGAACTAGGCTAAAGTGTCTTTTGATACCCAAAATGTTTCACTGAGAAAACAGCTGATAGCAATGCTCATCAAAATGCTTGCTCGAAGCAGAAGTTTTAGCTCCAGAAGGAAAAAGTCTTAGAAAAGGCTCTGTGGGAAATTATATTTCCAAAAATGCCAAAACATGTTCTTCCTTATATTGTATGCCCTTGAAGAAACCCACAGAGGGAGGTGGAGTCTCTATTTCCTCTCCTTGAACTCAGAGCTTTGCGTCGACCTACAGAGGGTGGAAGAAGTGATGCTCCGCCACTTCTGAGTCTAGGTCACGAAATGTGACAGAGCGTCTCTCGCTGTGTCTCAACACTTGCCCTTGGAATCCACCTGCCAAGCTCTGAGGAAGCCTGAGACAGACCGTGTGGGTGGGTGTCCCAGCCGGCGGCCCCTGTGGAGGAACCACCCGACGGCCAGCATCGGCATCAAACGCACCAGGCTTCCAGTGGGACTGCAGCCCCAGCCCCAGCCTCAGCACAACCGCGTGACAGGCCCGAGGGCAGACCACCCAGCCGGGCCCAGTCAGCTAGCTCTGCCATCCTGGTGCATGCTCTCTCTCTGCCTCAACTTCTTCATCTGAAGGGTGGAATTAATAATACTACCTGCCACACAGGGTGTTATGAGGATGGAATCCCACGAATCACCATACACATAGAGCTCAGACGCCCGACTGCCACCTAGCAAGGTCTTCATGAGCACGGAGAGCACTTGGTCACCAAGTTGGAGGGAAGTGACTGACTTTGGTGATGCAGAGTACAACTCAGTAAAAACACAAAAGGGGTGGCTTTACCCCCAGCCAGCCACCGCCAGAGAGGGGGATCTGGCCAGGGGACCGTGTGCCTCTGCAGGGCCACCTTGAACAGAAGCTCCAGCAGCCACCGCTCGGCAGCCACCGCTCAGCAGCCACGAGGCGTCGACGTGAGGGCAGGCTGTGATCTGCTAACAGCTGCTCTACTTTTACAAAGTCTGCAACAGACAACTTGGGCCTGAAATAACTGATGTTCAGGGTATGACTCATGTCCCAGACGGTGCCTAGAGGAAGAGCGTAGGAAATGAGAATGAAATCGTGCCACTGGGGGCAAGAAGGTGCAATGAGGAAGGCACCCGTCCGGCCACAGTGCAGTGCCCGGGCACCTTCAATGCCCTCATTCTAACACAGGAGGAGAGATGCCAATGCGTTACCATCCTAAGTGATGTCCACCCTCTCCCTTCGCCCTTTCTGCCCCTACAGAAACGAAGGGCAGCCAGGCTGATGGGGCTCTTTTACAAGGTTGCTCCCTGCAAATACACTGAGTATCTTAGCAGGAAACACTTCCATAGCATAATGCAAATAAAGGCAGGAAACTTCACATAACCACAGCAGGTTACGTGATGAAATCGGATCCAACTAGCCGGGGTCAGTGCAGTGGCTAACGCTAATGCCTGCATCCTCTGCTGTGTAAGGAGGTCTGCGGAAGATTTCGTTAGTCAGACGTGCAGCCTTACAGCGTCTGCTTCCTAGTAGTCACTTGATATTAGTAAGTGCCACACAGTTCCCTAAGTGGCCAGAAAGCAAACTTTGGATTTTGAGCAGGGAAACCCAGCAGAACGGGCCCCGCCACCCTGATGGGGTCGGCACGGAAGGAGGAGTGCGGCTGAGGGTGACAGGTGTAATTAAAACCACGTTCCGCCGCTGATCTGCCAGGCAGATAAATTCCATAAGCACTACATTGCATCAGTTTATGGAGAAAAGGTTACAATCGACTGCTCATTTCTTGTTAAATACATCATTGATTTAAAGCTGGGATCTTGGGACTTCACTGTGATTAATGAAATGTCACTAGGTCTTTGGACCAACCTTTGGACAAATAGAAATGTTTGAGGTATTATGTGGATCTTGGGAGAAAATGCCCTGCTTGCTGCTGTCTTACTCCGTGGTGACTCTACCATTTGGACAACCGCATCACGAAAACCAATGTCCTGTTATAGAACAGAACGACTCTAGGAAGCAGGCTGCCCAGCATGTAAGGGAAGTGGGAGAATCAGAAAGCTGGGCAGAGAAAAGGAGAAGAGGAGTAGCCACTGATGTCAGGATGCAGGTGAGAGGGGCCCGGAGAGGGGACCTGTCATTAACAGCAAGCCCGACAGGACTGGGAAAGAAACCTGAATCACAGCAGGTCCTCGAACGGCATCATTCCATCCAGCGTCATTTCGTCACAACGGTGATGAGATGCCACAGAAACTGAACTCTGGTTTGTATCCATCAGCCTGTGGTGGACTCGGTGTCCCTGTGCATTATTTTGCTTAAAGTAGCGGAGGGTGAGGACTTCCTGCAGGTGCTGCACACTGACATCCCCGCCCCTTTCTGTTCATCTGACATTGAATCAGCACATGTTTCGCGAGCATCCATCGCAGTCTAAGGACTGCTGTACTTACACGGGGGAAGCCAGACACGATTCCTGTGCGCAAACACAAGGACAAACAGTCAAGAAGAGGAAATCCCAGAAGTGAGTAAGAAGTGCTACAAAGGGGACCGTGAGACGACTACTAGCCCATTTCACAGGTGAGGAAACTGAGGTTCAGGGGGGTTAGAGCTGCCCAGTGGTGGAACCAAAGCTGCAATCCAACTCTGATTCCATACCTGCGTTATTTCCGCTCCACCCCAAGCTTCCTTCCAGCTGCGGGGAGAAGACACAACGGAAGGCAGCCAGGAAGATGGTACCCCTACATGGGCCTACGTGGCCAAGGAAGACCGGGCTCAGGCAGTAACCTGCAGAGAGCAGGTAAGGAAGCCGGCTTGATAAGAGATGGCAAAGCAAGTGCTCACTAGCAGGAAGTCACACAGAGACCTGTCTACGAGAGGCGCGCTCTGTGCGCCCCAGGTCACCCAGCCTCCAGGTGGGACCTGAGGGAGCAGGACGGGCCTGGGTAGGGACCCGCCTGAGGAGGACATCCAGGCTCAGTGTGGTGGGGGCTCCGGCAGGACAGCGTCCCCACTCCACCACCGGGGCAAGACAAGGTACCGGGATGGGGAACTTCGTGTGCTGCCCTGGCTAGGTCACGGCACCCAGACGGTCGGTCAAACATTAGATGTTTCTAGAAGGCGGTTTTTCAGATGAGTTAACATTTGAATCAATGGATTTTGAGTAAAGCCGATTACGTTCCACAATGTGGGTGGGCCTCGCCTAACTGAAGGCCTGGCAAGAAAAAAGACTGACTTCCCCGGAAGAAGAGGAGGAACTCTGTCTGTCAGAAACTCTTTGGACTTGAACTGCAAGGCCCGCCCCCCGGGTCTTCAGCCTGGTGGCTGACCCCGCGGGTTTGGACTTGTTCGCCTACGTGACTGCGTGAGCCAGCTCCTGAAACCACTCAGCCAAGCGAGCAACCTCTCTACACACGCATGGACACACACGCGGGGGTGTGCAAAGGTAGGTCTCCAGTTGTGAGTATGTGAAACACTGAGTTTAGTGTTGTATTATTGTTCACGGTATTGATCACTGAATCGCTTATTACTATTAATCCCTGTTCCCCACCCTTGTATAAGTACTCCCCCCACCTCCCCCCCATCTGCAGAACCACAGTGGACTGCAGTAAAACACGGAACGAAGAAACCGGCCCCCATGGCCCTGGGAACCCGCCACTCACAGAACGGGAGGGAGGGATCCAAGCTGCCTCCCCATGGCGAGTCAGCGCAGCCCCGTAAGGTTCATGGGGAGCAACGAGGAAGCACCGATTACGTGGCTCAGTGGGCTTTTTAAGGGTGAATAATTGATTCATTTATTCGTCAGATATTTATCGAATGCCTACTACGTGCCATGCCCTGCGTGAGGTGCTGGAGCTCTGGGCTCTGCCTGGTATGCAGCCGGCATTCAATAAAGACCTACTGAGTGACTAAAACCTCCACTCTGAAAACAATTAACCTCACTTATTTGTATGATGGTTACATTTTCTGAAGAACTTCCGGGTGACTAAATCTGGAAGTCGGGTCCAGATGGCTGGGGGGCAAGGACTGGCTGGGATGACAGTGGCCGGAATTCCTGATGAGAGACTCAGGGTGCCAGGCCCTGCCCACAAGCTGGAGGTCTTCTCCTCAAGCTGTTTTTGCTTTTTGAACCTGATTCTTCTATTCGTGGGAATGTGGGTGTCACAGAGACGGCGTGTACAGGGACCAGCAGCCCTCACTCTACACGAATAACGTCGTCACCCAAGCTCTGAGCCCAGCTCTGTACAAATGTGCTGCTTGGGAAAATGCTGCGGTGCCACGGGCCCCCCAGCTGCGCCTTCCGCAGAGGTCACGCTCCATCCCCGAGCGGTGCGGACAGCACCGTCTGTGGCGGTGGGAGTGTCCTGGACCCAACAGGGTAGTCACTGGCTGAGGGTACTGATCACTTGAAATGCAGCTCATGTGACCAAGGAATTGAACTTTTAGTCCTATTTCATTTTAATGTATTTTTGTAGCCATGAGCAGCCAGCGGCCATCATGTTGGACGGCACAGCTCCAGACTGGCCGAGTGGTACGGAGAAAGTCTGAACAGAGTGCGTCTGTCCAGGCATGGGGACACTTCTGTCCACCCTGCTGCAGGCAGATGAGGTCGTCGGAGGTCTGGCTGGCCGCCGGGCCCCCCACCCTCTGTGTCCCCATTCTTTCCTGCACGTGAGCAGGCAGGAGATAAACCTCGAGGAGACCTCGCAGCTGCCTGGCTGATAACCGTGCTGGGCAGGGATCCCATGGGGACGATGGGGACGATGGGACAGGCTGCGGGGCAGTAGGTGGGAGAGAGGGCGACTCTGAATGAACTCTTCACCCTTCAGACTGGAGGATCCAGCTCTTCCATCTTCCTCAGAAATGCCGGGGCTGAGGGGAGAGGACTTACTTGCTTTGGGACGCCCACACCTCCTCTGCTCCTCTCTTTAAGCCAGGGTGGCGCTGACACATCAGAGGGCACAGCTGTCAGAGGAGACCGGTCCCTGTCAGGGCCGTGGGTCTTCTCTGTGGGAGGTGTACTGCCCGAGGGCAGAAGGAGCAGCAACTGCAGGGACAGGACACGCATCCTCCGGCCACGTGAAACAGTAGAAAAATCATCTCAGCCAGGCTCTCGCCAAGCAAAATGCTTCGTCCCAGAGGAAACGTAATCAGACCGCAGCCACTTGTTGACTAAATGACATGGGACCTAGCAGTGAACGTTGGCCCCCCAAGCACGTCAAAGTGGAGCTGGTGGCCCGCACTGGGCTCCCCAACAGGGTCACTGGGCCTCTGAGCAGCAGGAGGCCCTTGAGGCTTCTCCCAGCTCCCCGGGGACACTGGGAGGTGATGTGTCACATGTGGGGTGTCACCCCTAGGGGTGGGTTTCATACGCCGTATCGCAGCTGAAGGAAGTTTCAGCGAGCCGGGGTGGAAAGGGCAGCGAGGCGTGTATGCACCTCCCACCTGCCCGCACACAAGGGCCCTCTGGGAGGGACGCTGACCTCGGAGAGGTGAACGGCAGAATCAATATGCAATTAGACACATGCAAAATATCCTACAAAGGCTCAGCTGAGAATGACTCAGTGGTAATTAATAACTGGTTTAAAGATAGGAGCACAGCCAGACAAGTGATGTGTCCCTCAGAAAGGAAGCATCACACAGAACCAAGAAGACAACAAGTTTGAGAGGCAAGTCCAGGCAGCACCCACCAAAACTCTCCCTGAAGGAGAGGGACCGATTCTGTGGGAGCAGATCTTGAAGCCGTCCTAGCCGGGGGTGCGTGGGGGGGCTGGCTCCGACCCCTGCTCTCCTAGCAACTACACAATTATAACCTGGGCCTCACAGCGCTCTCCTAGGGGGAACGCAGGGCTGGCCTGCGGGCCGAGTGTCCCGCTCCACGCCTGTCTGGCAGCCGTCCAGACTAAGTGAACTATCTGGTGTTGGGTTTATACAGTTGTCTCCTGAGAACTTGGTTAGCGTGACTTCATAGCTGAAAGACTGAGTCACGCCCAGTGAGAAAATAAGGTTTCAGATCTGTAACACTAAGTACCAACCAGAAGGAAAAGGCGGTAGCTTTGTTGAAGTAAAAGCCAACTTACATGATCTTTTGTCGTGACCAACTGGCTGTGCTTCCCCAACGGCAAACCCGTGTGACTTCACTACTAGTGACAACAGCTAGAGCCCAGTGTCTGCTCTGCACTAGATACTTCAGATCATCACCTGGACACCGCTAAAGCCCCACGGCACAGAGAGGCTTATCTCCCAGTTTTAAATACTCGCCCCAACTCTGCGGTGCCCTTCCAGCTCAGTCTGGCAGAGAGGCCGGCGACCACACTGGGGGCCAGGGTGGAGCCAAGAAGAAACCAAACTTACTAGCTTTTCTTTTCAAAGTTGCTGGAGGAGATTTTGTTTTGTTTTCTGCAAACTGAACCGGACCTGCGCGGGGCTGAAATTCCTTGTGGAGGAAGCGTGTGGGGAGAGAAGGGGGCACACGCCCGCCAGCAGGAGGCGAGCTAAGACGCTTCTGCGGCTTCATGAGATCGCGTGCGTTTCCTGTGGGTGGAAATGCGTCACAAGCAAGGGCGACTCATGCTCTGAGGGGCTTATTTAACGCATGGGCAGACGCGCTGTCTTGGAAACAGCTCTCCTTTAGACTCGCGCTCCCGAGGGCAGGAACTGAAGCCTAAAAGCGGCCTGGCCCACTTCAGAAGAACACTGGGCAGAATGGTGGCCGAAGGGATGAACAGACAAAGCAAAGCGATGCCCTGCCCCTCCCCGGGACGACAGCCATCAGGTCTTGGCCCTGAGACCATCGAACTACTTCATAATGATTCACTTAGCATTTGTTCGGCAAACATTTATTGCTCAATGAATGGCCAATTTAAAGAGCTGACCCAAGATGACTCCACACAGTTTAATGAACCATTAGTGACTACGCTTCAGCAATTCCGAGCAAGAGCACTGGAGATGTTTAGCATAACCTCTTAGCACAAAGGGCCAAGCAGCAAGTCAAAGAGAACTGTCGATCACCAAAAAAAAACCACCCCCAAAAGTGTTCAACCTCATTGGTAATCAAAGTAACACAAACTAAAACAATCAGTTTGGGGGCACTGTCTACAAATATGCGACACCACAAGGAAGTCTGTCCTTTAAAACAATGGGATGGAAAAGATGTTGGCAAATGGTTGGCGCACTATTTGGGGCGGATAAACTGGCAGTACGGATCAAAATACCCAGTCTTTGACTTAGTTACTTCATTATAACCATTTATCTAATTGAAGATGTGTATGAATTTATGTATGAAGATGTTGATAAAAGAAGTATTTACACTAGCAAAAAAAGAAAAAGGAGAGACCCCGAACCAGGGGCGCTGGTGAAATACTCATGTAATGGAATGCGGGCGCCATGAAAACCTGTTTCCCGAACACTGACTGGTGGATTCCGCCACGTGTCTCGGATGAAAAACGAGGGTTGCAAAGCACATCCCAGAAAATCATTCAAGTTGTTGTTTTTTTAAATAAACATCCACACTTTTCTGTATTTTTATCTGTATTTTCTTTCTCTACATTCAGTAATTAATATAAAGTCCTCGCTTAACATTGTAAATTCCGGGACTTGAGTAAAAGACGTGAAACAAAACCAGTCTTGCCCTGGGCTAACTGACACTAACTCTAAGTTCCTCGCATCTCATCAACATTGTAACAAAACTTGAGTGAAATTACAGTATTCAGAGAACAGCTATATATTATTTTACAATTTTATTTTGAAAATAGTATAACAAATAAAACCGACCCTAACCTCTGGCATTCACGAGAGGCCTCCTACCGTTCCCTCACTCTGCCCCCCACAGGAACCCTGACCTGGGAACAGAGGGAACTCCGTGTCCAACGCTTTCCAATAACTGAACATCAGACTCAGGCCCACCCTCGGCTCCCTCCCTTCAGGGTAGAATTCCTTCCCTCCCACCGGAGCTGGCGTGCCAGCATCACCAGCCCCCGTTTCCAGAACTCGTCAGATCGCTTGGTAAACTTCTCGGAGTTTGTGTAACACCATTGCCTTTGAAAATGGCAAACATGTTTATGCCATTCGTCTATACGTAAATATTCCCCAATGAGAGAAACTGGCAGCTTTTGAATTCTAATTTATCCCAAAGAATTTTTAAGTTCATAGCGTGTACAGTAATGAAGAGTTTTGTTCTGCAAGTGTTTTCCCCCAGAATCGTGAAAGCACACCCTTCCTCGTAAATCTCGTGTGGTGCGGTCACGACGAGCCCGTGGGTCTTGTTTCACAGGGATTCCCTCTAATAAACACCGAATAGTTCACAGGGAGTTATTCCCTCTAATAACTCCCTCCCCTGGGGAGTTATCGGAATCAGTGAACCCTGGTTTGAAAGGGTAGACACTATGAGGATTGGGGTGGGGTGGGGGGGTGGTAACACCAAGTTCTCAAAGCTTCACTTTATTCCAGAAAAAACCCTTTTCTGTCATAATCATAAGATCGGGAAGAAAGGTGGCTGTGAAAATGGCATTGGCAAGAACAGGTCAGAGCTGTCGAGAGTGCAGGCCGAGCGTGGGGTGAAGGTCAAAGAGAGGGTAGAGTATATCGGCATATATCGTCTCTCCTGCAGGGAAGAAATGGTCTCTCCAGCTTTCACATCTGCCCACGTCCTCAAACACACCCAACACCTCTGGACGTCCCGACGCACGGTAAAACCTCGAGGAATGTTCGCTGGGAAGCTGTGAACACCAGTGAGAAAGCCCCTCTCCCCTCCCCGCCCCCGCAAACACTCTACAGGCCCTGTAGGCTAGGGTGGCTTTGTGGGTGATTGTGGGGAGAGAGTATCCCAAGGCTCGGGATACCAATGAGCAAGAGTCAAACCAAGTTCAGGGGAAAGTGAGTTCATGAGCCTGATTTTACAAAAGGGAGGAGGGACAGCTGATCCCCAAGTAGTGGGTTTAAAAAATTAATCTGGGTGTGGGGCAGAGCAAGGAGGAAAGAAGAAAAGGAGAGGCTGGAAAGCTTGTGAGTGGCGGGGAGGGGGAGGGGAGGCGGACCAAGGTGACGTCAGCAGAGAAGTTTGTAGAAAAGACGTACATCGTTGGACAGAAGTCGTGGCCTAGTCAAATGTGGAAAATGGTGCGAGTGAGAAAACCAAGGGGGGGGGGGCGTCGGCACAGTTATGGGGTTGGGGGGGGTGGGCAGCAAGGCACGCCCCTGAGGAGAAGGGAGAAAACTGCAGGAGGAGTGGCCAGTGCTCCCAGTTCCACCGAGAAGTCACGGAGGAAGGCAAACGAGAAGGACCCAGGGTTTGGCAGCCAGGACGGCTGCCGTGGGCCTGCAGACCAAGCGTGAGGATCCAAAAGGGGTGAGCAGAGAGAAGAGGGATCAGTAGTATATTCTACAAAACGAACTAAGAAGCTCGGTGGTTACCAGATGTGCAAGATCGGGGACCCTCGGGGGTGCAAGAACAGAGGAACAAGTAGAGAGGGAAGGCCATCAGGGATGAAGGGACTCCTTCCTGTTTCTGAGAAAGGAGGAAGGATGGGCATCTGGAGGCTGTGAATCTCAGAGCTCAACCCTAACAACCCCAGGAGGAAGGCCGCCTGCTAAAGGGACAGGGCTGGCAGAGAAGCAGGGCCAGGGCCAGGGCCGGGAGGGGCTCGAAAGGAAGGAGCCCGGCCCTCCCTGCTCCTCCTGCACATCGAATCAGTCACCTTTCCTTCACTCTCGGGACTCACCCTGCAGGCTGTCTCGGAGCTCCTCGAGTTCACGAAGCTGCCTTCCCTCCAGTAGCCTCAGTTGACACTCCTCTCTCAGCCTCATCAACACCTAATAATCCTCCCAACTTCCCTCACCACTTCCAGCAAGGTCAAGTTCTACCACTCTTCTCCGTCATGGCACCTTGGACTTGTTCTTCTGTGAGCGGCAGGCTCCTGATCAGGTTCTGTGCTCCTTTACAGCTGCACCGTGACTGCACCCTCGCTCCAGACTGTAAGCTCCATGAAGGCAGAGCCTCTTCTTAGTCACTGTCGACCCTGGCTGCTAGCCCAGGGGCTTGCCCCACGTGGGCACCAGGGTCCTTGTCAAATAAACAGCAGGCGAGTGAGCTGGAGTGTTTGTGTGCAGGCTCTCCCACGCGGCAGACTCGGTAAGGGGGTGTCTCAGGCATCTGGTTGCTTGGGCCTGGCACATAGAGGTCCCCCTTAAGTGCTTGCTTGCTGGTGAGCTGCCTGACTGGCTGGACAAAGGAGTAAACCCCGCTGAGGGCCTCAGTTCCCTGTCTGGCAGCAGGACAGCTGGAGACCCCGCTGCCTAGATCCTGTGGCTACAAGGGGCCTCTGAGACCCTGCTGCGTAGGCCAAGCCACCACACCCGAGGGCCGGTCCCATGGGGAGCTGCAGGGCTGAGAAGGGACGCAGCTCCTGCCTTCCAGAGAGCTCAGCCCAGGGAGGGCGCACACGGAAACAAGGTGTTCAGTCCCGGGGAAGGGCCAACACCGAGGGGGAGCCTCCACCACGTACGAAGCGAGCCCTCACTGGGCCCCCAGGGCCATGCAACTGCCTCATCTAAGCCCTGACCACACCCGAGAGAGCCCAGATGTGGAGCTCTCCATGGTGGCTGTGACTCCTGTGGGCCTCTGTGGATGACAGCAGCTGCAGCAGGTGGCCCGACGGAGCAGGCACCTGGTTCCAGGCCCTCAGTGACATCTTTCACAGACGTCATCTCGGGGCTGTCGCACTTCCAAGGGCCGAGTGTCATCGTCATACCCGCTCCACAGCTGGGAGACCTGAGGCTGGTTCAAAGACACAAAGCTCAGATGCAACAGGATGAGGAACGAAACTCGGGTGGGCGGGGCTCCGGAGGGAACTATCATCTACCGCTAGGGAACCACGCAGTTCCTAGGGAACCATGTGGTGGGAAGGACGCTGCCGATCTGGCACCCAGGGCAGGGCTGGCAGGGACCCTGGGCCTGGCTGACTGGCAGCTAGCTGCCTTTCCCATCTGACAAAGCTTGAGAAAAATAAGCACAAAGTGGCATATGCAGGTGGTCCAGAGGGTGGCTGGCAGGGGTGGGAAAGGGCAGCTCCAGCAGCTGGGGCTTGCCGCTGCCTGCGTCCTGCCAGAGCTGGGCCTGCGTCCCTACAAGCGAGGCCACCAAGCAGCTGCTCAGGCCCAGGCCTGGCCGTGCACAGGACTGCGCAGGTTGAATCCGGGCAAACCAGTGCTGCTCCTGCAAGTGCCTGTGCTGCGGCCTTTCTCTCCCGCTGCCGCAAGAGGAGGGGGAGGAAGTGAGCAGTCCAGCAGCAGCGTGGCTGGGTGGGGACCAGAGCTGCTGCTGGTGCCCCCCGCCCCGCCCTGTCCGTCTGAACCACAGAACCCCAGCGGGAGACTCAGATCTCTGCACCCTGCAGAGAGCCATTTCTAAGCAGAGACACCTGTTTCCCGGGCACAGTGGCAGACACCTCTCTGCAAGGTGGAGGCTTTTCCAGAAGGAACAGGCAGATGGGGAGGACAGCTAACCTGCAGGAGGGCGAATATAGACAGGGGAGAAGGGTGGGGAGCCATGACCAGGGATGATGCCCACCTGGGGCCTCTGCTCTAGGCGGCCTCCTGCCACAGCCCTTCATGGCTGGCCTGTCCTGCTTACCGTGCCCCTGGGATGGGTTTTCAGCACCTTGACTTGATGGGAGCAAAGTAGGGTCCTGAGGTTACCATGTGCCCACGCCCTCCCTGTCACACGAATGCATTTTAACCAGGTCTTGCTGGGACCCTGCCTAGCACAAGCTGGGGCCCTGAGGGGGTGGGGCACGTGTCTGCGGCAGCCCCTCACCCACAGTGCCCAGGTGACCACCGGATTCACCGTGTCTCTTGGATAAGCCAAAGAGGGCAGTGAGGAACATTCAGAGAGGAAGCACCAGAGCCAGGATGGGAGCAGGGCTGTGTCTCTCTCTGCGGGGATGCCCTCTGTGTGCCAGGCTGATGCTTCCAGCTGGGGATTCACTGGAGAGCAAGATAGATGAGGTGCTGCTCCCACGAAGCTCGAGTACAGATGAGAATGAAGAGCCAGGCAAGGGGGGGCGGCGGTGAGGCCCTTCCACCTCCAGGCGTTTCCTCCTCCAGGCAGTTCCTGCTGCCCTGAGCAATGCCCCAGGCTAAGCCCCTAGGGAAACTGCTTCCGTAAACACTTACTTAGCAAGACATTTAAGTCTATCGATTTCCCTGCTCCAGAGGAGAGGTGAGACAGTGATAGACACAGAGGCCAGTTAGCGACAATGGGCCCCCTCCACCCCCAACCAGACCTGATTTCCCTTTCAGATCAGCCGTGGGAGGGTGCTGCACACCCAGCACCTGTGGGGCAGCTGCCGGAACCAGCAGGGGCTCTGGCTCCGATAGTGGCAACTAGAGGCCTCAGCTTCCTTTTCTATGAGCCCATTACAAAGTAAGCTGATCCCAAATAGTGTATGTGCTTGCAAAGCGTCTTTCTCTCCTATTTAGGAAGAAAAGCAGGAGGCCACACGTCTCCAGGGGCCAGATCGGTGACCTCAGGGCCAACGTCCAGCAATCATGGACGACACTTTCTCACTAGTTGCCAGATGTGGGAATACATGGGAATAGGCAGGAGGAACATGAGGGGCAGTTGGTTGGACATCGTTCCGTACACCAAAAAGTTGTGGGTTCAATCCCCGGTCTGGCCAGTATGGGAGGCAACTAACTGATGTTTCTCTCTCCCTCTGAGGTCAACAAGCATGTCCTCGGGTGAGGGTCTTGTCCTCCTGCGGTCACCGTGTGCACCGGTGGGGCACACACTGGCTAAAGGAGAGCCGCCCTGGAATGCCAGCTCCGCGGCAGCATGCCCTCCTCCCTCTTGTCTGCAGTCGGGGCCTGTTAGGGAGTGAGCGCCCGCGCCCCCCTGAACGCGCAGTGTGATGGTGTTAGGAGGCGGGGCGTGTGGGAGGGCATTAAGTGTGGATGACGCCTGTGGAAACAGCCTCCACATGGAACTGGCTTCTCTTGAGAGGGGGCAGCTCCCATCTCTCCGCCATCCTGTGAAACCATAGCGAGGAGGTGGCGTCTGCAGCTGAGGCAGAGTGTCCGCCCCAGGAACAAAGTCTGTCTCAGTCCCTTCATCTCGGACTTCCCAGACTCCACCCAGAACTGTGAGAAATGAATGTCTGTTGTTCAGACCACCTGGTCTGTGGCATTTTGTCATAGCAGCTGGAGCTAACTCGGGGCCCAGCCCTCGGCATAACACCAGTCTCACGAATTTCTGCGTGAGCGATGGTAGTGGCGGCTACCCAATGTGTGGATAACTCCTCACACCTGTGGTTTGCCATAACAAGGCACATAACCTTTCACTGTCCCCTCCAGCTGAGACCAGTGGGCACGAGAGCATCGTGCATACACTCTCAGCCTCATTTGCAGAGTCCTCTGGGGTGGGCTTTGTCCACAGAAGTCCCAGCCTTAAAAAACAAAAAAGTCTCCTGATACATAAATATGTACTGGAAATAATAAACACAGAAACTAAGTTCCAGAAACGCCAGGTACCTCTACCTGAAGTCTGAGGGCCAAGGCACAGCAGGCTGCTGGTGCCCACCCGGGGGCGGGGCTGCCGTGGCTGCATTTACATATTTTCGTGATCACAGGAAAGGGGGTTGGAGGCAGGGGCCAGGTCAGGTTTTCAGGCTTGCCCCAGGACAGGCCCTGCCTTTGGGAGCAGCAGGCCTCTCTGCCTGCCCGCACGGTGGGTGGGCTGCAACGTGTGTCCTGCCTGGGGCGGAGCCATCCCTCCTGCGGGTCTGCTGTTGAGGGGGTGGCAGAAATCCTCAGGAGTGGGCTGAAGAAAGAATGCTGTCTCTCTCCTCGCTCTGACTTGGAGAGGGTGAGAGAGTTGAAACCATCATTCCAGCCACACACTTGTCACCAGACTCTAGGACCACGGAAGACAGCACCGGATGCCGTATCCCTCTGCCTCAGGCGAGCTCCACGCCTCCAAGGCCCCACGGAACGTCCCTGGGTACCAGATGCTGGCATCTGGCAGGGAAGGGGCAGGTGAGGCCGCCCAGAGGCAGGTATGGCCTGCATGCGGTAGGAATGAAGAGGTAGGAATGAAGAAGTATGAGTCAGTGCAGGAGCTGGTAACAGAGGATGGAAAGGCTGCTGTCCAGTGGACCCGCCCATGGCCCATGCTGACGCAGGTGATGATGGGGCGGAGGACAGTGGTGTCAGCGCTGTCGGTTATCATGAGGTCATACCTGACCCGACCCCCTGTTCCAAGTGTTCTGCTTTGATTATTCCTTGAAAACCTCACAATCACTTAACAAGGAGGCATTACTGTTCAAATCTCCATTCCTCCAATGAAGACATTGGCTCAAACAGGTTAAAATATTGGCTAAAAGTGACCCAGTCAGTAGGTTTCTGAACTGAACACAGGTCTGTCTGAGTCTGGACGCAGGGCTTCTCCGCACTCTCCTTCTCCGCCCACCGTGCCTTCGGCTACAGGGCCGCGCCACTCCTGTCGGGAGCCCTGGGAGAGGAGGGACGTGCAGAGGAGGGAGATGATGGCTCCTGGTCCTCAGGACCTCTGTGCCTGCGCCCAGGCTGATGGCCCAGTGGGCGTCCGAATCTCAGTCTCTCCTGTTCCCCAATGCCGTTCCACCCCACGCGCTGCCTCTGCGGAAGGCTGGTGTTGGAGGATGCAAACCCAGATCACAAACACTCATCTGTTACCCTCTAGCTCCCCCACAGACAGCATCTGGGAACCGGGCCCCCTGCACCCCACGGGCAGTGCCCACACCTTCAGGGGCCTGGCTTTGTTAACTGCGACCCAAGGGGGCGCAGTCCTGACACCAGCGCCCTGAGTGGGATTCAGCCTGCACGCCCCTGCTGCTGGCGGTTTGCAGGCGCCCCCATGTCGCGCTGCCACTGCAGGAGAAAGAGCAGCCCACTTCAAGGAAGCCCTGGCTGCTGCTCCCCAGGCGCCCTGGCAAGGCTGCACACTCGCAGGTGTTCAGGCGGCGGGCTCGCCCCCGAGCAGCAGCTTCCCTCCCAAGCGGGCCTTCATCGGGTGGGGTGAGCACCACGTGCGCCCACGGGTCATCCATGCGCTGCTCAAGCTCTTTCGAGAGTGATTGAACCAACCCTGGCTGAGGCCAAGGCCGCCTTCCAGGAGAGCTGCTCCGAAGGTTAACAGGGCGCTGTCCTGCACAGCCAGACTCCCCCTCAGCCCCCTCAGCCCTCCCGCACTTGTCCCCTGGCGTGGCTCTGTCCAGCACTGCCCAGCGCCTGCCACACAGTCGTGCCAGCAGAGACTGGGCGCTGAGCCAGGACCAAAAGGGCGGCCAGTACTGACTGGCTTCCAGCTGAAGTGGGCCCGCCCAGCACTCCGAACGGGCGGGAGGGACGAGTTAACAGCAGGCTAGCACTTCACGAGGGCTTGGACAACTGTTCTAATGCATCCTGATGAGCTCCATCTGCTGCCAGTCCACACTGGGCATATGTCTCCTCGCCCCGGCACTGCATTTTGGCTGGAAAATTTATCAGAAAGCCTGTATATGTCTTGCAGAGAGGAGACAAATGCTGGAGACTGTCTCCAGTCACATCTAGGAGCAAAGGAAGGCGGGTGGGGGAGAACATTCTGCAAACAGACCCAGAAATCACGTAAGGGCCAGATACTTCCTGAGACACTGCGCAGCTCCCAGGATGCCAGGCCACACCAGTGCGTCCTGACCCATGGTGGCTGTCACACTGGCTGGAGCCCTGGCGGAAGGCGTTTCACACACCGCTTTTCTCGCATCTGTACGCACAGCGTGGACAGCGCTCTCATTCACTTCTGAGCTTCAGTTTATCTCGAATCTCTATTTTTAGGTTATGAGCCATCAACTGAACAAGCCTCCTCGCATCTTTTCATGTCGGTAACCTTCTCCAGGACTCAGTTTCCTTTTGAGGACCCCAGGTATTGGTCACCTCATGAGCGACACCAAGACACACGAGCCCACGGAGACGGCCACACCACTGGCTGCACTCACTCGCTGGCGGGGGGAGGTGTCCCCACACTGTCCTTCCACGCAGTCAGCAGTGATAAGCAAGGGCCTATGTGCTTGGCGAGCACTGGATTGCCCAGACAAAGGGAGAGTCTGAGGCGGGAAGGCGGGGGACCGAACTATTCCCTTTGACAAACAGTTTTACATTACAAGTGTTAAAGAGTGCATACTTTAATACTGAAGGGCAAAAGCAAAACAGCAGTGCTCAGACTCCCGGGTTTCCAGATGTACCCTGAGGCTACAAGCATTAAGACAGTATGGGAGTGGTGAAAAAAGAAACAGGCCAACAGATCGATGGGGCAGAACAGGGGGCTGAGGGGTGGACCCATGCAAAGTCAACCGGTATTTTTAAAAGAGTTCATTTATCTTTAGAGAGAGGGGAAGGGAGGGAGAAAGAGAAGGAGAGAAACATCAATGTGAGAAACATCGACTGGCTGCCTCCTGTAGGCTCCCCAGACGGGACTGAACCTGTAGCCCACGTGTATGCCCCGACCTGGGATCGAACCAGCGACCCTTCACTTTGCAAGGACAACGCCCAACCAAATGAGCCTCACCGGTCAAGGGACAAAGGCAACTGATTTTTGAAAAAGAGAAAAGGCAATGTATTCTCTGTATGGGAGGGAGTATAGTCTTTTCAATAAGCGGTGTTGGAATAATTAGGTGTTCAAACACAACAGAACGAACCTGGACAAAGACCTTACACCTTACATAAAAATTAACTCAAAGTGGGTGATAAGCCTACGTGTATATTGTAAAACCACAACACTTCTAGAAGAAAATAAGGATAAAATTGATGTGACTTTGTGCTTAGTGGTAAGGCTTCGGATACAACACCAAAAGCACAATCCACGAAAAAAAAAACCAGATACACTGGGCTTTACTGAACTCTGAGATGTCTGCTCTGTGACCGACACTGCTATGAGATCCCAGACAGATGCCACCGCCTGGGAGACAGTACCTGCAAAACACACGTCTGACAAAGGACTTGTCCCCGAGATGAACTGCTCGACACTCAGCAGCAGGGAAATAAGCAACTCGGTTTAAAAGTGTACAAAGATCTAAATAGATACCTCAAAAATCAGGTGGAAAACGGCCATCTGAGGAAATCCTCAACTTCCTTTGTCATCAGGGACATGCAAATTAGAGCAGCACTGACGTGTCACTGCGCACCTGTTAGGACGTCTAAAAACACGGCGACACACACCCGCCCGCATCAATCGCTGCGGTGGGGGCCGAGCCGCAGACACTCTCGTTACTGCCGGTGGGAACACGAAATGTCCGGAAGGCGGTGTGACAATCTCTCACAGAGCTAAGGATCTCACCAGAGCTGGTAATAGCACCCTACTGATTTGATTTGAAAACTATGGCAACATGAAAAGCTGCCTTCGAATGTGTGTATCAGTTTTATTCATAATTGCCCAAACTGGAAGCCACCAAGACGTCCTTCAGTAAGTGAATGGAGAAGCAAGTTGTGAACAGCCGCGCCACGCAACACTATCCCGTGATAAAGAATAAAATAGCGTATCAAGCTACAAAAAGGACAGGACGAATCTTAGATGAATACTGCTAAGTGAAAAAAGTCAGTGTAAAAAGGCTGTAGAATGTATGGCTCCATTTATATGGCATTTGGAAAGGCAAAGCTACAGTGAGAGTAAGGAGACCAGTGGTTCCCAGGGCCTGGAGGGAGGAGAGGAGGACGGAGGAAGGAGGGAAGCCCAGGGAATGTTTTGAGGGTGAAACTGTTCTTTATGGTACTGTAAGGGCGGGTACGTGACATGGTGAATTTGTCAAAACCCATAAAACATTACAGCCCAACACTGAACCTTAATGTACGCGAATTACAAAAAGCGTTTACGACATTGGGAGACCCCGGGGAGAAGCGCAGACTGTGACAGAACAACCCTGGAAACGAGTACAGACTATGTGACGCCAGGCACAGGGACCACACACAAGCGCGGCACACAGGTGGTAAGGTTTTCCCGCAGAGGTGAGAGGTGGCCGGCAGGGCGGGAGATTTCGAAAGTGCTGCAGGTGCACGCTGGAGCTGAAGAACGGAGAGATGGACAGCAGGTGCCAGAGCTGTGTGTCTCACTGTGGAGTGGGAGGCCACCAGGGTCCATGTGTGATGGACCAGAGCAGGACGCACCAGCACGGACTCACACTCAGCTGGGTGCAAACACAGATGGACACGTGTAGGGTCTGGGTGGCCTGCCCAGCCGTCAGGGGCACGGCCAGGGCCCTGATCCCGACTTCTAACCCTGTGTTCCATGAAGAGGGGCCAGCGCTGCTGGGAGAAGGAATGTGCAAGGCGAGCCTGGAGCGTATGAGAGTGCCAGGAAGTAAAGAGATACTACAAATACGTAAGTAAAATCAGCCGCAGTGAGAGGGCATCAAGGGGCACAGGGCCCCGCGGGAAGAGCTCCCAGTGTTCAGGGCGGGAACGGTGCGAACCACAAGGCCTTCGGATCGGGTTAATCCAGTAGGATTGGGATAACCCTCAAGCACGAGTAAGTGTCTCGGAGTCCACAGATGCATACTGCACAAGTGAATAGACGGGGAGAAGAGACACGCCTCCCGCGCAGAGGAACTCCAGGTCACCGACACAGAAACGCCCCCGTCAGGAACTGGGCAAACGGACGGCAGACTCTGGAGCTGAGACCGGCGACCAACTCCCAGGCGTGAGTGTGGGCTGTGCGCAGCGCCCTCCGTCTAGAGGGGGCAGCATGGAGCAAGGGAGGGGGCGCGTCCTGCCCACCGACAAATGGACAAGCAGCACCTCCCCCAGGTGAGGGGCTGCATCGGCAGTGCTGAGTCAGGCCGACGGAGGGGTCAGAGGGGTCAAGTAGAAATGCCATTAATGCGGCGCTTCCTCTCTGTGGTCTTCCTCCTAAAACCCCCAACCCCGGTCTCATCAGGAGGAAAACATCCAGCAACTCACAGCTGAGGGCCTTTCTAGAGATGAACTGACCAGGACAACTCAAAACCATCCAAGTCATCAAAACAAGGAAAATCTGAGAAACTAGCACAACCAATTGTCACAAGCAGAGGAGCCTAAGGAGATATGACAACTAAATGCAATGTGGTGCCTTGGGTGCCTTTCTGAAACAGAAAAACATACTAAGAACTTAGGAAATCTGAATAAAATATGGGCTTTAAGTGATTATAATGTGTCAGGATCGCTTCACTGGTTGTGACAAAGGGCATACCAGTGTAAGATGTTAGTAAGAGGGGAAATGGGTGCAGGATATATGGGAACTCTGTACACTGCCTTTGCAATTTCTGTACATCTAAAGCTTTTCTTTAATAAAAAAGTTTGCCTAAAAAATGGACACTGAAGTAATAACTTTGGGAAATAGAGCTTGGTGGGAGACCAGCTGCTGAGCAACAGAGAGGCGCCGTGCTCTCAGCGGGAAGGATGACCGAGATCAATGGGGCCGAGGGAGTGTGCGCCGCGGCCTCCCGGGGTGGGCGGGTCCCCCCGGCGCAGGCCGCGCTCAGGCCCCGTGAGCACCAGTGCACATGCTCGCCCGGCACAACCTAAAATGACCCTAACATGGGCTCCTCAGGAACCCAACGCTGATATTTACTCCATTACATCACAAAAAGAAAGGTAACATACGTGTAAGAGGTAAAGTGCTTTTGAAAACCCGGCCTTAGGAGTCTGGGTTCAGACCCCAGCCACTTGTTAGATGGTGACCTGGGGCAACCGGAATGCACAGAGGTCCTTTTTCTCATTTTAGGAATAAACATAACAGTACCTCCCATCTCTGGGCTTTCAAGGTTAAATGGAAACACGCGTGTTTCACACGGTGTCTAGCACTGTGGCAGCTGCTTCTTAAAATTTACATTGGAAAGAGGAAGATAAAATGCCCACTATCTCCAGGTGGGACTGAAGATCCAAAACGGTAAGATGAAATAACTCAGAATGATTTCCGACTTGAGAGAAATAATCATTTTAACAGAACCGGAAAACAGATTTTATTCATCGAAAGCAATCCCAAACACCAGCTCTCGAGTCGGAGGCGCCGTGTGAGAGGAGCCGGGGAGAGCCTGGCGGGCGTTCCCGTTCCCGGGGAGACGCGCAGAGAGGGAGGCGCCTCGCTTCCAGATGGAGCAACCTAACCGCCCCCTTCTCAACACTTCGCGAATTGCTCTGTAAAGCCAGTCTAAATCCCATTTTCTGGAAGTTTTCGAACATTATTTTAAATATCATCGGGGAGAACAGGTAAGAGGAGCCGTGAAAAATGTGAAAAAGAGGATAATGATGTCAGATGAAAAGATGGATGACGACAGAGCAGACATGAGTAAGAAAACAGGCCATTAATAAAACCCCACAGTTCTGGTTCCCTTTGCGTACTCTAGAATCAGTATTAGATCGACTCAAACAGTATGTTTCTGCCCCGGGTCACACACCAGGAGGGCGGCATGAGCGAACCTGCTCAGCTGTGCAGTGCGGTGGCGCCGTGGAGGGAGATGGGAGCCGGCCGGTGAAGCTCTCAGACCGGCTCACAGTGCAAGCTGCTGCTTCCAGTTGGAATGCCACTGGCCTAATGCATCCAACATGGAAAGGTCGACCCACGAAAGAACAAAATGAACACACAGGTGAACTTTTTACCTGGCCTCAGGGTGGGGAAGAGATTTCTAAACATACGTCAAAGCCAGACACCGCAGAAGGGGAGAATGAATATTCCTGAATGAACAAACACCAAGACCTCGGTCTATCAGAAAACACCATTAAAGGCAACAAATTAGGGGGGAAATGTGAAATATATATGATGGATTCACACCTTTAATATGGAAAACAATCACTTGTGAATTATTGAGAAAAAGACCAACACCCTAAAAGGAAAAGTATATGAGGCAATTCAGAAAGAACTATGAATAGCCAATGTACATGAAAAGTGAAGAAGTTAAACCTCTGGTGTAATCAAAGAAGCAAAAAATCAAACTGTGACAGAGGCAGGTAATTGCCTCCCAAGATCCATTTTCCCGCTTTTCTTTAGCAATAAGAACCACAATTTTTAGCTGGCTCATTGCTTTTCAGCTTAAAAGTTTACATTCCCCAGCATGCAGGCAGGACTGTACTAGACTCACCCTGAATTCAGGCCGCGTTGAACTGTATACAAATTCACCTCCCCCTGCCCTGCTGTCCGGACCACGGAGGGACCGGCTGGAGCCCTGGCACGTGCTGGCCCACGAGGCTGTGCGCTAAGATTCTCCGAGCAACGAGGTGGAAAGGTCTGGAAACTGAGATGCCGCACACCGGCCCTGGACTTCCTACCACTTGCCTTATTTTGTATTAAAATGATGTAAACGCTCTTTTGCTTACTCTACTGCTATTTGAGCACTAGAGTATTGATTATGTACCACTGAGTCAAAACCCAACTAATAAAAGGACCTTTTTTCTTAACCCTTGCAGTAGAAAATTCTTTCAAAAATTATACTATTCAGCCCCGGCCAGGTGGCTCAGTTGGTTGGAGCACCATCCCATACATCAAAAGGTTGTGGGTTCGATCCCCGGTTGAGGTACATACAGGAGGCAACCGATCAATGTCTGTCTCTCAAATCAATAAACATATTTTCGGGTGAGAATTTAAAAAATTATCGGATCCAAAGTTGCTAAGTGTCTCGTAATATTGCTTGTGGTACGTATTTTCTGTTAGAAGTTCTGCCAGCAAGTAACAAGAGAGTTACAATGTGCATATCCTTTCACCCAGAAGTCGTACCGCTAGAAAAACATCCTGTGAAAATAATTAGACACGTGCAAAATTAATACACAGTGATGTTCCTGAAAGCGGTGTTTGTAATAATGAAAAATCAGAGAGAACCTAACTGCTCACTAGAGGACTAGGCATAGAAATTACAGAACATTTGTAGAATCAGACAGCGTGCAGCCTTGAAAAATCAAGTTTTAAAAGAATAATTGATGGCATGGGAATAGAATATTTTTAACTACTATTAAGGTAAAATAATAAAGATTTTAAAGAAGTAGGTAATTGTACTCAGTCTGGAAGACTGGGTAATTTTAAATGTTCTATAACAAACATGCTTACCTCCTGTAGTTTCTTTTTTTAATTTGAGTTAAAACTCTGCATGTGTCTACTGTCTGCCGCCACGTACCTGTCTCCTCCAGCTGGGTGGCTCCTTCTGCTCGACTCCACGCACAGCATGTCCCAGTCCCACGTGCCCAGCTGGTCTGCAGCATGGAGCACCCCTTTTGCTCCCTGACCAGTGGTCTTTGCCAGGAATGAGGACACCGGACACGCAGCCGAGCTTTGCTGCAGGGCAGAGGCTCCCACTTCAGGCCAATCCAAGCCCCCGAGCCTGGTCCTGGGAACTACAGCTCCTACGGTGCTCGGCGTGTCTAGTGGCACTCTGGGTGATGCTCTTGAGGCCATCGTGGGTCTCCCTCCCCTAGACACCAAGGTGCCCCTGTTCCTGACTCCTCAGGAGCTCCCGGCCTCACACCAATACCCCCTGTCTTGAAGTCAACGATCTTTAAAAGGGTGTGCTCCACGTCCACTAGAAAATGTGTTCAGCTGAGGATAACAGAAACCTGTCCAGTGGCTTCTCCCCATACCATTTTATCAAAGGATCCAACATGTACTGGTATGTCCACAGTGCCTTGTCCTGACCACATGAAACGTAGCCCAGCTCCTCTGACCTAGCGACTAAAGCAACAGGTCAGAACCATCACAAAGCACTCAGAAAGTGCTAACACACCCTTGGGGTCCTAGACTGGCAAACCCGACGCCAAAAAGGGAGGGCAAACAGCCCAACTCTAGACAATTACTACCTTGGGACACCAGTGAGCCCCACAGGCAGACAGGTGAACGACATTATTGATGGATGTGGTGTTCAGAGTTGTTGCCGTCCTCCTTAGGGGAGAGCGAGCACAGGACCTGGGCATACAATGGAATTTAAAAAATGCTGGGTGGATGGGTGAATGGATAGACAGATGGACGGGTGGACGGATGGATGATGAGCAGATGAAGGCATATTACTCACTGCCTCCAGGCTCAATCGATGCGCTCAGTTTTGGAAAACAAAACGGCTGTCAGAGTGTTGCCTTATGCCTTAGGTTTCAACTTCGAATAGGGCTTAGCGACCTTCAGAAGCAAGGTCCGTGACGTCACAGGTCGGTGCTACTTTCATTCACTCTCTTCTTCCTGAACAGGCTAGTGGCCCATTGGGCACAGCCATGAACAGTATTTATCCAGCTTCTCACAACACAGAACTGTACCAGAAGCTCTCAGCCCAGATGAGAGCAAACTCTCACTAGTCCCAGGCACTCCCTCCTCTGCCCAGACATGTCTCTGTTGTCATGAGAGCCTGAGGAAACGCCAGCAGAGTGTTCCATCCCAAAGGGTACTCCACTTCTGTCACCGAGGCGAAATTCTCGTCTCCTGAGACACTGAGAGCCTTCTCCCCAAGTCGGGGAGGCAGGGTACAGGGAGAGGGAAGACCTGCCTGCACGCAGTTTGGGGGATGCCATCTGTCCCCAATCCAAAGGAGCCAGAAACACACACGGCACTTACGTCCCAGCCTGAGGTCAAACCCCAGAATGACCGACGCCAGGAAGGCCAGAGATGGCATCTTTGAACCACTGAACCTGCCTCTTCACCTACAGGCCTGGGCCACCTTCAACACCCAACCTTTTCAAGGGCTCTGACTGCCACCAGCTCAGAAGTACATGCAAGAGCATTGAAAACAGGAAGAGCCTCTACATGCCATCCATTCATTCCACAAACGATCGAAGACAGTCTAAGCTGCGCCATGCACTGGTCTGTGCACACTCTGGGCATGGGGCTCACAGCAGTGAGCAGTCTGTGGGGAAAGCTGCAGCAGGAGACCAGGCAGAGAGGGCAGGCTGGCAGGTGCACAATCCCGGATGGGAGCCTGGCAGGTGCAGCTACCCTTCCATATGTGGGGAAGCAGGTGGGGAAGGAGCTCTGGGGAAAGTGCAGGTGCCAGCTCCTGAAACCCGGGGAGAGCCAGCGGTAACCCCGACCCTGAAGGAACTGAGCCACAGACTGGAATCCAGACAGAGGAGGCCAAGAGAGGAAGGGGATACAATGTGAGCCCCTGTGAGTCTGAACCCTCTCTAGAGATTAGCCTGGCTTAGGACAGAGTCTCCAAAACTCTAAGAGCTGGAGAAACGTAGGGACATGAATCTGGACCTCTTCAGCCTCAATAATACCACTCGGAGTAGGTATTTCATAGGATTAGTAGCTCCCATTTTTTAAAAAGGCTTTAAAAAAATAAAGAAACCTAGCTTAAAGCAATTTTTTGAAAGTCACATTTTGAAGTATTGCTGGGTCCTGTGCCTTGGTACGTAATCAGAATTCTGATCAAACCCCCTGTCAGCACTAATTTTCTGGTCTTTGCCATTCAACTTCTAAGTCTGCTTTCACAGCATCTGCACCCCCTGCCTAGGTGATTTTCAAAGCTGGGGCTGCACTGCATCCCGTGCCCCACCCCCACAAGTGATGCGCTGGAAAGGCATCCATTTAGGAGACTCCAGCTTGGACAAAGCATAGCCAAGCCAAGGAGACCAAGATGAATGGATACTGGGGAGTGAGGCGAGGAAAGAGACCTGTGTAACTGCTTTCCAGAGGCGCCCAGGCCGGTGTGGGACAGGAGGGCTGGTTCTTACACAGAGCCTTGCACATGGTGAATGTGGTCAAGCAGGGAGGGCCCGCCCTGCTGCAACCGGCCACTGAAAGCTGGGGTTCTCACTCTGCAGACCCCGAGGTCTCCTCCACCCGCATCACCACGCCTCGCCTCCCGGCCCTTCCCCTGAATGCTTCTGACGCCGCTCCTCCTGCCCTGTAGGGAGGTCTGCCTTCTCTTGCCACAAAGCAGGAGGGGCCCTGGATGCCCTTCTCCTGGGATCAGGCCAGAAACGCCAGGCTTCGCCCTCGTGACACCAGTGTGAGTGGGAAACGTCTCAGGCCCCTCAGACTTGAAGAGATCTGGCTTGTTGCCTTGTTTTGGTTTTGGCTGCACTGCCCCCACCCCCATCTGGGTATCTGTTACCACCTCAGTTATCATTCTATATTCTTCAAGTTAAAGAAGCAAAGTGACATGCCTCCCTCCTTCGTGCCTAATCATCACAACCATCACTATCATCAAGACCACACAGCTGTGGTTTTGAACTCCACCTTTACTTCTACAGTTACATTTGAGCCAACTTCACGATGACACTTTGTCCCCCGATCCCCCTGCCACCTCCCCCCGGGCCCAGGCCCGCACTACAACCCCTGGATCTAGGGAGAGGACTCCCGGTATTGTACGGAGCAGCTGGCTTTGTGCGATGGCAGTCATTTGTTTTCTTCCAATTATAATTTCAATTTATTTTTTATTGTAATGCTGTCTTTTCACAGCAATAGATAGCAGGGCAGCGGAAGAACAGTCGACTTCAGGACAGATTACAAATGAACTTTTATCTTGGAGGAGCTAGGTCGGGAACCGGTGGCTATCAGGAGCATCATGTGTTGGTGAGCGAGGAGCCCGCCTCAGCGTCCTGATAAACGTCTGAAAGCTAAGCGTGCTCGCAGAAAGGAAGGAGAAAATTCTGGGGGTGTTCACTCCCCTTAGAACAACTCCACCAGGGAGGGCTGTGCTATCAGGGAAGGAGTGCGTTCTGTGAGCACCGAATGAATGCTGGGAATTAGTTTAAACTGTGTGAGTGAGTGAGAGTGTGTGCATCTCTGTTTCCAAAGGAAGACTCAGGTGCAGGAGACAGAAGAATGCGAGGGTAACAGCACAGGCTCCAGCAGAGGCTCCCAACTCCTGCTCTCCCACTTAGTAGCTGAGTGGCCTTTGGCACTGAAGTGCTACCTACCGACCGACCGCTCGTTTTCTCGTCAGCAGCAGGAGGGATGCTGCTCAGGTGCTAGGAGAATCAAACACAATGAAGCGCAGGGCACGGTACACGTCCCAAGGATCTTACTCAGATCACCTCCTGTCACCGTGAAGCTTTTCCTTGTTTGGGCCATCTGCAATGTTGTAAGCTGTGGTACATCTACATAATGGACAAGCCTTTAAAAAGAGTGAGGTAGACTCACTCAACTTTTGACAATTACTCAGAACCCACACAAAAAGCCCTCATTAACTTCCATTCCAGTTGGGTGAGACAGACAATAAACAAACCAGGCAGACAAGCTGTCGAATGGGTTAGAAGGTGATAAATGGTAAGGAGGAAGGTCGAGGCAGAAGGGGGACAGCAGGGGGACAGTCCGAGAGGCCCCTGTTGTGCAGAGGTTTCAAGGGGAGCGGGTGGGCGAGCTGGGCAGATGTCTAGGAAGGCCGTCCGGGTGGGGGCATCAGTGCGGAGCTCAGCGGTGAGAGCAGCACTGACACCTCTGAGAGGCCCCACGGGAGCCTGTGTGCCTGGAGCTGGGCAGGCAAGCGGGGTCCTAACAAACTCCAGAGACAGAGACGGATCAGGGGACCCCATCACACTGAGCCTTGCAGGTCACTGAAAGGACGTTGGTTCTTCCTCTTCAGTAGATGGGAAGTCACTGGCATGTCTTGCTTGAACTTACATTTTACAGAATTACTTTGTTCAAGAGAGAAAGAAGGGGGCAGGAGATCAACTAGGAAGCCACTCAAATAAAAGACGGGATGTCTTGGACCACAAGGGAAGCAGAGATGGTGAGAAGAGAATATATTTGAAAATCAATTTGAAAGCAGAGGCAACATGATTACATGTGACATTTGAGAGAAAGAGGGTTTTGTTTGTGATTGTTTTACTTTAGCAAATCAAAATAAGGAGCTGCCATTAATTAAGAAGGCAAATGCTGACAGGAGGAAGACACAGATTTGGGCGAAAGACCAGGAGTTTGATTTTGGACATGTTAAGCTTGATCTGCCTATGGGCATCCCAACAGACGTACTGAGTAGTCATTACATATTTAAGTGCGGAGTACAATGGAGTGGTGTGGGCAGGTTGGCTAGAGGGAGGGAATAGACAGACAGACAGACAGACAGATCTGTTGGTACTTTTATGAAAACATATCTATGATATACAAAAGAGGCAGGGCACAAGATAGGTAGAATATGAGTCTGACTTTGGATGAGTAAAGTTTAGAAAGTATGTTTTCAGTATATGTGTATCAAAAGCTTATTGGAAGCATATGTAACAAAAAGCTAATGGAACCGGGAATATAAGACACTTTGCCATAACATTTGAATTTTATACAAGAATGTACAAATTTATTAATTAAAAATGATAGCAGGAGCAGAGGACTGTTTGTGCAAACCATCAAAGCCATTAATTTCTGGCACAAACCTCTCTCCTCTGCTCCAGACTCCAGTTATGACCATGGCCACCCTGCCTCAGTTTACCTTTCTCTTTCTTTTCACCTTTAGCCTCTCCCAATCAGTGGACATCAAGCAGGCTTCCCAATGACCAGGAGAACCTGTGTCTGCTTTTGCAGAGCTGAATTCACAGACACGGAAGAACCCAAGTTCAAAGCCAAAGGCAAACGTCCTGACGAATAAGGTTTTCTTCCGCCGTGCGGTTGCCGATGTAATTCTGAAGCTTTTTTTTTTTTTTTTAATGTAATGACATTTGGAATAACAAAGCTCTAAAAATTAAATGTTCCTTTACATGTTTAATTTCTGGCCATAATGTCGTACCAAATAATCAGCGAATGAAGCTGAATGGGTATGGAAAGATTAATATTAAACTGCTTTTAAGTTGCAAGTTTGCCAGCCTGAAGCCTGAAGCCTGTTCCACAACAGGCCTTAAAGAAACACTGCTCTTTCCTGGATGCAAAGATAAATCTCCATTTTGCCGGGAGCCTCTGCAGCAGGATTCTTTCAGGATTTTTCCATTGAGACCTTACAGCTAGGAAGAACTCTTCATCCTGTCTCTCTGGCACCACCTCCTGTTCCTATTTAAGCACATTTCCCAGCTTCGCTGGTGATAACTAATGGAATTAGGCAACTGGCTGTCAACCAGGGATGTCGTTCCCCACGATCTAGCCCTGGGTTGAAATCCCCATGTGAGAAAAGAAAGACAACGCAGGCTATTTTTCTACTGTTCCAATCTTGCGGCCGGAGGGAAGCTGTCACTCCCTGTTTGGCTGGCCCAGCTGGACGGGCAGGAGCACTCCCTCCTCCTCTGCCCGGCCTGGCAGGGCCCCACCCAGCTGTACCTCCCGGCCCAGCTCAGAGGGGAGGGCTTACCACAGCCTTCTCCAGAATTTGGGGTTGACTGGCTGGACCCACATCCTTTCTCCAAATGCTAATCTTTTAGGGAAAGAAGCAACAGAAGCAAAGGAGGAGCTGTCCTCAGAGAATGAACGCAATGTCCTCTCTACTTCCTCCTTGAACGTCAAACCGTTGCCGGTGTGGGGAGCACAGTGACATTCCCTGCCTGATGACTGACATTGCAAGATCCAGGCAAGTGACATCAGGCCCTGGAGAAATGGAATCTAACTCCCACCACACTCAGCTGCAGACCCTCTACCATCTCCAGGCCGAAAGGCTGCCGACCCTGACCCAAGGTGTGTGCACAGTGGGAACGGAGGTGCCAGGCTGGCAGTGCAGAAGCCCAGGTTCCACGCCAGCTCCGCTTTGGGCAAGACTCAGGGGGTCTCCAGTTTCTTGGAAGATGGGGGCTGAGCAAGGATCACTGCTGGTCCAACTCTTTCCTGCAGACACACTCGAACACGGCAAAGCATGAACATAGAGTCACTGCGGGGCAGGTGGGCGTCCCCACCCACCTGGCCTTCCGGGGTCCTCATGGGAACCTGAGGCCCCTTAGAGGACACAGTGGGCCCCTCAACGTCGCGTGGATGAAGAACAGTGAGATCTTCCCTTGTTGGCCATCGTACGACCGCAAAGTCTCACCTCAGCAGCAGGGGAGCTCCAGGTCCCCCCTCCAGGGGGAGCGAGGCCGGCGGAAGTGGTCTATCTCTGAAAGCGGAGGGAGGTGGGGCAGCGACAGGCTTGGGTCTGGGCGGGCAGAGACGCTGGCTAGTTTAAAAATGTATCCTAGAGATGCTAATTGTGAGAGTCCTCTGTGTTCCCCTTAGATTTCCAATCACTGTGAAGAAATCAGGGAACGGGCGCCTCAGACATGCCTCATACTCTTCAGTGAGGCGAGGACGGAAGGCGAGGACGGAAGGCAAGGCAGCGGCAGCACCCAGAGCTGGACAGTTAATGTGAGATGTGAGCAATGACTCCACTGGGCTGCCTGTCGGGTGCTGGGAAACACCACAAGAAAGTGGGGGGCTCCTTCCTGGGAGACAGTTAGACAGAGCACAGAAGCCCGGGCTTAACACGAGATTTCAACTTCTCTCCCTCTTTCTAATAATTTTTTTTGACAATTATTACTCTATATTCGTGAGGCTGGAGTGGTATCACAGAGATAAGAGAGATAAGGCAATTAAGTAACTTGTCCAAGGTTGTGAGGTAATTGAGAGGAAATCTTCAGTCCCACTAAAAGACAGCCGTGTCTTCGGGGGCTGCGTCAAAGGAGAGGTGCCAGAAAGAACAAAGAGAGGAAAAAAGTCAACCCCTTGGTCTTCTTAAAGCCAGGACAAGAGACTTCTGATCGCAAAAGCTGGGCGTGCTGTAATTCAAGAGGCCACAGGCTGGAAGAAGCAGGCCATGCTGCAGGGGTCACACGGAAGGAGTCCGGCCCCGCCCTGTCATGCCTTCGACACTCCCACGCACTACCCATAAAAGCTGGGACTCCAAGAAGTGACATTTTGGGAATGAGAGGAACAGGTAGGGGCAGGTGAGCCACCAGGAAATGTTCTGTTCACTGCCGTTCTCCCTGTCTGCGCCCCAGCTCCGCGTCCTGGGCAGGGAAGAGGCTCGTGTGAAGCCCCAGACAGGAGGACGGCCCCAGCAGATCCGTGAAATCCAAACTGGGCAAGTCTTGTCCAGCTCTCCTCTGCACAGAGCAGAAACAGCTGCCCGGCAGCTCCAAGGAGAAAGGGTCTGGGATGGCAGCCTCACCAGGGTCTGTCTGCACTCGTCAAAGGGCATCCTCAGGTTTCCTGCAGCCTTGAAGGGGCCAGAGAGGGGCGGTGGGAAGACGAGCACACCCAGGAGAGCAGGACACAGAAGAAAGAGGCTCAGTATGACCTTACAGACACGGCGAGCAGACGTCACCGGCGGGATCTCACACCGTTCGTGGCAGATGCCTCGAGGACGGTCTCCGGGGGCCAGCTAACCAAGGATGACCACAACTCCAGAGTAAGCCAGACAGCGCCAGGGGCCGCTTCCCACAGGGGCACAGCTCCCAGGCCCCCGCCCACACCCTGCTTTCTAGAATTTTGATACAATCCTGACTTGACAGAACTGACCTGGAAGTGACCACATTAATGCCTCATTACCAGGCGGAGCCAAGGTTCAGAACAAAAGGTTGACAATGAAATACCGGTAACAATAACAAGGCCACATTCTGACACACCGGCGCCCGTGAGACTGAAACGCCATCCCTGCAAGAGGCACAGAAACAAGACCGCTCCTGACACAGCCCAGAGCCCTGCATGTCTCGCCCCGGGGGAGCCTGCCCCACCACTGCCTGCGGCCCTGGGGGGCAGCCCACAGGGCGGGGGGGTGGGCTGCGTGGTCCCTCCTCCTCCTCCCTCCACCCCCGCAGCTAAGTGGCCACGAGAAAGCCGCCTTCCATTTCGCCTCCGTCCTCCCCGTCTCACCCTGTGGTCCTCTTCCTCCCAGGTGCTACAGCCTCAGCTTTGTGCTCCCTGCCTGTCACGACCCCCCGTGAGAGCTGCATGGAAAGGAGGGTCAAATCGAAGGAAAAGGTCTGCCTTTCCTTGATCGATTTCGTCCAGGAAAAACGTTGTTAATTTAATCATTTCACATAATGACTCTAGGGACTTACCAGGGCCCTCTCTGCCCACGATATGTCCCTACCCTCCAGGGACACGCCGATCAAATCCACATAACGAAGTTAAGCAGTATACCCTGGTAGGGGGGATACTCTCCTGCATTACGATGCTGTTGGATGTGTAATGAATTTAACTATAGCCGTTCAGTCTTACCCACAGGTAGTTTCTGCTCCCCGCTCGTGCTCACAGGAAACCCTTGCTGTGCGTGGCGGCCCAGAAGTGAAGTCTTTAACCCAGAAGGGCAGCCGCAGAGCCTCACGGAGAGCACTGCACCCAGCTCCATCCGTGCCTCATGGTAGCGGACTCACTGTCGCGGGCTTCTCAGGTGGTATTTCTTAGACACCTGCCGGATGGAACTGGAGACTGAGTGTGCAGCTCCGGGACTCTTCCCAGAGGCAGGTGACTTCCTGAAGGCAAACTGGTGACCCAGGAGCCAGCGGAACGAAAAATAATCATATGTTGAAGGACCGATGAGGGAAATCCAGTGTGGATTACTTGCCTTGAAGCAGCGTTATTACCATGGTTGTTGTTCTCACTTCTGACAGGTGTACAGTGACATCCTTTCTTTCTTCCTGACCTAGCCCTAGTAACTAACACACATTCTGAAATGAAACACCTCCAAACGGGGCTCCGGTTCCACCCCGAGCCTCAGAACGCAGGAGCAGCAGCTTGCTACGTCTCTATTTTTAATGGCAATGTAGTCACTCACGTTGGCTCAATAAAAATGTGTTCTAATCGTTTCCACGTTGAACAAACAGATGGGCAGCCAAGGCCATGCCTGGAGTGTCACATTTGAGAGTGGCTCTCGCTTATTCAGGTATGACCAGGCCACCATTAAGAAATAAGGGCTGTACTGCGTTCAGAGAAGCACGAAGCCCTCCCAGAAAACTGGTCTGTCCCCTCGTCATGGTGAGTCGGGCAACCTTAGCACAGCCGGACGCCCTTGAGGGGAGATGCACGCACCCCACCGACAGGTGCCACAGGCAGAGTGGTGGGGGCGAGTTCCTTGGTGTGGTGTCCGAGCCTCAGAATACAAGAGTAAATACAAGCAATAGACAATACACCTGGGATAACAGAGGCTATTGAATCTTCCTAAGAAGAGTCTTAAGAATTCTCCAAGCAGAAGTTAATTGTCTGAACCCCGCGTGTGCTCACCACCACAGGGCTTTCTGTCCACTCTCCAAGGAGGGCCGTGTATATTAATTAGCATTTCTTACTGCGGCTACAGAAATGAACCAGCCCACCACGCAATGAGGTAAGCTTTTTGGTAATCAAGAGGAAGTACTCTATGGGGATTACTTGTGACCACAGCCCCTGTGGTTTACAATGTCCCTCCACATTCCGAGTTAAAGCTCCCGAAGGGCCCTTTACAGGCCCCGCCGTGAGCAAGTGTAGACTCGAACACCACCTGCGTGCCCTGGAGAGGACGACAGGACAATATGACTGAAAAAGAGGCGAATGGGTAGCGCCCACACCCGGTTCAGCCTCCTCCGCTACAAACAGAAGACACTTTAGGAGACATGTGCGTGTGTGTGCACACACGTGCACACCCCACACAGGGGCGTGTAGTGTTTTCTGTGGACTTGCCAGCTATCACTGAGAAGGCCCAGACCCACAGAGGGCAACCTCTATCTTGGCTCTCGTTAAGGAAGCTTCAAGAAGGAGCTGAGACCAGCCGGACGACATCACTCTCCCCACCACGGAACACCCACAGAAGCACAATCTCCCCGCCCCCAGGGAGGGCGCTTTCCTTTCCTGTGCCCCCTGGCCCTGTGCTGTCTCCGAGCAGAATACATTAATACAGAAACGCTCCGGGGAATACTCTGCACCTTCATGACACCTCCGCAGTCCCTGTTTTGAAATTTGGCCTTGAGAAGTTCAAATGATTTAGACATCAGAGTTCAAGGAAGATCACGACGTACCCCAGGGCAGGCCCTAGTCTTAGATGCTGAAAAACCTGCCCTTCCTACACTGCAGCCAATTTAACCTCTCAAAGAACCGAGTGCTGAGTGCTCGAACTTATCTTAGACTAACAGAATTAACTGCAAAGATTCTCCACTCTTCTTATCAATGGCAGCTGAAGGCAGTTCAGCTGAAGGGTCCTTAAGCGAGCCTGCCTGGGCGACAATGGCTCTGACCGATGCCACGCGGCTGGCATCCGGGCAGAGCTTAGCCGGGCTGCCCCTCCCTGACTGCCCAGCCCTGCTTCAGGGATTCCCCTGCGATGCCCACTCACCATTCTTCTCCGCCTTGTGTTTCGGTGGCTCAGGCTCTGGCAGACACGGGCAGGGCCCATCGCAGAGGGTGGTGAGGCTCTTGCCAGTAGAACAAGCGTGGAACTCCATCTTGCACTGCAAAGGAGAGACAGAAAGGCCTGAGGGATGCAGCGGAGCAGGCTCCCACCTGACTCTCGAAGGAAACAGCCAGTGCCTCTCTGACCACAGACAGGTGCACGGGGCACAGCAGCCAAGAGGGAGAACAGAGGAGTCCGTCTCAGTTACAAGTCTGAACGGCGGCCCCTGAATGAGAAATGTTTTTCTAAATGCATAGAGAGCGTCCGAAAGTACCACAGAAGCACCGGGAGGCTGACTGTAACAAAGGGCAAACTCAACTGTAACTGTTAATAAAGGTATTAGCTTGAAACAACACCTTGGAATCCCACAGGCTCTGCAAAGACCAGCTCCCCACCGACCAGAGGCTGCTTCTCCTCCTTCCCTTGTCCTGAGAGGGAAGCTCCGCCCACTGAGCACCCCTGGTCCCTCAGCTGCCCCCACGCTTTTACTGGGCTATCCAGTAACTATCTGTCTAGTTCAGGTGGTATGTGTGAGGCCCAGTGCTTCCCCTGGGCAATAAGAGGAGTCAACGCTTTCGTTCCTACCATCCGAAACCTAAGTGTACGCAGCCTTTCCCCGCGGAAGTCGCCTGCGGTTGCCTAACTGGCCTGTGACTGGTGCGAACGTCCCCCTGATCCTCAGATTCACGATCGAAGCCCAGAGGCCATGTATCCACTCACCAACCCCTTCTCAGTAACCCCTTCTCTAGTGCTTTGGCCCGTTTCTGCCAGCTCTTCACTCGCAAATCTCAACTATTCAGAACACAAGCAGGAGAGAAGGACGTTGTTCCTAGGGGCAAAAGACCACAACAGTTAACAGTGTTCTTATTACTCTCACATTGTGGAGTAACAAAGAGGTTAAATAAGGGAAGATCAGGACACTCCAAAGGTCTGAGCCAGGGTTCAAGGCCCGTCTGACTCCAGGGCTGAGCACCTCATGGACCCATGTGGCGGTTCCTGCCATGCGGACGGGCTCGAGAGAACAGATGGCCGGCACTGCGCTCTGGTCACTGCTGGCCCAGTTCTGAGCTGTCTGAGAGTCCCCCCTCTATCACTATAATGGTCTCAAGACCGAGGCCTGGGTTTCCGCAGTCTTCTGCAAAGGCCCAGGGGGTCAGGACCATGTTTGTATCTGGTGGAGATTCAAAGGCAGAGCAGAGAGGCAAATTTCACCCTCTGCGCCTACCTCTGCGCCTGCCTGCGCCTGCCTGCGCCTGCCTGTGCCTGCCGCTCTTATCAGGTGCCACAGGGAATCTCTTAGAAGAAAGAAAAAGGAGATATAGCCACTGCCCTTGGAAAACACTAGTGTGTATCTTTGGAAAATGCCAGCAGCATTTGCAAAGCAGCACGTGGGGGTGCGGACGAAGCTGGCTCATTACCAGAGGACCAGCTACTTAGGCCCCACGCCAATTTCAAAGCAAGGGGCGAGTGCTTTCCACCCGGTTCTGCTTGCACTGGAATCACTCTCGGGTAACTCCAAGGGCCACCCATGCGGCCCCTGCCGACCCCTGCAGAGAGAGGGCGGCAGACAGGCCTGCAGGGTGCTGCCGGCTTCCTCTTCATGCAAAACTCCCTTCTATGCTGATCTGTGAGACATCTGGTACGTGCCTGCTGTGGTAACAGGAGGTGTGGAGCTGTAGGAAGGGAAGCCATGGCCCAGGCCCCCCACATCAACAACTTATTGAGGAAGCAAAAAAACTGTTCTTCTGAAGGCACGTGGATGTGACCTGGAGGTGAGGCAGGCATATGTCTATGCAGGGATGCAGCACGAAAGCGACCCGTAGATATGGGCACACCTGCAGGCCGTCCAGGGGGACAGAGAATAAGTTGAGAGGAATGCTGGGAGGCAGCCAGGGAGCCACCACCCTAAGCTCCTTTGCAGGCACCAAGCACACGCCCAGGCGCCCGGGGGATGATGCCTCTGTGCCCAGCCCCACCGCCTCCTTTCCCGGGGCTGGCTCTCTGGAATAACCCTCAGATGCAGACTAGCAGTCCTCCCACTATTTTGTCAATAGCATCTGTAAGCGAATTTAGGAGAAACTGTGTACTTTTTTTATAAAAGTGTATTTTATAGTCAAATTTATTATGTTTACTTACCATAAGCCTTATCATACTGCTACTGTACCTGCCCATTTCTCCCTGTGGCCGATTGTAAGACCCCCCCAACATTCTCCAGCCTCTCGAAAGACGAATCTCCACTTGGCTCCAGGCCCCTCCCCAGTAACACCCATCCTGGCCAGAGGATCGTGTATAGGGGTGACGTGAGCCAGCCGGAGCAGACGTTTTAAGACCCGCTGCCTGGTTTCACTGCTTCCCTTGCTCTTCCCTCTATGGTGAAAATGGCTTGTGCCAGAGTAAGGGCTGCTTCTGTCCAGGGCCCAGAAGGCAGAGGACGTGGACCGAGCCGACGCTAACCCCAGCTAACGAGCAGCACAAACGAGGACTTCCTGGGTGCTCTTGCAACCCACTCGTGTCTGCGGATCATTCGTTACCGCAGCAAAATTCAGCAAACGCTGATAAGATGACGGACTTCCCACCGGCCATGAAGTACTTAACAACTGGAAAAGGTCTCGGTCACCGTCTTGCCCCTGGTACGACAGGACAGCAGCCACATCCCTGGCACAGGGCGGGTGTTGGGGAGGTAGCGCTGAGCCACAGAGGCAGAACGAGAGGTGGCACCGTTCATTGCGCTGCTCCAAGCCCTGCTCTGGGTGCCTGGAGCTGCCGCCCCAGCGGCACAGAGGATGCAGGCGCTCAGCACTCAGGCATGCCCAGCGAGCCCTCGGGGACCGACACCCACCCCGGAGCCACTGCTCTGAGCCTCACAGGCAGCACACTGCCACTCAGGGCCCTGCTCACCCTGGTCCATCCCTGGAGGTAGAGCCTCGTCCATCCACATCCTCGATGTACACGGCACCTGGGGAGCCGCACGTGGGCCACCGAGGATGGTCCCTGCCGTAACTCGGCTTCCTTGGCCGGCCCCCCTGCCCCCTCTTCTGCACAGCTGCTGTCACAACCTGTGGAGGCAGCTGGGTCTCCTCGCCGACCCAGGAAGGTGCCGCCAGAGAAGATTTATCCACACCAGTGAAAACCCATGTTTCAAGGGCACGGATCTGCTTTTTGTCTTCTAGGACAATATGCAGCATTTAAATGAGGCTCAAACGGCTGCAACTCCGTTTTTTATAAAGCTAAAAACATGCTACGTAGAGATACGCATGTATGTGGTAAAAGCTGCTTTAAAGGGGGGGGGGTGGCAAATACCTTTAAGACAGGGGTCCCCTACAGAAAGGAGGTGAGAGGGTGGCCTCGGCCCACAGGACCACTGTGACATGGGGAACAGTGTGTGTCACGAGTGGGGCGTTGGATTCCAAGGCTCTGTTTTGTTATGAAGCTTGGCAACTGATATAAATAATACATATATGTGGTCCTGGCCAGGTGGCTCAGCTGGTTGGAGCATCGTCCCATACACCGAAAGGTTGTGGGTTCGATCCCCAGCCTGGGTACATATGGAAGGCAACTGATCAATGTTTCTCTCTAACATCAATGTTTCTCTCTTCCTCCCTCCCTCCCTAAAATCAATAAACACATCCTTGGATGAGGATAGAAATAATAATAGTGCATATATGTGTATGTATGAAATACTTTATGATAGAACATAAAAATGGTTTATAGGCTTTTCTCACAGTGAGGACCAAGCCATATCCACACCTCAGGGACACTGGTTAGGAGGAGTGAGCGAGCGTGGGCCCCTCTGGGCAGGGCCGAGGGCACACAGCTCCATCCCCACTGTCCTGGGCAGGGGCACCATGAGCTCTGGCCACTCGGACATCGTGTGCATGTTCCCTCCCCACAGCATGCCCCTCAGTCCCATCTGTGACTCACCCACCCACTCTCTTGCCCCATCCTCTCTCCCCCAGGGTCTTGCTGGGGAAGAACAGATATAGAAGACAAAAGGTGCTCACTGCCCCAGCTTTACCCAGAGGGGCCAGAGGACTCTCAGAGCACAGGGCTTCTTGTGGGACAGGGCTGCGCAGTGTGGCGGGGACCTTCACCTTCACACCGTGTGGGCGCCTCACACAAAGTAGCACCCTCTCCCAACCCCAGGAGAGCCCTGGCCACTTACCCACAGATCACAAGGCTGGGCCTTGCCTAGTATGCCCGGCTGTGTACGTGCAGATCCTGACCACACAGGGCAGGCATGCCACCCCTTGAGTCTAGGGCTGCCATGGGAACAGGAGCCAAGAGAAAAAGAAATGGCCCATGTGACTCTTCCAGGGCTGTGGTTCTGCTCCTTGCTGGGAATGAGTACCTGACCCAAGGACGCTGGGCTCCCCCACACGAGGACGTATGCAGCCTCCCTCGGGAAGAGGCAGTGGGGAGCAGAGAGCGGAAGGTGAAAGGATTCCCCTAGCACAGTGGTCTCCAATATTTTTGGCCCCAGGGAGTGGTTTCGTGGAAGACAATTTTTCCAGGGATCGGGGTGGGTGGGGAGGATGGTTTCGTGATGATTCAGGTGTGTTACATTCAAGCTTGCCTCCTGCTGTGCGGCCCCGTTCCTACAGGCCGCCGACTGGTCCCGTCTGAGGCCCAGAGGTGGGGACCCCTGCCCTAGAGGGACATGAGGATGAAGAAATAAGGGTTCCCCCCCAACACCACAGGGCCATCACTGGCTCCTTCCCCACCTCAGCACCAAATGACAAGGGTTCGGAACCCCCAGCCACACCGTCTCTCCTACAGTGTGCGGGAGTGAAAAATAGCGAACGGCAGGTGGTGCTTCCTCTGCAGCAGGACCTGCTCCGACAGCACTTGTCCACTGCCCCCGCCTGCCCTGCAGGCCTGAGGATGCGGGCAGCCAGGGGCGCCCTGCAGCTCTGCGGACCTGCGTCAGGGCAGTGTCTGCGGAGCTCCAGGCAAAGACGGCAGGCTGCCTGTTGCGCTCAGAGTCTGCAGCCTGGAGGTGGAAGAGCGAAAAACGAGAGACAAATGACATTCTTGGGCACTAATGAGGGACACCCCTAAGTCTTCACTGTAGGGGAAAAAACAAACCTTGGAGGATGTGAAGAAAGAGGAGGAAACAGGTACAAATGGTTTTTGGGGTTTTTTTTTTGTGGATTTGGAGTGGAGAGCCAGTCAATTGCACGAAGCTCACAAGCAGCCAACGCTGAAGGCGCAGTGAGGGGCGCCTCTGTCCGAAGGGGAAGAGGTACAGGGAGACGCAGGAGAGTCCCATCAGGAGGTCCCTGCTGCCTGTGGGGGGCGCCCTGTGGCCACTAACATGAGTGGGTCTGAACAGAGAGAGGAATCATTCCTGGTCTGGCCTCCACTCTCCCTCCAGAGGCAAAAGCTTTGCACTTTGCATTAAGAGTTAAATTACATGCCTCACAAGAGATACCCTGAAGTCCAGACCCTCAGGATTTCAGAGCGGGGACTTAGAAACAGGGCCTTTGTAATGAGGTTTAAATGAGCTCACCAGGGCGGGTCCCAATCCAATGAGGTGCGCTTGGAGACGGGAAAGCTTGGACCAGGAGACGGACACAGGACACGGTGAAGAGACACAGGGAGAATTTTCTGGCCATGCCTGAGGCTGCCAGAAGCTACCAGGCACATGAGACATATTCTCCCACATGGCCTCGGGAGGAGCCAACCCCACTCACGCCCTGACTTCAGGCTTCGGCCTGGGGTCTAGGAGACAGCGGCTGCTGCTGCTTGCAGCCCCCAGCCTGCGGCGCGCGCTGCTAATACAACTTCCACCCAGATTTTTCAAAGGAGCGACTCTAAGGAGTGGAAACGCCTCGTCTTGCTCGGGTTTAAGGAGCACAGATCGTTGGGCCAAGGTGGCTCGTTCTCCTGGAAGGACAGTAAACACCACCACCAGCAGCCTCCGAGCAGGTGGACATAAAGAACTTGGCCAGATTTTATCAGCTGAGCCTCACACCCAGAAAGAAGGAACATGAGAAATTCAAGCCTTCATGCTGATTTTACAATAAAAAGTTAAAGAAGTAATTAGCCATACTATGTAAAAGAGGAGAACCGAGAGAGGTGGAAATTAGTTAAAGACTTTAAATACGGCACTGGGGCCCATTTCGTACAAACACAAACGCAAACATAAATACGAACCCCGGACGCCTCTAGACCCTGTGACCTGCTCCAAGAGAAGTGCCTTTCCCAGTCACCGCAGAGGCAGAGCAGCTGGACGGAGCCAGACATTTCACCACGGGAAGAAATATTCAAAATGTTGACCTACTTCAAAATAAACGTGCCAGCAGATTTCCCAACCAATCTTTCCTTCCGTTTTGCATAACACCAACGTGTCGAAATGAATGAACGTTCGCCTGCAAATGGCCAGTAAATCTTCCCCTTCTGTGATTTGTAAAGCAAAACTAATAACCTCTGCCTGGCTCACTGCTCACGCCGGTCTCCGCGGAGAGCAGTTCTCCGCCACTCCACACTCTTCACGTTGCCTTGCATGCTGTGGGCATTATTTTTAACATTTTATTTAAATTGCTTTCTCCACTGTTCCTCATCAACCTATCACCTATTTTTAAACCAGACTGTTGACAGCTCACAGTTGACAATTGTGTTCACAGTTGATGAATTCTGATTTGTTTTTATTCCCCTAAAATCATGTCAAAGAAGGGGGGGTGGGTAATCTCACAGCTCGGCTGCCTTTAATAACCGGCGTGAAGTGAGCGGCTGCCAACTGCACGCGTCCCCGGTGGACGGAAGAACGGCTGTCCATCCCTGCTGGGCTGAGTGTCTCGGTGGTCATCCGCAAGGAGCCGTGCAGAAAGAGGCTCTGGTCTCACTCAGAGCTTTGCCCAAGGTGTGCGTGTGTGCGTGCATGCATTCCTTCTTTGTTAGCGAGCACCCACTGCGGGCCAGGCCCTATTCTAAGGCTACGAACCAACAGCAGGACCAAGGCCCTGTTCTCATGAAGGTCACATGGCAGCTGCTGATGAGCTGCTGTGGACAGACGCCAAGGAGAGTAGGACACAGAAGGCGGGGTGGCAATGGGCCTTCTAGTAAGAGGACAGCTGACAGAGATGTGAGAGAACAGAATAAATGAGCCACGCACCATCTGGGGAAGGCGCACCTGACTACACCTGGGAAACAGTGAGGAAGCCAGTGTGGCTGGACAGGAGAGAACAGGGAGCAGAGCAGAAGGGGCACGTGTCTCCCTGTCTCCCCTGAAACCCCAAGAGCCGGCCTGGGGGGTGGGTGTGACCCAGGGCTCAGGTTTTAGTCCTCTCTTTCTCTCTCTCTCCCTCTTTCTCTCTCTCTCTCTCTCTCTCTCTCACACACACACACACACACACACACACAGTTAAGAGTTTTAAAGGAGGCAGAACCTTAAACCTTAAAACCAAGTTGTTGAAAGTGTAAAAAGGGAAGGGCTCTGCTTTATGGAAGAGTATCAGCTGCATACATGCAGAAGGAGCGTGATGAGAGTTAGAAAACCGTTGTTTCGCAGCTCCCTGTGTAAGAACTGAGTCAGGAAAGGAGCACTGATGTTTACTGAAAATACGAGTGGACGTTCCTGGGGAACAGGACGTAAACACAGTCTGGAAGTGTCACCCCACAGCACACCTAGTTACTAAAAGAGGACAACGTACATTTGCAAAAAATCCACATGTGGCAGTGAGCACTTAACAAAGGGGCTAAGGGGCCGATTTAGCGCCTCTGTAGTGGTACCACCGGCGAACAGCTCCTGATGCACTACGAAGGAAGCACACACCAGCACCTACGGGACGTTGGTACCAGGGCACTGAACCCGAACCTGTTACTCACCAGGAAAAAATATCCAACGTTAAGGACATTTTGTGAGGGAACTGCCCGAACACTCAAAAAGTAAAAACAGTACATCATTGTTCTAGATTAGAAGAAATTAAATAAACGAAACAATGCAAGTGAGACTTGATTACATCTTGAAAAATAACACTTATACAAAGCTATACAAGACATTCTGGGGAAAATCCGTTGCAATTTTTAGCATGGCCTGTATATTAAGTGATACTGAATTATTGTTCTGGTAGGTGTAATGACAACAACCAAGACGGTATGAGAGGAGAATGCCTGTTTCCTTTTCTTGGGAGGAAGGTGTCCCAGCATCTGCACATTATTTCTCAATGATTCGGGAGGAGAAACGTGTATGTGCATTGAGAGAGAGAGAGAGAGAGAGAGAGAGAGAGAGGGCAAACACTGCAAAATGTTAAGAATTGCCAAATCTCGGTGGTGGGTAAGCATGGATATATCACACTACTCTTTAAACTCCTCCGTAAGTTTCATAACTATTAACCAAAACCTGGGGAAATGAACGTAACTTGCTTTGCCCCGTGGTGCTAGGAGAGCCCTTACTAGAAGCCAGGCCTGTCGGCTCCCCGGATCCGGCCCTCTAGTGCTCTGCCGCCCCACCCGCTGCAGTGGCCTCTCCTCTGGGGCCTCTCCGCTCCCCGTCACCTTCTTCAGGCCTTTGCTCCAATGTCACCTGCTCATTGAAGGCTTCTCTCTTTTTACCCCTTTTAAAATCATAACCGCATACCTGATCCCTGACACGGTTTCACTGTGCCTTTTAAAATATAAAACCTACCATATACAGTACCGAATACATTTCTTGTTGATCCGCCGTTTTCTATTTGTCTAGCCCGGGAGCTCCAGGAAAACAGGAGTCTTTGTTCTGTTCACGGCCACGTCCGGAGCTCCAGGTCCGCCCTTGGTGGTGCTCAGTAAAAACACATGGAGAGAAGGGACGAGGCACAGAAGCACTGGCCTGTGTGCAGAGTGAGCCACCCCCACCCCAGCGTCTAAGGGTGAATAAGAGCTAAGACCCTGGACAGCGCCCCCAAAAAGGCAAAACTCACAAGATGATGAGGGAGGTCAAGTTTCCTCCCAGCACTAGAGGAAAGGTCTCCCAATAGAAAGAAAACTGGTGCACGTAACAATGAGGTCTGGCTCTTTGAGGATGCCTAAGAGTGAGAAGGAGAGATTCAGACCTTTCCTCTCCTTGCCTGGCTGGCTTCCCCTCCAGGCAGGCCTCCCGGGTTTCCCACCTCTGTGCCCAGCACCACTCTCTCTCACCACACTCACCCTACTGCACCCGCTGCCCGTTTACATCCCTGCCTGCTGAAGAAAACAGACATCTGTGTCTAGGCCCCAGTGAAGGGCCCACAATTCCGCCCCCTGAAGCTGCTTTTTGGGATATTGACTTTAAGTTGTTTTTTAAGAAACAAAAGACTCAGGAAGAATCTTTGATCTTTCTCTCTTTCCTGCCCAAAAGACTGAGACAGAGAACCCTGCTTCCGGGAGACCTTGGGATGCAGCCTTAGACGATGTGAATTAGGTATGGCCAACGAGAGCTAGACACCCCGGTATTCCACGGTCTCTGCGTCGCCTAGCGAGCACTTCCCCGCCATGTGCGCACCGCTCTTCCCCAGCTACCCGTGAATCGCCCGTGCTCACTTCTGAACTCTAATACTTCTGAACTCTAATCTAAATCAAGGTCCCCCCTTGCTCCTTTGTCCAAAAATGGCTAAGATACCCAGTGCTGCTCCACTGTCTTTGGATTCATCGTGAATTTATCAGGTGTATGTGAATTCCCTATGCACATGTATTACAGTTCATTTTCTCCTGTTAATCTGTCTCTGTAAGTTGGCCATTAGCCCAGTCAGGACGCAGAAGGCGGGAGGAAAAGTGTGAGTATGTTTTCAGCCCCCACGCTAGCCTGCAGCACGTAGTTAAAACAGGCCTGTTTACTTATGGGGCACATGCTGCCCGAGTCGCACAGCAGGACGTGAGGGCTGGGGTCAGCAGGTTCCTCATGTAGATTGAGGAGCCGAGACCTCCCTGAAGAAAGCAAGCCACGGCCTCAAGGACAGGAGGTGAGGGAACGACAGGTTTCATTTTGAATGCACATCATTCAACTTCTCCCCAGTCCACCGCTGTGTGTGGTGACTCCCAGACTCCCAAACAGTGAGGGCCTGGCCGAACCTCTCCCGGCGTCTCAGGACTGCTGACCGAAGAAGCCGAGGGGAGGAGGGGCAATGAGTCCAGAGCTGGGAGATGAAGGAGGGAAGGGAGGCCCCTGGGCTGCAGCCAGGGACGAGGCTGGTGGGCCACTTCTCAAATGGGGGCAAAGGAAACCCTCGCACGTCAACTGCACTAGTGATAATGATGTCATTCAAAAGCACTTAAATGGCTGCAGTTAGCTAAGATCACTTACAGAAGTCAAGCTGACTCGCCAACACACCTGGCTGAGGTGATCTGGGCACCTTCCCCTGTGCCTTCGCTCTCTGGAGGCCTAAGGGCCTGCAGCCACTCCTGGCGAAGAGAGTACCCGTCAAGTACCAGGATGGGCTCCCCTGAGCAAAGCATCTTTAGGTGCTGCCGGTCCAGAGTGGCCGCGCCAAGGCCTCAAGGAAGAGCAGCAGGCATCTGAGCTTGACTCCCACCTAGGGGTGAGCTCCCTGAGAGCGCGAACTGGACGCTGTCCAGGCTCACAACCCCTCGCCAGACACAAGTCTCACACTTCCAAAGCAGGTAGAAGCAGCTTGGTGAAATAATTAACCATCATCCCGGCAACTCCACCCCATTGTACAGATGAGGAGAACCAGGGGAAGGAAGGTAGGAGCATAAGAATGACAGAAGGGAGGGGAGGGCTGAAAGCAGTAGAGGAGGCAGGGCAGAGGAGAGGAGGGGAGGAAAGCAGGAAGGAATACAAGGGAGAGCGCGGAGGGCGTGCTGCAGGTATAGGAAGCAGCAGAAACCCTCCAGGAGGTGCGAGCGGCAGACAGGGTTGGGGGGTGGGGGAGAGCAGGGGCCAACTCGCAAGGCTCTCTCCCCAGCCTGGCTGCGTGGGCTCCGGCAGCTCGAGGAGAAAGGAAGGGAATGTTCCGAGGTGCTGGCGCCTGCTGAAAATAAAACTATCTCTGCCGCTCTCAGTGCCCATGGGGTGCCTGTCTCTGCAGCTGTCCCAGCCTCCTCGGAGGGCCCCGCCCACGAGAAGCCACCTCCCCCACCTCCCGTCCTCCCAGAGGGCTGGAGAAGGTTCTGCGGCAGACAGGATGCTCGGGAGGTGGCCTGAGAGCGGAGGTGGCACCTAATTTCTCTCCTGACTCTCGCCTCTCCAGCTGTGGTGGTGGAAGGAGAGAGGCTTTCTGCCCAGGCTCTGTCTGCCTCTCTCTGCAAACCTGGGAGGCATCTGCCTCTCGGGGCTCCCCTGCTCACTAGAGGTGAGAATCTGAGCAATCTGCACAGCCTGCCAGCGCCTCCTTTCCTTATCAGTAAACAAAGATAATCCCTGTCCTGCAGCAGCGGTCGTGGGGAGAGCGGAATGGGAAAGGAAGAGACCCCTAGTGCCCCGCGGCAGTGCCTGGCACAAGGTAGACGGCGGGTGCAGCTCACTTCCTCCCTCCAGCCCTCCCAACGCTGCCTCAGTCTTCCCCTCCTCCAAAGGCTCTGCACACCTGAGTGAGCTCTGTGAAATGCAGATTTGTGTGTGGTACTCCCATTCCTTGTTCCCTTCACCTCCACATAACGCCTTGGAGCCCAGCAGAAAAGCCCCTGGGGATCTAGGGACCGCTTGCCCCTCCACCCTCATTCCTTTGCTTCTCTCCCAAACACGCGCCTACTCCGCTCCAGAGTACAGACCCCCAAGCAGTGGCACACCCTCCACCCTGGCCTCATCCTTCTTGGCACCTGGCTTTGTCTGCAGCCCCCCAGGGAGCCTGTGGCGGGTGTCCCGAGGGCCCCCGGCCCGTGCCCACCTGAACCGCAGCACTTGCCTTGTATTGCAACAACTGCTCTCTCGTCTCTCTCATGAGCTCTACGAACACAGTGTTTTAATTCCCTTGTTTAGCCCCAGTGCCGGGCAAAGCATCTGAAAGCACAGAAACTAAGTAAACATCGCTGGACAAACAGATGCTTGGGCAGACGAACTGATGGACGTAGCGCCGCCTCCCCCTCTGCCTGTGGAGCAAGCCCACGTGGCTCCGGGCTCCTCTCCTCCAGTCAGCCTGCCCAGTGGAGCCATCTGGCACCACGCGGCCACAGGCCTCGATGCCCCTGGGCCCAGAGGATGGCACTCGGGTGCACTGTCTCCCGGAGGCTACCCAGTGGGACTCCCACTGCTTTGGGGAAGTCAGACCAAAGACCCCCAAATGCAGCCACTTTCCTCACTGCCCAGATTAAAGCTCAAGTCCTCGGCTTTGTGCCCGTCACCTCAGGCCCTGACCGTGCTTCCCCAGCAATAGCGCCCCAACCCTTCCACCACAGTCCTCCGCCTGCCCTGCTTCGTTCTGATGCCCTCTGGCCTGGAAGCCTTTCTGTTCTCCTGCCCCAAGCCTCCCTACACAGGCCCTGTGCTCTGGGAGGGCTCTCTGTGATGACTGCTTCTCCTGGCGACCACCCTGGCTCCAGACACACCTCCCACCCGTACTGCCCGACCTCCCCCGCCCCGTGCCCTGGCCTCCGACTTCCTCTTGTCCCCCAGTGTTCCTCCATTCACAGTAGAGCTGCCGCACCTCGGGGCCTTTGTGTGCTACATCTGCAGCAAGACTTAACAATATATGTAATTAATTAAATATACGTGTAACTGTTTGCTACAATGAGTCATCAAGGCACCAGGCACTGAGTTGAAAACCTTAGCTACATTTTCTCCTTTAACTTTCACCACAGCCTGTGCGCCACAGGGACTACCGTGACAGCCGCCTTCCACAGGAAGCAGCTCAGACTGAGACACCTAGTTTGCCCAGGGACAGCCGGCTCTGAGGTGCAGAGCCACAGTTCAAACCCAGGCTCTCTGACCCCAAAGCCTGTGTTCTTAAGAGTTCAACTATGTAGATGGTCCCATGTCAAGGAGTCTACCAAGGTCAGGGAGTGGTCCTCCCAGCCAGCCCACAGCACCTGCAGGAATTGCTCTCACACAGAGAAAGCCAAGTCACACATGCTGGGGGGGATTCCCTGGGAACTGTGCCAAGGTCACATGGATCTGGTCGGGTGGAGAGGTGGTGTCCCTCCCAGGTGTCCAGCAGGGCTCCATGAGGGCAGGGGTCTTGGTCTTTTCACTCCCTGATGCATCTCAGGCACCTAGAACAGTGCCCTGCACACAGTAGGTACTCATATTTGTTCAGTGAAAGAGTACGTGAATGAGATAGAAAACAAGCCCCCAGAAGTGCTGCCAGACCTACAACCAAAGAAAGAATGAGTTTCTTGGAGAAGTGGAAGAAAGCCCCAGACAACGTGGGTGCAGCAGAGAGAGCACGTCACAGCCACCGAAGGCGGGGGTGGGAGGACCGTGCTGCTGAGGACCAGCAAGGCCGGAGCCAACGGAAGTCTGCATCAGGTCCATCACCTCCACGAGGCGGCCAAGCACAGGCCTCTTCTGCAGCTTCAAACTAATTTTCTCCTGGCTCTGAACTCCTGAGAATGCAGACTTCCCAGGCTCCTCATCATTCGAGCTGCAAGGAGGGCGAAGCCACCCCTCTGCTCCGATCCCCGCAGCAGGGCGCCTTTTGCCGCCCCCCCACCCCGTCCCAGCGCTTCTGAGGGGTGAGCTGGGTCGCCCGCCTCATGTTGTCTGCACCCCTTTGCCATCACTACCAGGCTGCAGAGAGAGGCCCCTGACTCTCGTTTACCGAAGTGGTGACCTGTCTGAGGGCAGAGGGCCTCGGCCCAGAGCCCCTCCCTTCCCATAAATGCAGAGACTCCACCGACAGGGTGGGAGAACCGCAAATGGAGAACGAGGGGTGGCAGGTTTCCAGGGGCACAGAATCCATGCTGGGCCCCAGCAGCCCCTGACATTCTGAAAATCAGAAAACAGACGCCAGCTAAGCATCTCCACCAATCTTCTCCAAAGCTAACATCCTGCAAGGTAAAAAAAATAAAAATAAAAAATAAAAAAAGCCGTCACCATCTTGCCACAGCCAGATGCGAGACAACCATCTCCGGCTGTCGAGCCCCACTTCGTGCCTGCTCTGCAGCCCAGCTCCTTCCTCTCCCTCCGCTTCCTGTAGAGAATGAACCTCTCCGAATTAAACCCACAGATGTTCATTAGAGCCAACAAAAATGAGGCGATAGATAAAGATGACCAAAAATGCCAAAGCAGACTTTTGACCAAATGCAACAAGATTAAGGTGGTATTTTAAAAATGAAACAGTAACTTCAACTTGGACTTCCTGCCTGGTTTTACTCCTTGGAGATGGGAGAGCCTGGAGTGTGCAGCGGGAAAGCCACATAACCCTGGCTTGGCCTGACCTCCATGAAAGACACATTTAAGTGGTAGCCCCCTTCCGAGAGCTCCTGCTCTGATGCAGCTGACTGTGAAAGCGGGGAGCGCTGGGCAGAGTCGGCCATTTTTCCTTCCTTTTGTCACACCCCCCAAGGAGGCCTCGTCTCACATCTCCGAGGACCTCATGAACTGTGACAGCTCGACCAGGTGCCTGGTGAGGCTGACCTTGACCATTCTGCCCCACGAAGCCAACAGGAGTTCAGGGTTCCCACTGCTCAAGTCTCATCATTCGTAGGAATCCCCAGTCCTTTTGGGCCTCCTGCTGAGGCCAAAACTAGAACCCCGATGGCCCTGAGACGTCCGCGCCTGGGCACAGGCAAACTTACAAGGCTTGTGAGGTTCGGGCGTCTGATGCTGCGATGCAGGTACTGGGTAACTTCTCAGCATGACCTGAAACCAGGTCAGCCCACAGGACAAAGGGGACACCTGCAAAAAGCTCAGCCTTTCAATGAGGTGCCGAGTCCCCCACCAGGTGAGCAGGGATGGGCATGCAGACGGACTGAAGGGGCAAGCTCTGGCATTGGTCCAGAGGAGAAGGACAGGAATAGGGACCCAGCTATAAGGCGGCAGGCATCTGGGGACAAGAGGCCACTAGAAGACCTTGTGAAGGCTGCAGTGTATGTGGAGGGTAGATGAGGATGAGTGACAGTTGTCCAGGTCCCTAGGAAATGAGACAAAAGACAAGCCTTTGGCTGGTGCAGGTTTTCCGAGTCAATTAGCCTTCTGTCTCCAGCCGGGCTGAGAGTCCTCTGGGGGCGAGGTGGGCCGGGAGGCCCTACAGTCGGGCTGGGCAAAGTGGTGCCGCTTCAAAGATCAAGTGCTCATTTCCCATTCAGTCCTCAGAGCCAAGCTTCACACAAGTCTTTGCTTCCCCTGATTTCAAAGTTAGAAAGTTCAGATTAGTCCCCTCCTGCCCCCACCAAGTTTCTACTTGCATATTCTGATGTCAGTCCAGAATCTGTGTTAATCAGGCCAAAATTCATTAACGGAGGCCGGCTGTGATCTCCAGGAAGCTAGCTGCCCCCCATCTAATGTAATTTGGGTTTCCTACAGCTGAGTGGTTTTTCAAACACTGCAACGGCGAACTCTGGAGGGGCCCCCACGCAGGCCTGGCACGGCTCGAGCCTCATGGTGCCCTGCGCATGGTGCCCCCTCCCGAGTCAGGGACTTCCGCGCCATGCGGCAATGACAGGCCCTCGCATAGCAGTGCTCCGTGTCCTGTCAGTGCCACAGATAATTGAGTTCGTCCGTTATCTCCCTCCCTTTGCTGCGTTAGGAGGATGCCAGGATGCCACCTGCGAAGCTCGCAGGGGAGCCACTATGTCAGCCACTCAGATCCCCAGGAATGGTCCTGCTGACTCCCCAGGAGAGCAGATGAGGTCGAGCAGAAGCTCCAGAATCGTCTGACCTGGGAGGAGATCTGCCCTGGCTCTCGACTTCCCAGCACCGAGAAAACTAATCAACCCTCCCAGGCCTTAGTTTCCTCATCTGTAAAATGGGGTGAAGTAACAACACCTGCCTCAGGGGACTGTTGTACTCCATTTATTCCGCTCACACTTGCTGAGCACCTACTACATGCCAGACAGTGCTCTAGGTACTGGGGATGTCGTGGTGAACAGAACGGGCAAGGCTTCCACTCTAGAGAAGGAAGCCGGATGCCGGTAGACCTCCTTTATCGCACCTGGTGTTACTGTGCTTCACCAAGTTTTTCAAACAAATTAAAGGCAAGATCTTCCACCAGCAAAAAGATCACGACTTGCTTCATTGTGACGCTCGCTTCGCTTTGGTGGTCTGGCACGGAGCCCACAGTGCCTCTGAGGTGTGCCCGTGCTGGAAAAAATCGGTGGGACAGAGACGGTGCTCATAAAGCACTTGAAATGATGCCAGGCACGGGGAGGGGCTGTGGGAGAGCTGGGACACTGCTGCCCGGCCACCCTCACCCGTGGAGGGCGTGAGGGTGAGGAGGAAGAGTGGCAGTTCTTCAGCCTTCATCTTGGGGACACCTGCTGGCTTCTCTCCCTCCAGTGTGACAGGAGGAAGCGATGATACAGTAAGAATCCCCCTGGGGTCAGGAGTGAGGCGATGTCGGGGAGAGGGAAGGATGTGGAGGCAGGCAAACCCGGACTCAAATCCCAGCTCTTCCTTGCTTGCCCTAAAGAAAGACGCTTCAGCGTCAGACGCTTCCTCTGAGGCTCGGTTTCTGCACCTACAAAATGGGCATGGTAGCGGCCCCTGCCGCGCTGCGCTGTGGCGACTAGCCAGGATGTCGGCCAGGCTCAGCCCGGGGCCCAGCGCCGGGCAGGTGTCCATTCCCCTCTGCCAGCCCCACCCTCGCCCCATGCTGACTCAGGCAGCCGCAGCTGCTGTGGAGCCTTCCTTCCATTTCTGAAACGGTGCCCGGAGTGCCCGGGCCATACAGGAAGGAAACGCCAAGACTGAAACACAGGGCCACTCCAAACCACAGCTTTGTGGCATTCGAGAGGAGCAGGAGGGCGACACTTCCCGAAGCAGCAGCTCAGCTGCAGTGACGTGAGCCCATCTGAGACAGGCCTCCCCCCCTGACATTCCTTCACCAGCAGCGCAGGGAGAGGACAGGGAGGGGGCAGCTTTGGAGAAAGAGACCGGAGCCCTGTGGACCGTCGGAACACTTCTGCTCACTACACTGACCGGGGAGGAAGCACCTCACCATTCACAGGGGAGCCAGGAAAGGTCAAGTCAGGAGCACGCCTCACAGACGAGAACAGCCAAGTCCACGCCCGTCCAGCCAATGGCACAGTGCACGCCCGGTGACGATGGCAATGACGACCGATGAGGACGGCAGCTACTGAAAGCAGAGCTTTGCATCCATTAGCTCGTTTGATCTTCACAACAAACAAAAATACCTGATGACCACACGGGTGCAAAACTGCACCTCGCCACTGCCGCACCCAACGTGGCCCCGGCCCCCTGCTCCCACCAGGCAGTGCCAGCCAGGGCCGAGGCAGGTGCTCCAGCGTCTGACCTCAGCTGGGCCCCGGGTCTGCCACGCACTTGGTCAGGCCAGTTGCAGTACCTACTTCCAGGGCCGTTCAATTTGTTTTGTCCTTACCTGAGGACATTTTTCATTGCTTTTAGAGAGAAAGGAAGAGAAAGAGGGGGCGGGGGAGAGAGAAACATCGACTGGTTGCCTCCTGTACACCCCTGGACCAGGGACCATATGTGCCCTGACTGGGAATCGAACCCATGACCTTTTGGTTACCAGACGACTCTCCAACCAACTGAGCCACACCAGTCAGGCTGGGGCTGTTAGATTCAAGGCGAGTGAACTTACAAATGCTCATCAAGGGTTTAGCGCAGGGTCTTCTCCCCTTTTTTCACTCCCCTGCATCTTGCTGCCCCACTCCCCGCATTGTCAACCTGTTGCTTGACTGCTGCTGGCACCGGAGCTCCTCTGAGGACCCAGAGAACTTCTGCTGGACTCCCAGGCCCCTTCACTCTGCTCCTCCCACCGTCTCTCTCCTCAACCCGCCCTCTGCCCAACCCAAGCTGTTCTCTGTTAGGGACAAAATCAGCCACCCCAGAGGTTACAAGATGCCTTCCAGCCCCCACCTAGTGCAGACTCCAGCCAGGACCCTCGCAGCGCCTCTACCTTCAAGAGCTTCACTTGATGGATGAGAAAACCGAGACTCAGAGGAATCGCCTGATTTCTCCCAGGTCACCAGGATGACGCAAAGCGAACACTAGGCCTGACTAATGTTCTCTGACTAATGCTCCTGTTATGTAACAAGCTGTCATTTCCTCAGCGGCTGGGGAAGTGCTTGTGGATAGTGGTTGAAGTGAACTGAATCAATACAATAAGGAGGCACCAGAAAGAGCCTCTTACAGGGAAAGATGAAGGGAGCAGGGCCCAGCCTGTCTTTCTCTCCCTCTCAGCTGATTACCAGCTGTAAAACCAGAGGGTAGAGGTCGCTGAGCGACCTCCCTTCTTTGCTGAATGAAGGTGAAGGCCACGTGTGCAGGACGCATCTGACAGGGCTGAAGGCTGTGGCTCTGCACCCCGCAGGCCTCTGCTCCTCCCAGAGGTCTGGGTGTGAGTCCCAGGTGCATGAACGCAGACGAGTCACCTCACTCCTCTGGAAAACGGGAACCCTACCGCTGAGCCCTCTGGGCCATGCGCTGAGCGAGGTGGCGGAGGGAAAGCCCCTGGCGCACATGGCGCGCCAGCAGCAGCTACAGAATGACTATCCCCGTCGTCAATGGAAGGGGGCTGAAAGGTGACGTGAAAAATACAGTAAAGGTTAAACTAAAAAAAGAAATAAAAGGAATAAAGCTTAAAAAAGTGAAGTTATAAGTTGGTGATACAGTTAGCGATACAGATATTTTTATTTTTCATAGACTTAAAATTTTCACAATGGTAATGTAGTTAAACCAACAATATAAATATTTAAAAAACAGTTATTCATGTCATCAGGTTCATCCTATAGAGTTATTTCCTCAAGAGCTCTCACCCTCAAGAATCCTCCAACCTCAGGCCTGTGTATGGGGCGGGGTGGGGTGGGGGCAGGGGCGGGGGTGGAGGGAGGGTGGGGCTCGCTTCTCTGTGAAGCAGGAGCAGCCGCATCTCTCCCAGCGAGCCTGCTGGGCCAGGAACCAGGCAGCAATGGACTGCAGCATGCAGCGGGTAGAGTCAGAGGCACAGCATCAGCTTCAGGTGGCCCAGAGAGGGTTCCCCAGACCCGTGGGAGGGAGAATACTAAGGAGCCTCAGAAAGGAGGTCAGGAGCAGGCAGAAAAAAGGGAGGGGGGAAGAAAAGCATGTGGTCCAGGGGAAAAGCATGGGTAGCTCTACTTAGCTGGAACTTCCCACCTCTAACATGGATTTCTGTAACACGCAGCTGCTGTTACTCTGTTCTCTCTAGGCTTCCTGGTGCCCAGAAGTGTCTCCCGCCCGCCCAGGAAAAGCTCTTGGGTAGAAGTCAGGAGACTGAGGTTCTAGTCTCTGCACAGACAACAACCTCACTCCTCAGGCCTCAGTTTCCACACTGCTGGGGGCGGGGGAGGGGGCCCAGGAGAGGCTGGACTAGTTAGGTTCTCAGCTTCCCTCCAACTCAAATACTCTGCGTCTGCAAGACTGAGCTGGGTTCCTGTCTGTGGTGGGGGGCTGCATCTTCTAGCCCTGCCCAGGGGGTGTGGCTGAGGGCTGGGGCAGCCGCCGCGCCCTGCCTCCTGCATGTGCGCCGGTAGGTAAAGTTAACTTCTAACCCCGTTGATTTTGTCAGTGTGAGCTGGTTGCATGTTTTTTCTTTGCTCAGCAGTCTCACGCAGATTTGAAAGATGAGCAGTGTCTGTCTCCCAAGTGGGCTTGTTTCCACTTTTGGATTCAAATCACCTGATCAGCTGGCTCCAGGATATTTGGGGAAAAAAATAGATCAAAAGAGTAACATCAGGATGTAAAATCTATCAACCTCTTAGAGAAAGTTTGCTGATCTCCCAGCTCTCCCATCACCAGCCCTCCCTCTCTGGATGTCATTAGCTTTTCATGCCAACCACCTTTGTTTTGGTGGAGAGTACAGGTTGAGAGATGCGCAAAGAAGTGGCAAGGTCGTGGTCCCTGCCTTCAAAGATTTTTTCAAGTAGATTACCCAATGGGTCTACTGGTACATTATTGGGACTGGCCGCAGTGATGTGGCGGACCACGGCGAGGGGCCCTCAGCATTGCTGTGGTTGAGAATGGAAAACCCTGAGGGGAGAAGTCTTCCAGCCAGCCTTGCAGCTCAGTGCGAGGTTCTGAGGGTTTGGAAAGAAGGAGGTATGGGGGAGTCCAGCAGCAAAGACAGAGACTAGGAAAGGGGCTCAGAATCCGAGTTGGAGCCTTGTCTTGCCCTGCAGAGGAGAAGCATAGTCTGCGTGCCCGGAGAGGAGGCCAGGGTGAGCACTGTGACCGGGCTGAGGGTGCACCAGAGAACTGGGGAGGGACAGAATCGAGGAGATTGTCCCTGAAGTGCTAGCACACCTCCCCTCCTGGCTTCCATCCTCCTCCTTGTCCTACTCTTGAGATCAGCATCTTTGACACTCCCTCTGAATCAAACCGGAAAAAGCATAAAACAAAACCCAAATCCTTCCAAGCCACCTTGTCTCAATAGCATCTCCTAATTTTCTGGTTAGCGCTGCTGGAGAAGGCAAGTAGGAGGTGAAAAGGCCTTTGAGCCCCAGCTTGAAGCTGTGCGGACAGCTCATGCCCCATACTGAGCGCACTGGCCCTGGTGGCCGACATGTTCATTCCGACCCCCGTGCTTCTCCCACACCTGCCCCCGTGTGACAGCAGAGGGCCATCTGCCTGTGACCTGAGAGCAGTGGGACAGCAGCAAGGTCTCCTCCATAGTCAGGACCTGCAGAGCTGTGCTGCTGCCTCCTGGTGCTGCCCAGTGCCCTCGCCCAGCCAGACTGTTGGGGACTTGAGTTGCCCAGAAAACCAGGCCACCTTCCAGGAGCACATGAGCAGGTGAGGAAATCTGGGAATATTCCCCCTAAACCCACACATCCACTCAGCTGCAAGGCCCCTCAGAACCATCGCCTAATTCTGAGACAAAAATGCCAAATCTATACTAACTTTCAGTTAAGAAGAAGTACGAAACTTGAGAGCAAGCTTTTGGAAACTAAAGTTCGCAAACACACTCTATGATGTCCTGAGTTGGGGGCTGTGGAATGACAGAAGAAGGCAACGGGGTTCGAGCTGGAACAAGGAGAGGAGGGGCACCTTCTCACAAACACCCGGGGGCCACCCGCGGGCTGGAGAACACCACTCCCCAAATCATCAGCTGGGGGTGGGGGCGGGGCAGGCACAGGGTCTGACACCCGGACACCGATGTTGTTTTTGCTCTCCCACGTGACTAGGGCTCCGTGGAGAAAGGAATCGACTTGGAGATGGTCCGACCTTTCACAACAGAAATGGAAGCAATACTCTCTCTAACAAAGCATGTAACTCCCACATGAGGCAAGCGCTGCTTTTGTTTTAGGATTTCATTTCAGTGGAAGAGGGTTGAGCTTGCCTCAGGAACAAACAACTTTTTGCAAAACAGCAATTCCCAGTTCATCCTTTTGTCAACAAAATTGCTGTATCATTTCCAAGCTGCTCACAGAGCAGCCATTAGCCAAGAAAGACATTCACACTCACGACACAATGGGAGGGCGGGAAGAACCCCTAAGCTGTTCTCCACCCAGAGCACCTCCCAGTCTACGAGGCAGAATTTCACCCCCGGCTGGGCAGGCGTGTGGTACACAGACATAGGCTGCTTCAGGACACCTGGACTTCCACTTCGGCTCCCCGTGCAGCCAGCAGAAATAAGTGGCAGCTGAGACCTTGAGGGCAGGTGCCACATCCAGCCTGGCTCCACACTCCCTGTGGCACGGCCGGGCTTCGGGACCAGAATACAGCAAGCACTTCTGCTGGCTGAAGTTAAGGGAAGGGCAGAACCAGTGAAGTCCAAATGCTATGTAGAGTTTCCTTTCGAAAGCACGAAACACCCCTCGAGTGCTCCATTGCCTCCGGGCTGGGAGAGAGAAAGGGTCACGGCACAGACAGAACAGGCAGATTTTGTGAAAGGAGAGTCCCTTTGTTCCCCTGGGCTTTCAAGCCAGGGGCTTTGACAAGATGCAACTTGATTCTCCTGAGACTCTCGGGTACCTGGAATCCCACCCCATCTCTTTCTATGCTTATCCAGTCATGGAACTGAGCTAAGGCCCAGGGGGAAAGACCAATGAACACCAGGCCACAGGTTCCCAGTCCACCCCTCTGTGTTTGGGGCGAAGAGGAGCAGAGGACACAAGGGGAAAGGCATGGCGCAGTTGGCCAAATGGGTGCCAAGACGCGAACTTCGTACATCAGTTTCCTTATGAGTGTGGGCACTGTGCCTTCACACTCCGCATCCAGTGAGTCATTTCCTCCCTCTCCCCAAGGACTACCTCCTCCCTGCTCCATCCCCTCCTCCCACCAACGGTTACAGAGCACCTGTTAGCTCCAAGGCTCTGCAGGAGGTGCTGGGAATATAAAGTAGCGGTGGTAACACAACAGCATGTGCAAGGGTTATTCGAAACTGAAAGGACAAGAACTGCAACTGACGCTGAGAAACAATTCCTTCCTAAAAAAGCATCAAGTCCAGACTTCTAAACGCCCCGCGTTGTACTGGTACAGGGCCCGCGCCCACCTCTGCTGAGAGACGTGCCTGCCGGCAGCCTCTCCCTCCAGGTCTCGGGCTCTGGGTAAGGACGTGGGAAAGCAACGTCCTCTGGGCAGCCACGTTTGATTTCACTGCGCCTCCCTCCCCCTCAGCAGGCCGAGTTCCCTCTCTTTTGGAGAACTGAAGATCATTAACCCCTTTCGCCAAGACTGAAAACTCTGCATACGGGAGTTCATTTGACCTTAGAGATTCTTTAGTATTTACTCACAACGCCATTCCACCCACCAAGACAAAAGTGCTCAATGGTGCCAGTCCCTAGAGACACCACACACTCACACTCCCATTATTTTCTCGTCAAGTCCCTCGAGAGGCCACAGAGAGACCCTCACGATCTGTCCCTACTGGCCCCCAGCCTTGGCTCTCCCCCATCCCCGCCCATCTCCTTCCCACACACACGTGCCTGCTGATTCACTTCTCTGTGCCAGGCGCTGTGTGAGCTGCTCCGCGAGGAGCCCAGTTGAGGGTGCACCAACAGAAACAGGGAGACCACCGAGGGGCCGAGGAGTGGCCCTGCTGTGAGACGACAGTGTCATCGGACCGCGGTGGCGATGTAAGGCCGGACCAGGGTACGGTGCTGAGGCAAAGGCAGGATGTCTTGCTAATGGGTTGGCTGGAGGGCTGCAGGGAAAATGAGAGGTCAAAGGCCTCTGACTCAGAGGTACTGGCAAGAGCCAGCGGGTGGAGAGCAGAGCCAGGCAACCAGGGGAGTCCCTGGGGGCTGGGGGAGGTGGCGGGGTCCAGAGCTCTGTTTGGCTGCGGTGAATGGCAGGTGCCAATCAGGTACCCGAGTGAACGGTCCCAGCAGGGCATTCTGAAGCCACCCTATATACCACGCTGTCACCGACACTAAAACAGGAAAGTTTAACACTTTTTGACAAAGACCAAAACCGTTTGTGCTCAGCTAAATCTGGGTGCCGATCCACCTGTGTCACTGACAAAGGTGGGCTCCCAGGCAAGGAGCAACCCCTTTCTGTGAGCACCAGCTCCTTCCTCTGCGGAACGGAGGGCAGAAGTGTTTCGCCCCAGGGCAGTCAGCACAGGCTCGGTGGGGAGCAGTGCGGGCCCAGGATGGCGCTGGGCACAGGGCCAGCACCGTGCACGGGCTGACCAGCCCCATTCCTGAGAGCCTGCTGCCAGGGGCAGGGCAAAGCCGGCTGTGGCTCTCCATTCTTAACATTAGCTATTATTCTCCCTAGGTCGATGGAAACTTCGTGGAGGAAAAAGCCTGAGAACTTCCAAAGCAATGCCGCAAACCTGTTCTGAGTGGCTGCAACAGCGGGTAGAGGGAAGTGACAGCTACAGGGATAAGACTGTGGATGTGTGAAACAGGCAATCAAGAAGCCCTGTGAGCTGTGAAAACCAAGTGACCTCAGGAACCCTCTCTCCCTCCGCAGCTCCAGCCCCCAATGGTCCAGAAGAACACGGGTAGGGTGGGGGGGGCCGGGAGGGGTGGGAGCTGCCCTCGTTGAGGAGGTGGGGTCACCCAGGAGACCAGACTTCGGAGGCTGTCAGCGCTGTGGGCACCTGGGGCGAGCAACAGGAGAGCGTTGTTTATATAACACAAAAATGGGGTGGTGTGGACCAGGGCCTCCCGAGGCGCCCCTGCCCGCCCCATCCTCACCCCCACCAGTCTGCAGTGCGGCCCCCAAACGGCTCAGTCGCATGCTTTGCTCATTCTCCATGGCCGGGCGCTCCAGTTGCTCCGCGTGGCTGTAACAGAACACTGAGCACTGCCCAAAATGGGAAAAACAAAATCGGGTTTCCACGACTACCACTCTGAGCCAGGTACTCGGCAGGTGGCGCCACGCCCAGGTGGTGCCAGCGGGGTCACGTGTCACCCACAGAGGCTAAGCCCCCCGTTTCACACCACCAGTGCCCAGACACCCCGATGAGGTGGGTCTGGGGTCATCGGGTCGCCGATCTGGGAAAGAAAGGGGCCGCTGAAGGGGTGGGATGAGCCCAGACACAACTCCAGGAGGGACGTTTCGGCCACTCGGGGAAAGGGGCTGCTCTCGACGCCCGAGAACAAACCACCAGAGTGGCAGAGAAATCGATGAGTTGGCCCCGGCCATCAGGTGTGCCCGTGCGCCAAGGCAGGGTTGATAAACTCTTGGACTGCAGCCACAGTATTTCCTGAGCATTAACAAAAAAAATTAAAACTGTTTATCACTTAATTCCAATTTCCTGGCCGATCCTAACTGAACGCAACCCCTCCCAGACCCGTCTGAGTCAGGCAGGTCTGTTACGCTGACTTCAGCGGTGCTGGGACCTGGACTGGATGAGCTTGGGGGTCCTCGGGGTGACGTTGTGGTGCAGTCTGGCCCCCCCACTTAGGAGCGGAGGGACTGTAGCAGGGGCAGGAGCTGAGCCTCTCTTTCCTCATGACCTCAAGGAGGGGCTGACACTGGTGCCTGTTTTACAGGTCAGGGCGAGAAGAGAGTGAGGCCTTGTGTCCCGTGCACGGCACAGCGCGGGCACACGGTAAACACTCGCTGTGGTGTTGGCGTTGGTGTGGAGCACATCTGACAGTGGCCAGCGAACGGGGGGCTGCGGTACGACGGCCAGGTCAGGAGACACGAAACTGGCCCCTGCAGAGAGGCTCTGGAGAGATTCTGGTCTCTGGCCCTGTGACTGGAGGGGCCGCCTTTCCAGGAAGGAGCAGACCGAAGCCCGGTTACCTGTTCCCCTTGCACCTCTGGTGGACTTGGTGAAGGTCACGTTTCTGTCCACCCCCTCCAGCCCAGGAACGGTCAGGCCAGCAACCAAAGCTGCGGATCACCTGGTCCTCCAACAGGGCCCCGTCTCAGTGACATATGTCCCTGGCTTAGAAATCCCAGCAAAGCTGCCCCATGCTCTAGAACGTCCCCCTGCCTCAGAGACCTGTTCAAGCACCAAGCAGGTCAAAGGGGCTCCCGAGCATCTGACGAAAGAACGAACAATGGAGTGAGGATGAGGTGATGCCGGCTGCATCAGGTGGAGGAACGAGTGCTCAAAAGTCATTTCCACCTGCAATGCCGCACACACCTGTGTCCACACCCTGCCGCGCCTACCACCCCTCCCAATCTCTCCCAGCCACTCTTGAACACCTGCAGCCTGACGCCCACTGCACATTGGTGGAATGAGTGAAAATGGCCCCGAGTAGCATTGCACACCTGCCGGTTCAGCACCCACCACGCTGGGCGCTGCCCGGGCATCAGGAGCGAGCAAACAGATCCTTGCGCCAGCCTATGCCTGCTACACGGTCTGCCCTCGGCCACAGGTGCCTGCTGTCGTTATCGCCATCAGCACCTCCACTGTTCATGACAGGGAGCAGCCCACTGGATTGAGGGGACAGAAAGACCTCAAGGAGGAAATGGAAATGGAAACGCTGAGCCCCTGGGACCAGAGGGAGAGCTGGTGTTCTACAGGAGATCCCTTAGCCTTCCCTGGGGAGAAGCAATGAATATTTACAGGTCTGGCTTTTCCATGTGCCAGGTGCTGTTGTAAGAATTTAATATATAATCACTAAACTTCACTTTTTGCAAAAACACGTTGAATTAGGTAGCATCACCCCCATTTTGTAGACGAGGAAACCGAGAGGCTTCACAACTTCTTCAAGGTCACTTAGCTGACAGGCCGCACGGGGATCTGAGGCTGCCCTCCAGCTCCACTGCACGAGCTCTCAGCCGTGACACCGACGTGTCAGTCTTCCCGCTGCGTCCCACACAGCGCCTCGCCTGGTCCCTGCCTCCACCACACTCCTCACCTGGCTGACCTATGAAACTGTCCACATTTACATGTCTGTCTGCCCCAGAAGCAGGGAGTACCTTGGCGACAGGACCAGTGCCTGGCATGGCCCTGGCATGTGGCAGGCGTGTCTGATGACACTGCAGGGGCCACCGCCAGCTCTGCAGACTTGCTCGTCTGAGATGGGCATCAGCGAGTGGGGCTGACGTCTGCAGAGTCAGAAGGTGAAGCAGCCTCTCCCAAGCACGGGGCCTGCAGAGGTGTCACCTCCCTTGTTCCCCTGTCAGCTACGGGACTAAGGGCTTCATCACATCAGTCCCAGGGGCCATGTCACACATGTCACTTGTCCCTCACCTGCGCTGACCACTGGTTTTTGTCCACCAGGCACTTACTCACTTTGCACAGGGAACCTCATCCATCCCTCCTGGAAAGCAGCCTCTAAAAGGCCACCAGGACCACCCCGCCCCCCAGGCACCCTCCGCTATCCTAGCCACTCCCTGGGCGGCTCTTCTGGCTGCTGCTCCGTTGCTGAGACCCCTGCTCCTCAAAGAGGGGCAGAAGAGCAATGCCGGCAAGTAGACACCGGGTTCTGCACCTAAAGGGATATTAAAATCCAGGACACAACTCAAGCGCAGAGAATTCTCCAGGAAAGGAGACTCCAAAGGGATTGAGTGTTCAGGGTAACTTGCATCTCTTTGTCTTTGAATGGTTTACAGGAAAAAGCTTTGAAAAGTGTCAACTCCATTTTCTGACATTCCTCAGCCTAGTTGAGGCTACAGAGTGCGACCTCCCTACATAATGGAGGACACCAGCATTGAAAAAGAAACCTGGAGACCAGTGAGGGTGACTGGAGGGATGGGCTGCCCTCGAGACACACACTACAGATCTGGTCTTTTTAAACAGCTTTATCAAAGTACATTTGGCACACAACACACTCTGCATATTTAAAGGGTACAATACAAACACTGAAACATCCTAAAACCATCACTATGATGGAGACAACTAACACCCCCCATCCCCGTAAGCTTCTCCACGCCCCTGTGCAACCCTGCCCCCATCACACCCAGCCACCATGCATCAAGGTCATCAGGCGGTATGTGCTGTTTCACTTTTATCCTCACCTGAGGGCAGACACGGGGAGAGAGGGGGAGACAGAGAGAGAAAACATTGATGTGACAGAGAAACATCGGTTGGTTGCCTCCCCGTGTGCGCCCAGCTGGGAATCAAACCCGCAACCTGGGTACATGCCCTGACTGGGAATCAAACCTGCCACCTTTCGGTCTAGGGGACAATGCTCCAGCCAACTGAGCCACACCGGCCAGGGCAGTAGGTGCTATTTTTTGCCTGGCTTCCCCTCTGCAAAATTATTTAATCTTCATTCGTGTTGTTACATGCAGTAGCAGTTCATGCCTTTTTCTCGGGGGAGCATCCAGGTGTACGAATGCACCACGTTAGTTCATGCGCTCACTCGACGGGCATCTGGGCTGCTTGCAGTTTTGAGAGATCACAAAAACTGTTGCTGTGAGCGTCCGTGGGCGACTACTCCTGTGGACGTGGACTTCTACTTCTCTCGGGTAAGGGTCTGGAATCAGGACGACCCGATCATATCGTAATTTCAACGAAACTTCTACACTGTTTTCCAGAGTGCTTCTGAGACCAGGTTACAGCCGCACCGGCAGTGTGTTCGAGTTCCTGTTCTTCCAGGTCGTTGACAACACCCAATGTGGTCCGACTTTTGAAAACTCGGGCGCTCTAGTGGAGTGGTACCTCACTGCGGTTGGACTTCGCACTTCCTCAATGAGAAATAACACTGAGCACTTTGGTGTTTACTGACCATCCACAAGGTCCCTCGGTAACATGCCCGCTCAGACCTCTCCCCACTTTTCCGGGGTGGTTTGTGTGCTTACTGCTGAACCTACGGAGAGTTCTTTACACATTCTGGACGGGAGTCCTGTACCAGATATGTGATTTTGAAGAATTTTCTCCCAAGCTTCACTTTTTATCCTCATAACACTGTCTTTTGAGGGCAGAATTGAAAAAAACCCCCCACCTATGTATGGTTTTTTTTAGCGCATTATATTTTTGGTGCTGTATCTAAGAAGAAATACTTGCCTAACCCAAGGTCACAAGATTTTCTGGGGTTTTTTTCCCTGGAAGTTTTATAGTTTTAGCTTTTATATCTTAGTCTATGAGGTATATATTTTTATGGTTTAACAAATTGGTCACTTTTGTTTTTCCTGAAAATATAGCCTCCTTCCTGCTTTCCACTGATACGCATCGCGTGCGTGCAACGGTGGAGACGACAGGACTGACAGGAAACGGTTTCTCCCCTCAGTAAGCGCACCTTTGTATTTCAGGAAGAATTCTGAATATATGTCGAAGGACAGAAATTAGTACAATGAATCTCCATAACCTCAGTCCAACAATTTCAAGATTTTGCCAGATTTGCTTAATTGTATCCTTTTGCCCCTTTTCTCTTTGATAAATTATTTTAAAGCAAATCCTCTATGTTCTTCACAATATATCTTTTTAAGACTGTGTTTTTCTTACTCAATACTAGTGCTATTATCATATCTAACTTCTAGTTCATAATCAGTTTTCCTGAAAGTCCCCAAACATCTTTTTCCTTTAAAATTGTGGTTGGTTTCTTTCAATTTGGGCTCAACTGCTATTCACAAAACCCTTGGCAGCCACGTCTCCCACTGCACCTTTTTTCATGCAGAGACTGGGTGCATTTTCTGCCCCCCGCAAATGCATCCCCTTCTGCACTTGTCTGTTTGCCTCTGTGTGGCCTCCTGTAAAACATCTCTCTACCCCTGCACATCCTGTAAATGGAAATCAGAGCTGTAGGCTTGGATAGGATCAGGTTTAACTCCTGGCAAAACTACTCCCTTAACTATTAAACTCACAAGTGGCTGTGTTCCTCCTACCACATGAGACCAGAGGACAGGCAATGCCTGTTGCCCACTTCAGTGATTCTAGGGTTCATCGGAGCGCTCAGGTGACAACAGCCTGAAGTCCATCAACCTTGGGTCTAATTATGACTTCATCCTTGTGTGGCTGCCGCCTCCCTCCGCTACATCATTAGGGGCTGAAAATGGTGATTTCCTAATTCTATCATTACTTCTGCATTTATACTCCTGTACAGAACTTTCCCTATTAGGGAAAGGCCCTAAGGAATTCGGTCTTAGGGCTACTCAGATATATGGTTTGAATAGATATATATGTGGTGAATTACTTGCTTTTAATTGCAAACTTTAGAATAAGGAGCTGGAGCCCTGGTTCCTTTTGGGTGGTACGGAGGGCACGTGGGTGCTTTCTCCATGAAAACACACTGTTAACGACGGTATTTCTCACTTTTGGAAGTTTCAAATTGATCTGGTGTGGGTTTTTTTGACAGTATATCACTCATTCATTGCTTAAGTTTCAAACTGTCTTCTTAATAAACATTCTGAACAGCTGAACTAAAAAATTCACCCCTCAAGTTCTTCAGGGGGGTAGAGGGGGGCGGTCCTAATTCTGCTGGTTTGGGTCTGTGCTGCCTCTTGCTCATGGTGGCTTATTTCCTTCCGTGCTTTTATCAGGGTTATGAGGGACGCCTGTGAAGCTTGTGTTACAGTGTTTTGTCTTCCAAAAAGGATTTACACTTGCTTTTTCCAGGGACCCTGCTGCGTTCCTCACCCAGGACACGCTAAGGCAATTAACCAGCTGGACCATACAAAGAATATAAACTGGAACCACACTCGCCGGCTGCCTTCCACAGAGCATGGCGCAGCACAGCTGGACAGCGCCGCCTGTTCTGATGTAAGTCTGTGTCCCCTATAGAGCATTTACATGTTCTGTGTACCACCCTTGCCCCTATATGAAAGAATGCAGGTTCTCTATCACAACATTTTGCAGGTGAGCTTCTCTCTCTCTAACCAAAGTCCAAGCTGAAACTGACAAGTATCCTCATTGTCTTTCTTTCCTAACTGGTAGAATTTCTTTTTTTTTAAAAGTCAAGCCCATATTTTAATTCAAGGCAAACATGAGGAAGGCTTTGGCTTATGAGTGGGGTCTCAGCTCCAAGTGCCCACCTTGCAGGACCTAAGGCCGTGTCTCCAGTGCGCAGGCAGCTATTGGCCCAAAGCCCGCTGGTCAGATCAGCTAACCCTCTACGTCTCAACGCCCAGGGCTGTGGCCAGCACCCACTCCGGTTTTCCTTCTCCCCACCCCCAAAACCAGGGATTTCCCTTACATCTTGCAAGCTCAGCTATTTAAAAGGATGCTTATTATACCTAGGAGTTTTGTATCACAGAGCTTTCAGGATCTCTGGCCCACCATGTGGCTGGATACACATACTCACCTATAGACAGTTCCAATGCGGTACAACAAATGCTTCAGCAGAACTATGTACCCTGGTGCTATTGCAGCTCAGAGGAAAGAAATGGCCTCACTTGGCACGAAGAGCTCATGGGGGCTCCACTGTGACTGAAGCTGAGGCTGAGCCTTAGAGCTGGGATCCCAGGAATACAGTTCCTCCCTTTATTGGCAGGGGTGGATGTGGGTAAGAGGCTCAATCCATTCTGTCTGGTCACAGGCATTCAAATGCGAACAAAGCAATGTGTCCTCTCCACCCTGCCTCCCTCTGTGCTTTGGTGCCAGGGAGGGGCTGTGTGCCGGTGTGGTGTAAAGGGGCCACTCGGCTGGTCTGGAGAGCCCCCAGCGGGACAGGGTGGGAGACCACGTGGGAGATGTGGCAGACCGTGCTCAGCACCACCTATGGGACATCCCACCCCCACTTACCTAATACCATCTTTTAGTCTTGCCACTGAGAGAGGAGAAAGCAAATAGATCTTTATAACAAGCCCCATCCGATAGTCTGGTCAGGCTCCCCGGGTTCCTACAGTGCCTAGTCTCTTGCCTGGCTGCCGCTGTGCCGCCTGCCTCGGGGAATGTTTGGGTCCCAAAGCAGTCCTCGGTGCCTTTGGGTGAGAACTGGGGCAAAGCTGCTCTTTGGACACAGGGCCCTCCCTGCTGCTGAAGGCCTGCTCTTCCGAGCAACTCGCTGGACAGAAGCCAGCATCTCAGGAAGGCCACGCTTGGATAAAGGATGAGGCATTCTGTTCCATGTAAAGATTCCAAAATGTTTCGTTTGGTTTTTAAAGAGAAAAAAAACCCCAGCAACGTGCTCTGGTAAAAGCGAGAGGATCATTAAAGCCATTTCCGTCAACAGGCAGTTACGGTGTCAATTCCTGGTAAGTTCTAACTCAGCTCTTGTTCCCTCCCATAACATACAGGTTCCAGTCTAAGGCTTATGTGAGGAGATCAGCCTCTCCGAGCGCTTTCCACGTCTGGTGGCGGAAGGCTCCCTGGGAAATGTCGTGAAGCAGTCTGGGCCCGTTTGAGCAGCGTGCCAGGAGGAAATATTTTATTTGTTTCTTTTAAAGGGAAACAAAAGCAACATGATCATGAACTTAATTAAAGTTGTTTGTAATGACTTAATTAGGTTCTTAGCACTGTGCATATTCATTCTGACCAGGGACCTTTCTGTCTTCTGAAGGACTGGTTGGCAGGTAGCTCGTGTGCTGTGCAGTTTTACCTAGTCCTTAATTTCACCTCCTGATGAGGTGAGGATGAGCATAATTGTGTTCAGGTAATTGCTTTATCAAATGGTTTAATTGTGCATTCAACAGAACCGACAGCAAGAAGCTTCTTCTTCCTAATGTGTTTATAACAAAAGCGCTAACTAATTACATGGCATCCTACTTAGGGCATTTGAGAAAAAGAAATGAATACCTATTCTTCAAATCTCAGTTAAATGCATGTTTGCATATAGAACATAGAAATAAGAGGTGAAATAATTAGTTGAATTGCTTTCTTCTTCTCTAGCTTCATAACGAATCTGCATGTTGAAGTAGTCTGTGTAAATTCTGTGGCTGCATTTTAACCACGGACGGCGTTCGAACATCTGTGCTTTCTGAAAATGTCACAATAACCATTTTGCCTGAAAGTTGATCCTCGGGAGCCAAAAAGACTAGGTTCCAAAAAGAAACAAATGCTTAGTAGAACTGAGGACAGATGTGCCCATGATCAGCAGGAAGAATTTCAACGTTAGTCCAAATGGTTTTTAGAAACTCTAAATTAAAATGATGCCGAATCTACTCTATTTTAGGTGAACTTTCTCCTTGCTAGGTGACTAACATGGGCCACGCACATGTCTCACCTGCCCCTCTAGCCAGTCATTCCACGGAGCCGCACCCCTAATGCGTTCTTACAGGCTCGAGCTGGTGTCATTTACCTGAAGCCTTTGATGAGCGAACGTACAGTATTTGACACTTCAGGTGATTATGTGCTGCACTACGTTTAAAATTCTTCTCGGTCCAGTCAATACTCTTTCGCTCCCTCTTATTCTGGTAAAAAATACTGCCCCTGATCATAGTGAAGGATAAGGGTCAAAGGGTCATGTGGCCGTGGTCATTGATTAAAGGATGAACACGTGATTCAAAAAGAGCCCATTGGAACCCATTCTTGGCGTCGAAACACAGACACTGGCTAATTTCTTTGGAGTTCCTAGGTTAGGAGCCAATGAACCCGGGGCTGTCAAAACCCCTATTCTCCGCCAAGGGGAGAAAGCCTCTTTGCAGAATGAAGCTAAGCCCAGGCAGAGACAGCCAGCAATGAGAGACGGAAGGGAATGCAGTGTTGTCAGCGCTGAATTTCCCCTTTTTTCTCTGAGGCCTGCCTTCCCCGGTGTGCTTTCTAGCCTTGTGTGCCAGCAAATCTTCACTTTTGGATTAAGCTAAATACAAGTTGTGTTTCTATTTCTTGAAAGCAGAAGCATCCTGATGATACAGGGCATTTTACATTACTCTCCAGATGGCTTTCCGCCAAGGAAGTGAAGTCCCTGATTCTAGAGTCAGCGGGACCTGGGTTCAAACAGCCGCTCTGCTACCCGTGCACTGTGCTGACCTCGGAAGAGTTTTACACATTCCGTTTTCTCATCCTGAATAAGGACTAGTGACAGTTCCTACCCCACAGCTTTGTGGTGAGAATTAGAGGTAGTAGAGGGAATAAAATACTCTGGCATTAGTGCAATGTCATTACTTAATACGTATTCGGTAATTAAGTACTGTCGTTTTGTTGTTGCTGTTATTATTATCATCAAAAGCATTATTATGGTAGGGACTACTAGATATCCCCAATACCCACTGGACCCTTCCTTTAACAGTATAACTCTCAAGTTTAGCTGGGCACATAGGTTCCCAGAATAAAACTACATTTCCCAGCCTCCCCTTTGCAGCTTGAGGTAGGCCTCGTGATGAAGTTGTCTATGAGATGTGAGCAGATGTGACATTTGGTGACTTCTGGATTGTGTTCCCTTCTTTTCCTCCTTCCTCCTGGCTGGAGACCCAGGTGCAGAAGCTCAACAGGTCCAGCTGCGGAGAATGACAGGAGCTGGAAGGGTCCTGGTCCTTGACGCTCTGGAGGCAGGCAGCATTATCAGTTCGGGGCTGCTAATCTTTGGAATGTTCGCACAGAGAGAAACAACACTTTATCCCATTTAAGCCTCTGTTTCACTTGGGTTTTTGTTATAGCAAACAGAACCTATATCCTAGCTATTATGCAATTAATATTTTAAATATTATTCATACTAGTTCTTTTTAAAAACCCCACAAAGAGAAAAAAAGGGTGATAATAAAACCAGGGTAATAACTTGCTTTAAACTAACAGTTGAGGATTTTCATAGTACGACTACTAGCTCGCACGACGGAATGATATTTGGCTACGCCGGCCTGAGGGAAGGAGGTCGGAAATGAGGAAGGCCTCAGGGCGAAAGGCAAGGTTAGGGCATCTGCCACGGGGGATTTGTCCCCAGCCTCCAACTGTTCAATGTGTGAAACAAAATTGCTTAGAGTTGGTTAGATGTCACTGAGTATTTCCCTAAAGTCATTCTACCTCTGTTGTTGGTGCTTTTCTGAGCAACAGAAAAATCAAAAGAATGAAATCTCCTGCCTGCCTCCTCCACCCACGGGCACTATGGACACAGGACTCCATTCTGCCCCCACTACCTGGGAGCACCGGGCTGCAGCGGGGGACTTTGCTGCTTCGTGTCCTCCACAGGGCCGCCCAGATGGGTCATCCAGTGACTTCCCTTATTGTTGCTATTGCTCTTGATCCTGGTGCCCTTCCCATTCCCACTGTGCTCCACTCTCCTGCGTACAAAACGCGCACAGGCAAGCCTTCCCCCTTCAGCCTCCAATCATTTTATTTTCTGCTTCTATCAGAAGCGAGGCCTTCGCCCAGGAGCCATTTGCAAGTGGAGAATACTCACACCCAGCAGGTTCTAGGGAGGCGGAGCTATCCACAGATATCCCTGAAAATACAGACAGCCTCAACTCTGCCAAAAACAAAAAGCAAAACTAGCCCCACATCAGACCCTCCCACGCCTGTCATGGTCACGGCGCCCCAAAAGCCCGGGGCGGAGGGGCACGGAGAAGACACACTGAGCTCGCAGCTCTCGAGAGGAGCCCTACAAATCCATACCCTGGATCTCCTCTGCCCATTGGGGCAGCCTGTTTGTGGGAAGCACCAGCCAAGAGACTCCACTTGCCAAGAACTTCAAACATGACCTTTACTTGATAGCAATTGTTGGAAACTATTAAGATGACTCTGAACATAACATAATCTGCAGCGACAATATGTTGAACGAAATGCCAGCCCTGCAGACGAGCTCTCCCCCCGCCCGCCTTTGCGCACACGCAGAAGAGCAGAGGCATTTTCCTCCACAGCAGTTCTTAACTCGGCATCTCTCGTCTGCATCTAGACATAAACGAGCCATTTGCTAATTGTTTAACAGCGATTAAGGAAGCAAATGTGGTGGGGAGCGGGGAGAAAAGACGGGTATTTGTCTGCTTGTTTTCCAATTACCAACAGCCAGACGGATGCCAGAGAACAGTGCTGGTTCTCGGGGCTCCCGGATGACCTCTGAGAGCCCCCATCCTTGGAGATCAGGCTGGGCACCCGGGGCTTCTGGGTGGCAATGCGCAGTCCTAGCCTTGACACTGAAGCTTTGGTTGGGGGTTGAGGGGAGGGAAGGTGGAGAGAAGGCACGGAAGTCCTGGTGACAGAGGCCTGGCAATGACAGACCCAGCAGGGCTGGGGCCTGGGCAGCGGGGCCTCCACCCCTGCCCCCTTCTGAGCTTCTGGGCCCCAAGCGCCACCCCGATCCACTCCCACTTCCCAGAACAGCTCTCCCCTCTGGAGAGAACGCTAAGATTGCCCACCCGAAGTCTGGGCTGGCCAGATTCTAGTCAGCAGCAGCAATTTCCGCTTCTTATGGGCAAAATTAGAAGTTGGCAGCCAGGACCTCATAAGCTTTCATCTTTCCATGTGGATAACAGGAGAGAAAGCACAGGCGTTCACAGATGCCCGGGTCCCAGCTGGTTCACACGGAAGGCCACAAAGCTGTCAGCACGAGGATTCCCAAGTACCCCCGGGACCAGGATGGTGAAGAGCCCTTCTGCTGAGCTCAGAGCGGAAATAACTTTCTACATTTGAAATGTGGTCGCCAAGATCAGCTGCGATTTCCTGAATGCGTCTTTGGACTGTTTTCAATCTGTGTCTGCAATCAGGACACGGGCCTGGCTCCGGCTAGCTGGTTCCTCAGTCACCCTGCCTCAGTCCTGCCCCCGACCACTGCTACTGTGCAGCCAATACAGGCAAATTCAAAACTATAAATCCTTAACAGGACCCCTGAAGCTCTTAGAGCAAAGTCCAAGCTCCGCATGTGGTTTTCAAGGCCCCGCAAGAAGTGCCCTCGGCTAATTACTTTTCTAGCCTCCTTTCTGTAGCTACTCAACCCCCTGCTCCCGATGCACACAAGACCCAGCCATAACGACTCTGTGGCTGGTTCTTTCAAGGGGCCAAGCTTGCTTTCATCTCTTCACCCCGCTCTTCCCTCTGATGGAGGGGTGGCCCACGCCTCTGTCCCCACTCTTCCTCTGGTGACTCCCCCCAGCCAAAGACCTCAACTGAATCACCATGTCCTCTGGGAAGAGCATTCCCTCCTGCCCACGAGTTGAGGGGCCCTGCTGTGTCCTGTAGCACCCCAAATGCCCCTTATCTGGACACCTAGTGAAAAGAGATTGCCTTTCTTTATTTTAACTTTTCTTTTTATTTACTGATTTTTAGAGCAGGGGGGGAGAAAGAGAGAGACATCGATTTGTTGTTCCACGTATTTACACATTCATGCCTGCATTGCCCTGACTGGGGATCGAACCTGCAACCTTGGCGTGTCAGGACGACACTCTAACCACCTGAGCTACCTGGCCAGGTGAGATTGCCTTTCAGACGGGGGCTTTGTCTCTTTGCCCTTTGTCACACCCCCAGGACTTAGCACCATGCGTGGCGCACAGTGGGACAGACCTCCACGTTCACTGGCCGTCTGGGCTACTGCGTTCCCCCGGCCGGGAGAATGTGACACCAGGGCAGGTACATGACTGGAGGCAACGTCAAGGGGCAAGGCCTCGGCCACATTCTCACACCAGCGGCAGCACTGGCCTTCCACTTGCCTGTCCCCAGTGGAGGTTTTCTGTTCCTTATCTTTTATGGCTTATACTTTATAGAGTCTCGATAAACATTTATTGCCAGGTAACATCTTATATCCCTTCATCTCAAGACCGTGAGTTCTTGTTCACTTTATATCTGATCCTGGGGGAGCCACAGAGTTCCGAGTGGTGTCCCTGGTGCTGGGCCCCTGGAAGGACTCTGCTAGAGACAGGGGACCCTAAATGCAACCCCCCAGTTCTAGGAGCAGAGGGGAAGCTTGCTTGATGCAGCCCAAGAACAAGCAAAGGCATCCCGGACAGAGCTGATGCTGGAGCTCCCCCTGCCTCCCAGCCCTGACAGTGCCCCTGCTGCCTTTGGACCATCTGTGAAAGGGTGAGCACTTCATCTGGAGAACTGTGATTACTTATTATGGGATGTCGGTTTCCTTGGTGATGGGACTGGGGCTGCAGTATACTTTTGCCAACACTAATTTTTGTGACTTTGACTTATAACATCAAATCGCCATGCATCATGGTCTCTTCTGTCCTTTATTGCCTGAGCCCACTGACCCCCCCACCACACACACACAAAAGGCCATAGCTACAGAGAACGAAAGTTACTTGTTCTTTGATAGTTAACTCACTCTTTTAACTAACCCTTGACTGGTGGCCCGCAGGTAGCTTTGCCTGCAAGATTAAAACGTCCTCCTAAAGCTCAATAACCAGGTGGTCCCGTATTTAGTGGCAATAACTTAAACACCCAATGATAAACCCAACCAGACTGAGCCCTTCCCCCTCGGAAGGCAGGCGCACTGAGCGCTGTGGGGAGGGTTCGAATTGTCCTGGGCTTCAGAGGCCTTGCACAGTCAATGGATGCCTTTCAACTGAGTCATCTTTGATTCATTTAAGTGAAAGAGAAAGCCAACTTCCCAGGAGTTCATAAAAGACAGAAAACTAGGAGCCTAATGCCCCAAACCAACACCAACAGCATTTTCTACTGCACTGCCCTCCATCCACCACCCTCCCCTTTTAAACCTCAAACAGAAGTGGGTGATCACAGGCATCCAGGCCAGAGACCACGGGGGTCAAACCCTGCCACTGCCTTCGGCTCTTTGGGCCTCAGTACGCCCTGTATGGAGACCGGGGAGGAGGACCCTCCAGCTGCTGATGAGAAGGCTTTAGGTCTCTTCTTTTGCTCCAGGAAAAGACAGGTGAGCAGGTCTGGGAAACTGAGGGCTCTGTCAGGCTGGTGTAGGACTCCAAGGAAGTGACTCCGGGGCAGGAAAGGCCTTTCAGGGCCCTGCCCCGTGGTATTGGGAATCATTCCTCTGGTGAGGATTTAGGAGTCACTGCAAAGGACTCTCCAAACTGCAATCCTGCCTCTGAAACAAGGGATTGAACAGTATCCATGCACAGGCCAGCTTCTCTGACACAAGTGCCAATTTTCCAGCCCGGACTGCAGGGGGGCCTTGACCGGAAAGCCTTCCCCAAAAACAGTCCCTGGGCAACCGACGGCATGTCAAGCCACGCCTGACAGGTTAACGCTGCTCCTTGTAGCTCAGGGGGTCGTGGGGAGCTGGCGTTTCAAGCTCCTCCTGCAAAGGAGAGACAGAGGCGAGTGGGCGGGTTGTTGCTGGGGTTTGACGTGCGCCGTGCCCCTCGCCCGGACAGCCCTCATCGCTCACTGACATTCCATGGCTCGTCTCCCACCGCAGGCTTGAGGATCAGACGGTTTACTGTGGAGCTGGAGGAAATAATTTGAGCAGCACAGCCTGGATCTTCACAAAGAAAGAATCATTGCAAGGAGCCTCTGACTCTCTGCCAGAGCCCCAGGCTGGGTGTTTAGCTAAGCAACTTGGCCCATGGTGGGCAAGGCTTATTTTTCTCAATCACTAAATTCTCACCGACCCATTCACTCAAATCCCCAATGGGGTACACAGACCAGAATCTTCGTTCCTGCCCAGCTAGAGTCCCTGGTAGCCCAGTGTTGTCCATGATCTCATTAAGCACCCACTATGCACTGTGTCCTGTGCTGGTGAAGCACCCACTATGCACTGTGCTAGTAAAGCACCCACTGTGTACTGTGTCCTGTGCTGGTGAAGGCGGTAGCGGACATTGCGTCTCTAGGATTGCACGTTCTCAAGGCAGACATGGACAAGAAGGCACTTAGAATAACAAGTGCCCCCAAGCTGGGCATTCTCCAACCATCTGCTCACCTTCCAGCTTCGCTAAATGTCTCCTCTCAAACTGCTCTCAAATCCTCCCTGCCCCCTCTCTCCCCATCAGCCACGTGCCTCTCCCCTCACCGTTAGTCACATGGGTGTCCTCGCTGCTCTCCAAACACATCATCCTGCCTGGAGCCTGGGCTCATGCAATTTTCTCTATCTGGAACATTCTACCCCCTCCTCTGCCGGTTTCAAGGACACCCCTCAGAGAGGCCTTCCCTCACCAGCCCCTAAAAAGCAGGCCCGTCTTGGCTCTCACTCTCCGCATTAGGCTCGCTTCCTTTTCAACATGTTTCAGAAATTGAAATTACATAGTTTCTTGTTTGGTGACTTATTTGTGTCTCTCCTACCAGACGATAAACTCCACTGGCATCTGTCTTGCTCCCCACTGCTCCTCACCACAGAGCAACCGGAAGTGTTTGCTGCACAGTGGCTGCCCAAATGAACGAGGGATTTTTCCCTGATAAGTGATAACGGAATAGAAAGGCGACAGGCTCTGAAGGGCCTTGTTAGTAACAGCAAAGGGCCTGAGCATGGCTCTACGCATTTTAAATGCGCAAGACGCATGAACAGGCTTGTATGACAGAAGGACACCTCCCCTTCCATCATGTGGAAATGGATGTAGGGGGCAGGGGAAAGGGCAGACTGGAGACAAGGGGGCCCGTTAGGAGGTGCCTCTGAAAACTGAAGTCCTGGTGCAGTTCAGGGATCAGCAGCACAGGCATCACCCGGAGCCTGTTAAAGACGCAGAAGCTTGGGCCCCACGCCAGACCTGCTATATTGTAATCTGCGTGTTAATGGCCTCACCAGGAGACTGTGCACACACATACCTAGAAGCTGGGCTTTAGGGGAAAGACATGGTGCCATAGCTGTCTGTGGGAGTGGGGGGCAGAACTGATCCAGTCACCGCCCCCTGCAAAGCCAATATTCCAGAGGTGTTCAGGGAGTCAGAAGCAAGCCCCGTTATTACAAACCTTCTCAAACCGTGATTCCATCGGGGGTCAGGGAGAGGGGAAGGAGGAAGGGGGGAGCACTGCGTAGAGCTGGCCGGAGCTGTTTGGCCAGGGTGGACCAGCTATGACCTTGCGCAGAGAAGCTGCAACTCCCAGGGTGGCCTGGGAGGTAAGGGTTACTGACTGGCCAGGAAGAAAAGCCAGTTTGTTAATTTGCACTGGAAGTTTCCCCAGCACCTGGCAGATAAGGGCTCAGATGATAGATAACTCCTTGAAAGAACAAAGAAACTAATGTGGCAGGGATTATGCGACTGAGGTTCTAAAGCAGATTATATGGGTCTGGGGGTCTGGGCACAAGTAGACAAACCTTCAGTGGCTGCCTGCTTTGTTAACTGCATTCCCTTTTGGTTAGAAAAAAAGTAGAAATCCGAGAGGATAAAACTCTACTCTCAGGAAATGAAAATACATGACCTGTTCAACCCCAAATCAACAGGAGAGCACGGCACAGCCTAGGAAGAGCCCGATCCAGCCTGAGGGCAGCGGGCAGGCGGGTGCTCCCAGCCCTGTAGAATCTCCGAAACGCAAGGGCCAGGATGGTGAGGGGATCCCAGAGGACAGAAGTTGTAGCTGCGCATGTGGCGGGTCAGGGACAGGAAGGGGTCCAGCAGGATGGCCTGAGTCCCTAAGCCCAAGACCCACGGGGCAGCAGTGTGGCCCGCAGTGACCAGGGTGTCTCTATAGCAACTCTCTGCAGCCCTAGGTTGTGTTCTGCAAGTGATCTCACACAGGAGAACCGGAAGAGGGACAGAGCAGGAGGCTGAGGCTGGAGGAGACGGGAGGATCAGAGCCCCACCCCTCACCCCCCGACTTTTCTCACAGAAAACTCCTGAGACACCCACACACCACCGCCTTCCTGCCTAGCACCACGAGGGGCACCAAGGGGGGTGCTGATGAGTATCTGTGGAATACAAGAACGAAGAAGCAAACTCTGGTCCGTTCTGAGGTTTCCTTCTCTTCAACTCCTTCTCCCAGTGGGACTACACATTCCCACACACAAATGACAACCTCATCCCAAGAAGAGGATTTGCAGTTCCAAGAACAAATTATCACTTCCTTCCTCCTTTTTCCACCCCAATAAGCCCTGCCTCCCTGCCTGTAAAGCCTATTGCTAGGGCCCAAATGAAATGCCCCTCCCCTCTGAAACTTCTCCCTGTCCTTTCAGGAAGACAGGGGTGTCAAACTCATTTTCCCTGGGGGCCACATCAGCCTTGAGGTTGCCTTTAAAGGGCCGGATGTAATTTTAGGACTGCATAAATGTAACTACTCCTTAACTAGGGGCAAGGAGCTTGGTGCTGCCACCGGGTAGAAACAAGGTGCCGGGTGGGATAAAACGAGGTGGAGGGCCGGAGTCGGCCCACAGGCCTTGTGTTTGCCACCTGTGAGTAAGAAGAAGTAGACCCACTGGATCCCTAGTGCCCTTTTCTATGAAACCATTTTCTCTCCATTGGTTTCAGGTAAGATGATTTGTCACCAGACTCACCCTCCCCATTAGATTGTAAGCCCCCAGAGGCCCTGAGAGAGGAACAACGGCCCCATAGCCCGGGGGCCTGGCGCAGGGCTGGGAGCCTTCTGGATGTGCAGGAGACGCAGCTGAAGTGTGCACTGACCGCCCATTCCCATCGGCACCGCGTCCTTGTTCAGGCGGCCTCCTGGGCCTCTCGGGCCTCCCTGACGTCTTTGCTCCCACTGGCCAAGCGGTACAACTTGTGTCTCTGGAACAAATGGCTCTGCTACCTTCTCTAGGAAGCTCCCCTGGATTAACTCGGGCTCAAATGCCACTCAGAATCACTCTCTCCCCTTGGCCCCTGACCGACCGACCAGCACACGGGAGATAACATCTTTATGTCACTTGTCTCTTTGGCCAGAGAGTCTGCTCAAGGGGCAGCTTCTCAAGGACAAGGCCCAGAATCACATGGAGATTCACACAGCTGTGTCAGTCTGGGCACTGAGACTTGTCAGAACCAGCAGACTTGGAGTGTTGCTGATGACAAAAAGACAAAGGTGACTGACCTTGGATGTGTAGGTGTGGCCATCGGAGCCGCAGACCATGGTGGACTGTGCCGCAGGGCAGGGCTTGCACTTGACCAGATTTGAAGGTCCGACCCAGTGTTTGTGGGCCACGTTCTCCTTCTTTTGCCTGCAGATGAGAAAAAGAGGACGAGAGTTAACTAATGCTCCTGTCCCCGTGGGTCTCCTGGACAAAGGCCACATAAAGAAAGGGCTGGTCCAACAGCCAGCACTCCCATTGGTTCCAGCTCACGGATGGGGGCAGGAGACTCTGCTCCAAAAGCCTAGGTTCAGCCCACCGGGTGGACGGGGAAGCAGCGTAGCCATTACAAATATTGTGAACACCACTTAGTGCCGGGAAAGAACAGTCGCAAAGCATTGCAAAGACCAATTGAGGAGGAGTGTGGCTCCGCCCACTCACCCAGCCCCCAGGGCAGGGTGGGGCACATCAGAGGTGCCCAGAAACAGCACCCAGAGCCTCAGACTCCTCCAGGGCCACCAGCCACCTCCGAGTTGGATGACACACAGAAGACTCAGTGAGCATCTCTGATCGACACCCACCTCCAAGCACAACCCGATGACTTCACCTCAGCTGTGGCCAACCATCTCTGGATACCTTTTATGCCAGGGGTATCAAACTCATTTTCACCGGGGGCCACGTCAGCCTTGCGGTTCCTTTCAAAGGGCCAAATGTAGTTTTAGGGCTGTATAAATGCAACTACTGCGCTGCCGCCAGGTAGAAACAAGGCACCGGGCTGGATAAAACAAGGTGGAGGGCCGGTTTGGGCCCGGGGGCCTTGTGTTTGCAATCTGTGTTTTAAGTGACTTCAGTCCAGTTTCCAATTTGCCATATGATAGAGGCTTTGAGGTGATGTCACTTCCGACTGCTAAAATAATCAGAATTCAGTTCTTTCATCCCAGCTCCAGCTTCCCCCTCTCCCCACCTCTGTCACAACGATAAATGACACTATTAGGATGGCTTATGTCCATGGAAGGAACCCCACCCCTTATCACAAACCACTGAAAGGAAGGCCTGCAGTTACTGCCACCCTTTCTCTCTCAGTGGGAGCTGCTCTCCCGGGAACTGGCTGGGAGTGGCTCCCACGGCCGTGGGGCTGCGCTCCGGGTGGAGGAGGAGCATCTCAGGACGGCCCAGCAGTCAGGTGACGACCGTGCCCTTGCAGGGTTCTGTGCTGGCAGTCCCGCATGGTTGTAACACTTGGGCTCTGGGGTCAGAAACCACAAGTTCAAATCTCAGCTCTGCCAGTGTGCTCTTGGCTGGGTTTTTAACCCTGTAAACCACAGTTTCCTCTCTGTAAAATGGGACAATAGAATCTACATCAAGAGGCTGGTACAAAGATTAAATGAGCTGAGATGTGTGAAGTACCCAGTTTATGCCGGGCAAATGGTAGCCATTGTTATATCTGTTATCTGCCTCAATAGAGGGGCGTATAGAAGATGATATTACCATTGCCATAGAAACGTGACTTGATTCTAAGGCCCTAGGTTTGGGATGGCATTTAATTCCCCCGAAGGACTCACAGGGTCACAAGAAGGAAACCTTTTCTACTAGGTATGGGATGAGTACCCAGCTCCTCAGGAATTAGGGTTTGGTGTCTCAGGTAACCTACCCTCTTCCAACCAAGAAAAGCAGCTGAGGAAGGGCACATACCACCTTGTTCTTATACTACCCTCAAAGCCACCCTCATGATCTGAGGGGGGGACTATGAGGAGGAAGATCTGTTAGGGGAACTACCTTTGAACTTGACTTCCAGGCGAATGACCACGTACCCACAGCACAATTCCTGGGACCACTGGGAATCCCAGGCTGGGCAGGCCACAGGGCCGAGCCTGTCTGACCAATGAACAGGAAAAGGAAGCCCTACGAGCACCCTGCAGATCACGCAGTCCAGCCTACTCACTTCACTAGTGCAGGAAACAGAGGCTCGAACTGGGAAGAGCCTTGCCCAGGGTCATGAAGACAGCCGGTGGCTAGGCCCGTGATGACGGTCACACAACTTCTGAGTGTCCGGAGGTGACCTCTCCTCCTCAGCCCATCTCAGTCCCACCTAGATCAGCAGCTTGAAAACTCCCTGGGGCCACCCACATGTTGGTCACTGGGCGTCCTCTCTCCAACGGCCCCCTGCTTCTGTAGCAGCTACCTCCTCCCTTGTCCCAGCCTCTTTTACAACTAGTATTTGCATTTCTAAATCACACGGGCATGAGGTTTCCTATTACCCATTGCCAAACACAATTTAGACTTCTGAGGACTACCGAAAAAGGCATGGTGGCTCACGGGACCCCATGCAGCAGCCAGGCAGGCTGCCAGCACAGGGTTGATCTTAGAATGCACGACTCCCTCAGCACAACAGCACCCATTTGTCCTCATTCGCACAGCGGACGGTCTGACACAGGTAATGAATCAGCAAATACAGGCAGACGCTCTGCCGTCTAGCAGCCCCTCCCCTGGGTCCATCGCTAGCTGTGTGTCCACGGCTGAAGCAATTCCTGTTATGAGTTCCCAGGAAGGGGTTATAAAGTCCAAAGAGAGGGCAGCTTTGCCAGAGCAGACATAGCCATGTGCAACAATGCTCCAGAGGAAAGAAGCCGGAAGGAGCTTAGCCAAAGGCAGAGGAGGGAGAAGCAAACGCTGAGCCCACAGCTTGGAGGAAAAGATGGAACCAGCTATTAATCACCAGTTAATGACAGGTCATCCCTGTCTCTGGACCTAAGGGGAGGCAGAGGGGTGAGGCTGGCCAGTGCTTCCTAGGGGGCCTGGTGCATCATGGGTACTCAATACATCCCTGCTGGGTAAGTGGGTGAGTCCCCGTGGGCTGACCCCGTCTGGTTACTCAGTAGTTAATCACCAAATCACGGCTTGTCAGAACGAGAAAACACCTTCAAACTAATCCAGCGTGATGACTGTTATTTATAAATGAGGAATCAGAGGCACAGTTGGGGGTGACTGGCCCAGTGTCGCACAGAGATCTGGCAAAGCTCCTTCCTCAATATTGGTCAGACTGAGGTTCCCCTGGAAGTGACTGCGCTCCTCTGGGGCTGGCATCTGCGTCTTCATCGTCAGGGCCCCACTTCACACACGAAGCCCCCCTAAACCACTGTCCGGGTGCTTCCCCAGCAGAGCGGCGGCTCCCACACCCGGTGCTGAGTGGTTGCGGGTCATGCCCAGGAGGAATCGCTTCGGAGCCTCCTGTGATGCCTTGGGGACCAGGAGCACAGATGCCAGGTCACTCTGAGTTTGCCTGATTTTAATAAAACAAGCATGCCTGTTACATCGGGGGTGTTCCTTACCTTTCTAGAATGCTAGTAGAGATGGCAACCAACCTGCTCTCTCTGTCCAGAGGCCAAGTTCTGTGCAGTTATATACCAGTACATGTGAGCCCATGGAGCATAGCTTCCCTGCTTATTACGTGTACATTCCAATCTCCACAATTCAGTGCAAACCATAAAAAATAACCAACCCAGGTGAGGCGAGGGACTGAGGCTGACTCGAAGATATTTCACTTCTTGAGTCAATGAAGAGTGAAATCTGATAAAGGTATCTTGATGGGATCGCAATTCCCACTGTCACAGACATTCATCAGCTGGGGTGACACAAGCAATTTAGTCTGGGAGGCAGGTTCCGCCATCTTCTCCATCAGCCACCAAGCCCCCCTCGCCCCCCCGGCCAGGCTGGTTGCAGCGCCCACCCCTTGACAGCACCGCACAGAAAGTCCCAGCCCATGAGCACCCCAAGATGCAGAGAAGACAGTCAGCCCATCACCAGCATTCCCTACCGTCTTCAGCTCAGCAGCTTATTCTCAATCCTTTTTTTTTTAAGCCTACCAAAATAGCCAGCACTTATGGTTTTGAAGCAGAGCGATGATTCTTAAGTACAAATCTGATAATGTGACTCCCACACTCAAAACCTCCCTCTTCTCCCCACCTTCTAGGGCACAGTCTAAACTCCTCGGTTTGTTGTTAAACCAACGTAGCCTACCTCTACAGGGCCTCCGTCCGCTCTGCCTTCTTTTCCAACACACACACACCCATACACCCAGGCAGACACACATGCACGCACACCCTCACACTCCCATGCACACACACACACTGATCAACACCATTGCATACTTGCTCCAGCTACCTTTGCTATTTCCCAGAGCCACCGAAGGTCACTGTGCCTCTGCGCCATCACGTGGGTTTTTCGCACCTGACATACTTTCATTCCACCCATGTTTCTCCCCTCTATCCTCCACTTCTCTCTGCTCGATAAGTCTTTACTCAAGCCCCAGATCAAAAACCCCCTCCTCCAGGAAGTCTGCCAGGGCCACTCCACAGGCAGTCAGGCTGCACTCCCATACCACCACGGTCCTCTGGTTGCATCTGGGCAGGCCCCCGGACTAGTCTCTGAGCAAGCAACTTGATTCAACGTGACCAAATATTAAGAAGCTATTCCAATAGGACATGGGGCACACCCAGGGTTAAAGCCTAGAAGTCTGTCCTGGACATGGTCATTTCCTGTCCTCAGCACTTCCCTCCATCACTCAGCCGGGTTGATTCTATCTCCAGCCAGCCATATCAGCGACTCATATGTCTCTTACATGTGCCATGCAAACTCCAGTCTGTATAACTTGGCACAGGCTTCCTATCTGCATAGCAACGCCTGTCCCTTGCTTAAGTGTCAAACCAATTGCCTTCCATGAAGTCTCTCCTGATCCCATGAGCCCTATCACAAGTAGAATTAGCCATGACACTATTTGTTCAACAGTTCACGTTGCTGAGGCCCAACTGTGGCGCTCACTGCAGCACAAAGCAGTGCCTTTCATGTCTGTCTTCGTCAGTACACTGTGCACTCACTCCTCAAGGGTCGCGGCTGGGTCTTATTCATGTTTGTGCTCCTGGCGCTTGGAAACAAGGTTGACCCTCGAGACACATGGGTTTTGCTCAGAAAAATAAGTGAATTTATTCACTTGGGTCTTTAGAATTTTCTCCTTTTATTTCTGGAAATCATTAGCACTGACTAGAAGGCAAAAATAGCATGCTGTTTTAAGTAACAAGAATTCAGCGGGCTCTTGTTTCCAGAAACCCTAATTCCGACTTCAGAAAACAACAACAATTAGCAAAAGTTGCTAAAGACAACTGAGAAATGGGCGGAGGGCGCTCTCCGGTGCATCCGAGGGCTGCAGGAGCCCCAGACTCCAGGAGTTGGACTGCCTCCAAAGCGGGAGGCCCCAGGCTGCCAACAGATACGAAGTTTTTGGATTTGAGAATGAGAAATCCCAATTCCCAAGAATTCTCAACAAGTACTGAAATAAGTTTCTCTGTATTCTTCACAACATTTTGTGTTTTTTAAACAAATAGCAAGTATTAAGTTTAGCAGTATTTATAAAGAAATGTAGCCTAGAACAAAAGGGCAAACCCTGGAAACTGTCAGCAAACATTATTGGGTAGCACTCAAACGATGTGACCTTTGGATTTTCCAGCAAGCTGACAGCAATGCACAGAATCACATGCTGATATTGTCAGTTTAAAGACTTACTTTGTTCTAACACTGTTCTCCGGAACACCACACAGAGGAGTCCTAGTAAGTGTACTATGCAAATAAATGCATTAATATTCATTTTCTTTACGAGAGCAACTCACCACTGGCAGCAGACATCACTACATACACAGGCTAACGAGATGGCAACGGCTGGGAGCCAGACGAGCAGACCGTGCCCGCTCCTCCCCAGGTGTTCCTGTCCTGGTTCCTGGACTTACGGACATTAACCTTCAGGCCCACGCAGCCCTGCTTCCTGCCCTTGCTGGCCATGGTACCCTGCCGCTCCTCACTCAGAGATCCCTACCCGCGCCGGCCAGGGTGAGCCCCACATCCTACCTCTGCCCATCGAGAGAGTCTCTGAGGACATCAGTGTGACCCAGTATCTCACTTGGCCATGGGCAGAGTAGGGCCACAGTCAGGGCCACAGCAAAATGGTGGCAAGACCAAGTCACCTTGGAGTAATTTTTTCAGTAATAAATACATATGCAGGTATACACTTCCTGACATCGATCCCACGGGACGAAATTTAACATCTGTGCCAACAATATCTTAATGATGTGGTGGTGGGGGCAGGGGCGGTGGGCTGCAAGAATACCAGTAGTGGAACTGTTGACTTTTTTCCTTTCATTTATTGAAGAAGGGCCTTTCGTTTTATTCAATACACTGTGCCTTCTAACCTGTTTGTGTGACTTTAGATGGGCCGGGTTTTCTCTGCACAGGAACAGCTGGGGAAAGAGTAAAGGGATCCCAGACAATGAGTGACAGCTGCAGCACCCCAGTTGTTCTGCGTGGCCACTGCATGCCCGTCTGAGTGCTGGAGCCTCACCTCCCCAACCCCTCACACGCAACACCAGCTGTGTCCTCGGTGCAGGAGGAAGAGCCACGGCTCACACAGCCAGCCCCAGGACCTTCTTTGTTCTCCCACTGGACCTCTCTGGCAGGCCTGGTGGCTCAGAGCCGTGCAGAACCCACCCACAAGGCGCTCTTTCCTGTGCTCGGCATTGCTGCCAGCTGCCAGCATTATCTGCTTTTTATTTTCCCGTTAGCATCAAAAATCCCACTCAAAAGCAAGATTAAATTTGTTTGCCAAATCAAAAGTAACTGCTCGAAAACAAGGATGGAAGATACTTAGTTGACATGGTGGCTCTTTTGAGCGGAAGACACAATAATAAATGTTAATTGAAATGAAAAACATGTCAACCATTGGAATAGTAAAACGATGCTATAATTCCTCCGTTGTTAGGGTTATGTGAGTCATTATGCTAAGTCAGGAAGAGCCTAACGGTCTTTGTCATTTACCAAAGCTGCTTGGATGGCAAAGATGGGCTCCCACGTGAGACATTCTCCATCCTGGTACCTACGACTCATGAGTCGCCTTCCTTTCCCAAATGAAGGTCCCCGCCACAAGATCCTGTCCACACAGAGTCCAGTTGTCCTAATAAACAGACGCATGTTAGCGAACTGGCACCTGGAGGAACAGCAGGCCTTCCCCACGCGGTGCCCAGGTAACAGGGATAACAGCGGCTACACTTTCATTGAGGACTTAACCATTCTGCTGATACCACTAATGCTACCACCAAATAATGGCAAACACTACACGGACTGTCTCATTGTCTCCTCCCATGAGCCCCAGGAGGAAGAGAAGTTAGGTGGAGCGTGGGAAGCTATGTTGGGGAGTGGGTTGGGGGGACCTCGCAAGCAAGGCAGACCTGTGGGGAGGGGAGCACACAAACTGACCGGGGTGGCCCCAGTCGTCAGGACAAAGTGTCCTGTGATCCACTGATTCGAGGTGGCGTATCAGCCACCAGAAAGCCAGCCACAGTATGCGGCTTCCCTCCATCAGGCTTGACGCAGGTGAGGAGGGTGAGGCTCACGATGGACTCCAGGTTAAGGCCCAACACAGCAGAAGGGACCAAGTGGTAGAGGGCCATCAGGATGCTTCAAAACCATCACCGCACCCGGTTTCCAAGCCCCTTCCAACCCACAGGACAGGTGCATATTTTTATAGTTTTAGAGCGAGAATCAGGGCCTGGCCGGGATGCAATTCCAAAGGCATGAACCTCTCTCTGGGTGTGTGTGAATGTCAACCTCTCGACTGCAGTTCATTTCACCTCGAGCCTCCGTGACTGCCTTTCCCCGAAGCTGTGTGATGGGTGAGCCGGGGAAGCATCTACTCTTCACAGATCAGAAGATTCAACGGCCAGATGGCAGTTTCCAGAAACACTGCATGTGCACGTGTAAATGAATTGAAATGATTAGGGAGGCGCACACCACACACGGGGCTGCCCTCAGTGGGGTAGGACTAAGGCCGTGGAACGGGAACTTCTGCTTTGTGACGCTGTGTATCTCTGTCATTTGATTCTCTTACAGCCATGTGTAGCTGGTCTAGTTCATTCAAAGTCTACAAAAAGAAATGCATTTTCAGAACTTTTGAAGAAACGCATGTTGTCAAACCCACGGCCGTCTGCCAGCCCCCATTTCTCCTGCAGTGTTTAAGAAGCGGAAGTGGTTGGGGCAGAAGAAAGGCCCCCCAGGCGCTGGGAAGAGTCTGCAAAGAAGGGAGGGCACTAGAGAAAAGCTCCCTAACCAGTCCCCAGAGATTTCAGTGAAGACCGAGCGGTCAGGCCAACCAATCAGGACCAAATTTCCACGTAACTGCGTTTTACGGATCTGTTTAAGCAACGCATCAAAACAGAAGGTACAAAAAGTCTAAATGTGGTCAGGACTCTAGAGACAATCTTTCCCTTTTTGACACTTATTAAATACCTATTTTGTGCCAGAAATTGGGCAAAGAATTCTAAGAGAATGCTAGCACTGTGTTAAGTGTATTTCCTATAACATACATAACTTGTAACAATTATTCTGAATTATAATGATCATATGACACTGTACTCTGAGTGGCTGAATTTATTCAGAGTAGATGTTATGTTACATAAACTGTTTTTATTCTTTTTTGTCTCGAGACACCAGAGATTCCCACAGACGGCTAACTTTTCCAAGAAAATCCCTACGTGGCAAGAAGGCTGCCGTTAATTTCAGGAACACAGCCCGCCCCACACCTCTGTACGGTGAAGAGGGCCCGAAGCATGCGTTTGGCCAATGGGCAAAGGACAAGAAGGCGGACTCGCCAGAGCGCAGCCCCGATCTCCGTGCCGCACACCTCTCCGAACTGCACTGGAACCCGGTTTCCTCGCACTTGCAAGGGAATACATATGTCCAGGCACCCTCGTCAAACCTACTCGAGCCCAGGCTCCCTGCGCCCCCAGGGTCCCCGACCGCATCACGAAGATGAGCAGGCTGATGTGATTATGTGAAGTCCACTGCCTGGCTGGGGACTCTGCATCTGCAGTCACCTCCCATCAGAAGAGTGACAGAGCAGGGTCAGTGGCACCAGGGCCCCTCACAGTTCAGCTGGTCGAGTGAGAACAGCCACCGGGCCTACAGCCAAAACGGCCAACACAGTCTGCGCACGCGCCCCACCCCCAACCAGACCTGGCTTTGTTAAGGAAGAGGGCCAAGCTAGCAGCGTGTTAGAAAGCTGTCAGGGAAACGCAGGCAAACGGTTGAGCTTTCGGTATTCCCTTAGGATAATGCAAAACAGTGTGCTCTGTTTTAAAAACCCATTTCTTCCCAAGAGGGACCAGAAAAAACATTGTCACCACTACCCACTGACCTTCAGCATCCCTGTTTGGTTTCCCGTTTCATCTTTTTTTTTTTGTTTGCTGGCCCAAGAAAGAAAAGGCCCTATGTAGCCCTGAGACCTTAGAGGAAATTTTTGTCAATGGACGTGCTTGTTGGAAAGGAAGAAAAAAAGGAAATGATAATGAAGCAAGCCCACGACCAAGAGTTACAGTTGGCCTCCCTCCCCGGGCGTTCATAATCCTGCCTCTTCGCAGCAGGGACCAGAAGACTGAGAGTTTTGCTAACACAGCTCCCAGCTAATTGCGTGTAAGCCCAGGTGTGTGCACAGGGGGTGGGGCGAGCACACAACTGTCCACCAGGGGCTCTGCTGCTATCGCCTTAGAAAACATGTGCTTCCATTCCTGGGGTCAATTAGTTATTACAGGATGTGTGTATGAGAGAAAAAAGTGCCCACGCTTGTTTTCTAGTCACCAACAGCGAAGCCCCCATCCCGGGAGGGCTGTGCATGATCTACTTTAGGAAGAACGAGTCAGTAATGTGAATCAGGGGCAAGTCGATGGCACAGGGGCCAAAGCTGGTCTCAGGACAGGCCCAAGGAGAGGCGGCAAGCTGATAGAGACATGGGCTCAAGGTGATCCGGCTGAGAGCCAGCATCCGCAAACCACCACCATCGGACCATTCCCCAAAAGCAGTGCAAAAGGCAGGTGCAGCCACACTAGCGTCATAACTCCTCCCCTGCTCGGAAAGCTTTCTTCACACTCAGTGTGGGGGGAGAGGAGCTCCTGCTCCTGCTGTGCCCTTTGCAGGCGGGGGATTTTCTGGTCAAGGCCAAGAACTAAGGCTAACTCCACTGACCTGTGTTTTTACAACCGGCATCCTCCTACCCTTTCCCAAAGGCCAGCTCCAATGCCACACCCCTCAAGTACAGATGCCATTGACAGTGAGGAGTTAACAAAAGAGAAGGGAGCTAGACTGGCTGGGCCTGATTAAGCCTGGAAGTTACAGTGTCACATGCCAAGGGAAAGCCATATCCTCTGCCAAAGGGGGCTTGACCCCCAGTAGATCAGCTTCCCAATCTTCCCAGGAGACAACTGGCCATTCACCAGAAGACTGAGGGAGAGATGGAGCACAGGGGGAGGTCCTTCTACTTTGAGGCATGTGCAGTAGAAGCCAAGACAGGGACCATAAAGGGGAGGTGTCTAGCCTGAGAGACAGACGGGATTGGATGAGGGCATGAAACCCTGGAAGATCTAGGAAAGACATTGGTTAGTTTGAAAGAAAGCTTACCCCTTCCCAAGCCCAAGGAGATACAATCAAAGCTTAACAAAGGTCCATCTCAGTAGCATGCATTTATTCATACATTTGCCCATGGGCTCGTGCATGTTCCCTCTCTGTAGCAGCCGTGCAGGTCAAGAGCGAGCCCTAGCGTGGGCCTGGGTGCAGCAGCACTGCACCAGCTGGAGCGCAGCGGGAGCAGGGACTGAGCTAGCTGGGTGGAGAAGAGACTGAGCTGGACTAAGCTCTGGCATGGACTAAACCGAGCTACAGTGGCCTTGGATGCCCTGCCGATGCCTGGTAATGGCACAACATCTCTGGACCCCGGCTCTTCTTCTGAGTTTGGTGAAGATGAGTCGGAACATCTTCTACAGTGGGACGGAGCTAAGCTGCTTGGTTGTGGATGAGACACTGGGCACCCGGAGACAGTCCTTTGTTTTTACTTCAACACATCTTACCACTACACCTCATCCTCCCATGTGTGGGTCCCTGAAACGCTTCCTTCATGCCTCCATGGAAGAGCCCAGTTTCTACCAGCAGCAAGAGGACCAAGAATGTGTCGCCACAGGGAAGAGCGAACCAGCGTGTCCCAGCGCTTCTCCAGGGCACCACCTGGACGAACATGTAGAGTCACCCCCAGAAAACCTTTTGTCCCAGTACACAGAAGACAGCTCACGCGGTGCTGCAGGAGTTCAGGCCCAGGTCCCCCAGAGGAAGGGGGCGCTACAGAAGGCACGCTGTGATTTGTGCAAGCATTCTCCTGCGGACAGATATCGAGGGGGCTGTTCGCACTTCTTCAATAGTGTAACCAAGTGCACTGAAGAAGTCTGTATGTGCATCTGTGTTTACTCCCACGACACAGATTCTCCAAAATGAAGTCTGGGCCAAGGAGGCAATGCCCAGCAGCACTGTGTACCAATGCGGGCTCCCGCCCACGGCGCCCTGCATGGAGCACCGTCCCACTTCCCGACCCTCCGCTCTGCAGACACCGCCGGGTCACTCTGAGAGCTGCTCGGGAGCAGAGTGTTTGGATATACCATCGAAGGTCCACACGTGACCAACGGAGCCATTAACAGCCACAAACCAACTTTGCCCCAAAACGGACGGTGAAAACGAGGCATGTGGAGAAACCGCTGAAGTTGGAAAGTAGGTAGATTAGCAGGAAATCAAATGTCACTCCCAGCATGTTCTGATCGGTTTGCAGGTATACTGAGGGCTCACATACAGGAGACAGCAGCACCTGTGAGCCCAAGCCCCCTGCCAGGGGGTGGGCAGCTCATGCCCCAGCCCCTCTGCACTAGGGTTCTCCCCAGGACAGAGAAGACAGGCCTATAAGAATGCTTCCTGCTGCCTCCCCAGACCTCCTCCTGGCTGAGCGGCAGGCAGTCCGGTTAGGTCTGACTCTGAAGGGCAGGGAGGGGGAGTGCCATGGGCCACGGGGCAGAGGGGTCAGCCCTCAGAGAAGAGATCTGGAGGCTGCAGGCCCCTGAATGAAGCGGGAGAGTGGATTCAGCCTGCCTCAGAGGCGCCCAGGGCAGCGGTGGAAAGCTGCCCCTGACGGCTGGCAGAGCGGCTGCTCAGGGCGGGTCCCTTTCCTTTCTCCTCCCTGAAGGCAGATTCAGCTCCACTCTGTGGCATTCTGAACAACACAGACCTTCAGCTCTGAGAGGTGCAAGGGGTCAATGAAACAGATGACCACTTGTCGCCACCGAGGCTAAGCCTGTGGCCCCAGACAGCTGACCTTTAGATGTGTCCCGTCACTTAGCACAGAGAGAGGACGGGCAGAGTCAAGGCCCCAACGAATGAGGCTACCAGGCCGGGGCAGAACCTGGAGTATGCTGCTCTCTCCTAAAAACAGGGCCGCTTTCACACCAGACCGACAAGTCACCTCCACTTTCCCTGTGAAGTTCCACAGGCACTTGCTGAGGATTTTCTGGGCATCCGGAGATGTGGTGGGTTCTGCGCAAACAACAAAGGGAAGTGGGGTACACCCGGCCCTCACAGGAACACCCTGCCCCTCACTTGGCAGCACTGCTTTGTGACCCAGCTGAGCTACCAGACCTCCTAATTTGGCACATCAGTCTAGCCCTGCGTCTCCAGCTCCTTTCTCGACTTAACACGCTAACCCACTAACATGTTGTGAGCCCCTACAGTGTGCCAAGACCCAGGCTTACACTCCAGAGGGCACCTGGGTGTTACAAGTAAGGAGATAAGCATACAAGGAGGGGAGGCTGCACTCTGCCAGTGAAGAAGTTACCGGACAGCAGGCACCGCCCAGAACACTGCAAACACAGGGCCTCTGCCTGCGTGACCCAGGGGGGCCTGAGCGACTCTGTGAGGCTGGTGAGGACTGTGCCCCCAACTAACTCCTCTGGGAGCTAGAGGCTCAGAGGGGAGGCTAGCTTTATTAAGCACCTACTATGTGCCAGCACTATGCTCACTGCTTTCTCATCACAATCCCACAGCATGGTTTCTAAAGTCATCATCTGATACAAGGATGGAGACTTAGTGCAGGAAAATGTCTCGAGGGCAGAGTGGCCTTTACACAAAGCTGGGCTCGGGGCAGCCTTGCTCTGCGCCCCCCTCTCTGCCTGTGAGGCCATGCGGTATCGAGCAAATCACAGCGTGGCTGAGCCAGTGTCCTCACATGCTCTTAAAATACTGGGATGATGGCTAATGAGTGCCACCAATTGGTGATGGCCCTTCTCCGCCCTCCCACGCCCCAACCCCACTGTGCTGGAAATGGTTGCTGTTCTTGGAACTTGATTCCATGGGATTTCTTCTTTTTTTTAGCCTACAGCACATACACCTGTCTCCCTAAGCTCCTCTGTTAGGCTACGAGCTTCAGTGAGGACATCTTCAGGACCTTCACGTGGGCACACGCAGCGCGCACACACAGACAGCGTCTCTCACACAGCACACAGCTGGCCTTAAAGAACAGTTCAAGAAAATTCAGTTCATCTCAAGCCACATGATTCTGTCTCCCTCCTGCTTAAAGCCACACAAGCTGTCCCTTCATGACTGGCCTGGGAAGCAAACCTGTCCCATAATCTTCCGGGCTCCGCAGGTTCGGGCCCGCCTCCCTCTCAGGCCTCACGCAGCCACATCCTCTCAGTCTCTGCGTCCCACAGCACAGCCCTCTCCTCTCTCTTCCTTCAGGACACCACGTCCCTCCCTCTTCCCTGACTCGAGGCCCTCGCAGAGGCTGTTCCCTCCTCTGGGAACACCTTTCCTGATGATTTGTCCAGTGGGCACCTACTGCCTTTCACCTCCCCAGAGGCCTCCCCCATTCAACTAACCTAAAGCAAGTCTCTCTCAAGAGACCCTGCTCTTGTCCTGCCTAACACTTATCATGATATCAGACACTTAATTTCTTTTTATTCTTTTCCAACAGACTGTAATCTCCACAAGGGTAGACCATGTCCACTCGTCACAAAATTCCAAACATACAGCAGTGTCTGGCAAATGGAAGACACCAGAAATACTTGTGAAATAAAGAAATTCTCAGACTCCAACGGAGTGGAATCTGAGTCAGTGACCTTTGACCCATCATGGCCCACACATGTGAGCTGTTTTCTGAGACCTAGTCCTGCCACCGTGACAACAGGAGGGACTCACGCCCGAAAGTCCTTTGTCACCATCACAAGCTCTGCCAAGGGAGGACTCTGGCTCTAGGTGGGGCCGGGGGGAGGGGGAGCAGGCCTGCCTCTTTCCCTTTCACTTGGGAAGTCCCCACAGCCACAGGCGGTTCCAGCCAGTCATTCCTCCCTCCCATCAGGTTAATGGGAAGAGAGCATGACACCCCAGCACTCCAGCTGGGGCAGGTTCAGGGACAAGGTGGGGTGTAAGAGGGCCTTTTGCTCCTCAGCAACACAGCCACACCCCTTCTGTGTGCACCCAGGAAAACATCATGAAAGAGAATGCCTTGGAAAGGTGCCGAGGTCCCCAAACTAATTAACTTTCATCTCTGCTGCCTCTCTGTGCTTGGAAGGCCTTGCCCTCTGCCCACTCTCTCCATGAGGAACATTAAAGGCAGGACATCAGCTTGAGAACATTCCATTTAAAACAAGAGAACTCTAAAGATAGCCCTGGATGCCCTTCTAAATCATCCCGTGTGCATTTTCTGGCTCCAGAGCCCGCCAGGTCAGTGCCTGAAATGGGCCCTACCGTGGTGCCTGAGACCCATAAAGAATGTCTTTCACGGTTCATTGGTTGAATTAACCTGATATAAAATGTCTAAACTGAAACCCTGCAAGCTGGGATCTTAATGAGTCTAGGCAGAGCTGCAAGCAGGCCACAGTAGATTTATTAATAACAAGGGCCAAGGAAAGAGATTTCAAAAAATTAAAACAGAAGTTAGTGAAAAAGGGAAAATTAAATCTAATCACTTCTATAAAAGAGGATGATGGGGCCCTGGCTGGTGTGGCTCAGTGGATTGAGCACTGGCCTGTGAAGCAAAGGGTCGCAGGTTCAATTCCCAGTCTGAGTTGTGGTCAGGTCCCCAGTAGGGGGCGCACAACAGGCAACCGCAGATTGGTGTTTCTCTCTCTCTCTTCTTCCCTTCCCCTCTCTAAAAAAAAAAAAAAAAAAAAAAAAAAAAAAAAGACGATGATGCATTTCATGAGCAGCTACCTGGATCCTGTAGAGTGTTCCCAGAATGTGTGGGCACCTTAATGCCCTCAGTGGGTTGCAGGGAGGCCTGAGCTTATCTGTTTCTTAGCGTTTAAGGATGGATGTGTTAACATAATGACTCACACCTGTGTGCTGCACAGCCAGCCCGGAGCCCTGGTGGAAACCACGCCTAGTGATGATCTCTTCAAAACTGGCATACCCACCCCAACCTCCTCTTTCTAATCTACTGAAATCTAATTCCTGAAATATGCAACTCTTATATTCTTTAATATGTAAGACACCAATAAACAGAACAGCAGCAGGGAGGAAAGGAGAGGGTGCTGTTCAGTCAGCCCCTGGCCCTGGAACAGCCACTCCCAGCTCCGCAGACACAGGGTTCTCTGAGCTGTCCACCAGGGCGCATTCTGGGAGTTCCACCCAGCAGCTCGATCTCTTACAGCTAGAGTGTGGCTCAAAAAGGACAACGGTGCCTTAGGGTCCCCTGCAAATGGGAACTGCCCCCTCGTGTGTGTGTGTGTGTGTGTGTGTGAGGGGCTTCTGCAGCAGTGTGGCCTGGGCGGGGAGAGGACAACCTAGAGGAAAGTTCTGGAGAAGGCTCTGGTAGGGCGGAGGTTCTGTTCCCCGTGAGCCACACCCGTGGACTGCCCAGCCAGGCACGAGACCATTAGACAGACTGCGAGACCTTGTCTGGTTTTGTTTGTTTTTAAAGAAAAACAGGCGGGGCAAGATATGGGCCTGGTACGTTTTACAGGCAGTCATGATTTTGATGTATATATTTTTTAACGCTTTTGTAAAACTTGCCTAGCGAATTTGCTTTATAATGTAAGATCTGCCTTTCCCTTCGTCCCCTGCTCTAAGGGACTGAAAATTCCACACGATTATTCCCATCTCCATTATGAATTGCTTTTTACTCTCTGCTGCTCTTGTCATCGAGATTCTCTAATCCATACATTCAGTTTCATAAAAAACCCAAAGGAACAGAGCAAGTAACTGGCTTGCTTCAGTTAAGAAATCCTGCTGCGTGAAGGTCCCGGGAGCAGCTGGGGCCTTACAGGCAGAGGCATCTAGCACTTCTGCTGTTTAAAAAACAAAGCTGCAGTTTAAAGTAATTAAATATCTCTGTTTAAGGGACACATGGTTTAAATGATTGCTTAAAAAAAAAAAAAAGACCTCAAAGAGGAATAATGAACCCAGAATTATTGCTTCTGGCACAGAAAGGAGAAAACAGGTTTCATCCCCGGGCCTCCACCAATTGTTCTGTAAGGAGCAGGGCCGGCAGAGAAGGCCCAGGCCTGAGTCTCGTGGCACCTCCAGAGCCAGGAGCAGTTTGGGTGGTGGCTGGCGGGCTTCAGCAACACAGGGAAATTGAAGTAGCCAGTGGGAGTTCACACCCTGGACTCCCGACGCAGAGGAGGCTGTATGGCATTCCTCCATTCTTGTTCCACACCTGCCCCTTACCGACCCTGTGCAATCAAGGGAGTGCTTTAAAAACCTCAACAGTCTCATCTGGAAAATGGGATCACAGTACAGACCTAAGTGATTCTGGAGAAAAGTCAGCAAGATCCCTTCTGCCGCGTGCGCCTAACACATAGGCAGGCAGTAAGCGGCATCTCTTGGGTCAACTACTCTCCCTTTGTTTTCCTCAGTGCCCGGGGGCAGGTGTTCGAGCAACAGACCACGGGGATGATTTTTCTGTTTATAACGGTGCCTGATTCAAAACTGGCCTCAAACCCAAAACTCAACTTCCATCCATAGCTGAGAAACAGCACCGAGTCCTCCTTACCCAGACCCAGAGCACAGCAAATAAAGATTCCTCCGAGGCTAAAACAGAACACAAGGCCACGCGTGAGCCCCTTGGACAGAGAATGTGAGCTACATGAACATAACATCTTACTGGGCGTGTGGGCACGATCACTCTCAGGTAACTACAAATGCCTTGAGTTGTAAAGCACCAGAAAGCCATCCAGGCACCTAGGAGCCCCCACCTTCCACGTGGCCTTGTGTCTTGCAAAGCAAGACAGACAGGTGCATGTGTAATCAACCCCTTCAAAGCCCCTATAGCAGGAGACAGCACTCTGTTGTAAAACAAAACTGAGATGAAACAAGCATCGTCCTTTCAAATATCCTCTGCGAGTCTGGTATTTGATGTACTTTTCTCTGACCTCAAACACTTTGATTCTTTTTTTCAAGTTCACATAAAAGACAGAAAGGGCCCAGATTGGTCTACTACACCACCAGCCTCCCCTGAATCTGAAATCTTTGTTGGTATAGAGAATACACTGTTACTCCAGATAATTAGGAAGTAAAGGGAAACAGTCATTCCATTCGCGAGGCCTACCCTGTTGAGCGCCAGGCTCCTTATTTAAAACGAGGTTAGCTCCCGCTGCTCCCAGAAGGCGTTCAGGGGTGCACTCCAATACTGAAGTCCCACCTTACCCCTCCCCACCCGTTCACGATGCGCGTGCAGAATCAGACTACGGCTCGTCTGGAAGGCTTACAACAACTGCTTCAATTTTCCATCCTCCAACTAAAAATCGATGGCAACAGAGAGGTAAAATCAATCTCTGACACGCTGTGAGAAAACCCCCCCTCCTCCCATCTCTTGCCCACCCAGAACAATAAATCAGACCCGGCAGCGAATCCCTGAGAGCAGAGCCCTCTGCAGGCTGTATGACCTTCTGTCCACCCCTCCGTCCCTTATGAAGGTATTTTCTTTAAGACCTAAGAGAATCTCTTTAAAAAAACAAACAAAAAAACAAAAAAACACCTAAGTCAGTAAGAATAACACATGGCTGTGTTAAAAACTCTTCTTCCCCAAACAAACCCATCTGCCAGTGGGATCTTTGGCCTCTAAGGCCAGAGTTGGACTTAACTGTCTCCCAAAGGATCCACTTTCCGTTACCAAGCCTTGGAGAATGCTCAGGTGCCTGCTCCCCCAGACAGCCAGGGACAGGCGTCCTGTCACCGTAGACTGGCTCGCATTCCCTAGGGTTTCTTGTACGTGGGAGTCATATAACACGCACTCTCTGTGAAATGGGCCTGCCTCCTTTCACTCGGCCTACTCATTGCGCAATTCATTCACGCGGCCACATGCCTCGCTGCTGAGCGGCACCCGGCTACCATGGACAGGCCACGGCTTGTTTCTCCATCCACCAGCTGGGGGACAGCTGGGTTGTTTCCGGCCTTCTCGGCGGCAGATACGGCTGCTGTGAGCGCCCACAGCAGAGTGCGTCTCTGCGTGGCCCTGCGCTTCCGCTGCAGGTCCCAGGCGCACACCTTTCTCTGGACGCACGTTTTGCGAATACAGTCTCCCAGTGTGGCTGGTCTTTTTGTTTTCGTAGCACTGTCTTTTGAAAATCAAAGTTTTTAATTTGGACGACACCCAATTTGTTGATTTTCTCTTTATCTTGGTATTTATAGTTCATGGTTTTTCTGTCTTATTTAAGAAATCTCTGTCAAAGCCGAGGTTACTACTGCTATTTTCTTCTAAAAGTTTTATAGTCTTGGCTCATAGTTAGGTCTATGATCCATTTCAAGTTATTTTTTGTATAGTATGTCACACAATCATTAACATTTACGAAGACATATACACATATATATAATAAAGAGTTTGTAGACTCATAAAAACACTCATTTATAAATACTAACCAAAGAGAGCCCAATGCAAAATTTTATACACAATACAGGTGCCACTTCATAACCAAACTTTGACAAGAACAAACCAACGAACAGAACCTATGACTAGAAGAGTGGGAGGAAATACCCTGCAATGTTTTAATTCCTATTTTAAGAGGATATGACCACTGCCTATTTCTGGTTTCTTTTTACTTTTCTGTGTTTTATGTAACAAGCATCATCTATCGCTATAAAAAAATAAATTGCAATATTGTAAAAAAGTCATTTACGAGATGGCTTCCCGATTCCAAGCCGCCTTCATGATGCTCTTAATGCATAAGTGGCCCCTTAGGAGACCCGGACAGGAGAACACACTGCCAGGCCAAGCTTAACGGCAGGAAGAGACAAAATAAAGAACTCCCCCAGAAAATTCTCCAAAGAGAATGTGAGGTTAGCCGAAGCCTCTACAAAAAAAAACAAATACGAACCCAAACACCACCCAAGGAAGAAAAGAATTCCAGCAGAGGACGGGCCAGTTGCCCCGCATACCCCACCCCCGAAATTGGTTGCCCCGAATTCTGCGCTCACACACTCTCCTCACTCTCCGCCAGGGAGGAAAGCTAATGAGATTCTCTCGCCAATGCGCTCACTGTCCTTCTATCTCAATCTGCTTGCAAAGACAGCCTGAGTCTGCAGCCTCAATCAGCCCGCAGCCGGCCCAGCCGCCTCTCCATGCGTGTGCCCTCTTGCCCGTCTGGAGGGCGAGATTTGCCTCTTGAGCTGCTGCAGAGGCCAGACTGGCTGATGGAATTGCCTACAGATGTTTCACAGAGAGAAAGATTACTTCCCTGATTGATGAATATGAAGAGTTGTCAACATGGTCTCCCTGGTCAGAGGGGACCCCTGAAGTATAACGTGGAAAGACAGATGTTTCATCTGGGAAGGTGTCCAAGACCCTACGAAGAGGTGTGCATTTGGCTGACATGGTAGACTGGGTAACTCAGGCTCTGAGAGGGAGAGGTGGGAGGCTGGACCCACAGCCACAGCCAATTCCATGGCAGGGCCTCCCACACCCTAAGAAGGGAGTGGCAGACTTCCTCAATGGGCTCTTCTTTGGGCTGATTTTCCAATGAACAAATAGATGCCATTGTCAGAAATGCAGTCATCTTCTTCGTCCTCAGGTGTTAATCAGAAAAACAGCAGCAGAGGCGGCACCAGAGTCCCCACCTAAACCTCCCAGGCTTCCCTGGGAGGGGCTGCCACTAGGAGAACAGACTGGGAAGGGGGAGAGGCACCTGGGGAGAGCTCTTTTTTTCAGGAGCATGCACCTTTGGGGATTTCTGGCTGACCTTCCAGAATGAATCAGACAATAATGACAATTATCATAACTGTTTTAGTAATTGGAAAACAGCTGTCATTATGTAACCCTAATTTATGCACTTTATATACCTTTTTTTTATTGGACTTTACACAAACACACACACAAAATGCCTTACGCAAGGGTTATTAAAGGTTATTAAAGGGTTATTAAAGGTTATTAAAGGGTTATTAAGAGTTATTTTACTACCCATAAATGCTCTCTGCAAGAATTACTGGCAGACGTACTCCAGCGAACAGAAAAGAGGAACAGGGTAAATGCTTTCATGAAACCCATCTTACAGACAAGGAAGCACAGATTCAGAAATGTAAAGTAATAAGCCAAGGTCTCACGGCCTGCAAGCACCCAGCCCCGGAATGAAGCCTGCGCTGGTGTTCCTCCCAAACCCACGCTTCAGCCACGGCAAAGCCGCGGTCACCAGGAGATGGGGGGACGGTGAGGGTCGCCACACTCTCAGCACGAGAAAAAAATGCGCTGGTGCTTCCACCGCAGGACGTACGCGTGCCCAGGGAATCACTGCTCACACCTGGATGTGCCCGAGTGCTGAAGACACGGCCGCCTCTGCCTCAGACAGGTTCGAGCGTCACACTGAAAATCTCTTATCTGGCGCTTGCAGGAAGGGCTGCATTTCAGGAGTAAACAGCCGCGGACTCTCCACATCACACACACGGACACGAACAGACACGCACACACAAATAAAGATAACCAGACAGCTTAACAACCCAGAGCCCCGTCCCCGGGGGCCGCTGGGGGTTTGCAGCAAAGGAGGCCAGTCTTTCCTCCTTCAGGGAAGGGGGAGATCAAGTGTGGCGGGGGGACCCGAGGGTAGTTTCCGCAGAGTGGGTATGCCTTAAAAGGAGTTTTAATATCAAAAAACCATTTTTTTTACATCCCATTCCACAGTGAACTTGATTTTCCTGGAGGGTGGGAGCAGGGTCTCTTGTTTACCTCTAGCTCGGTGCCTAAGACACTAGGTACTCAATGCCTTTCCACTGGGGAACGATGACGGCGCAGACAGACAAGGCCCGGTCGGATGGAGAGGCCAGCACACGGTCGATAAAAACCACACACGTTGGAACTGGACAGCAATGGGTGTGAATCATGGCTGCCACAGAGCACTAATGCTGCTCTCTGCCTCAGTTCTCTCATTTTTAGAGCAGAGAAGAAAAGTAAACACCGATCGACAAGATGGCCAGGAGACTCCAAGGATGTGGGCGCTGAGCACAATGGCGGGCACGTGCCAGGGCTGTGGGGGTGCGATCGATCCTTACTTCCAGGAAGAACACTTCCTGCCTGGAGGGGCAGCGAAGCCGATCGGGACACCTTGCATCTCCGTCTTGCGGAGGCAGAGGCTCCCTGGCTCAGGGGAGCATGGAGGCCAGGTCTGCTGCTGCAGGTGCTGGGCTGGCGGAGGCAGCTGCTGCGCCAGACTTTCAGAGCACGAGCACCTCGGGCACCCTCAGAGGCAACCAGGTAGGGGACATTAAAACATTCCAAGAAGGGCCATCAAAGGGACTGGCATTGCTGAGACTTCAGGAACTAAGGGATGAGACCGGACGCATTCGGTATGGTTCTAGGGCCAAACTGGAACCAAGGAGCCAATGTTACAGGGAAGCAGACTTCAGTGGGGATCAGGAAAGGCTGCTTTCTTTGCCTAAGGTCATGGCGCAGCGCCGGTGCACCGCAGAGGAAGTTGCTGAAACCAGACCTGGGTGTCCTGGCCCCTCGCCCCTCCACCGCACCTCTCTGCAATCCAGGCGGGACAAGCCTGGACTTAAGGAAAGCCTGCCTTTTGTGTTTATGTGTCTGCCTTCTTGTTTGAGTGTTTCTGCAGGACTGAAGGTGAAAGTAGCCTCAAATTGAAGGCTCTTTCTGTCATTTTGAAAAGCCTAAAGCCACTGGTTGGATAATGGGCATGGGTTGGGGGAAGAGGCAAAGGCTTTAAGCTGGGGAAGAGAGCCTATCAGATGACTCTCCCTGAGGAAAGAGCCAGGCTCGTTCTCAGAAGAAATGGAGGCGTGTTGGTCCGCAGGCGGCAGGACCCCAACCCAGACACCCAGCTGGGCAAAGAGGCCCACATCCTGCCCGGGCACAGACAGCCCTGGATCTCAGCCGACCCTAAAGGATTACTGTGGCCAGGGGGTCAGCGGCAAGCAGGACACCAATGGTTCAGTCTGTCTTCTTAGCTCCACGCTACTGGTTCCTGGGGTCATTCTGGGTGGAGGCACGGTGCCAATAACGACCAAGAAAGGATTCCCCGTCCTCTGCTCAGAGGGGGGCTCCGAGCCAAATAAGGTTGACTGGAAGGAAACAAAGATACTGGCATTCTTTGCAATTCTGTGTCTGAGAACCACAGCAGGAGCACAGGAAGCACACACCACATAAATCGCAGCCCTGCACCCGCTCTGCCTCTTCCCCAGATGCACCAGCCCGAGGGGAGGGAGCCGCCCGCCCCCCCCACCCACCCCGCCTCCAGCCTTACCTGGGGAGCAGGTGCTTGCGGCTGACACACAGGGCCGTCTGGTAGTCCTGAGTCACACACACCTTGTGAGGGCTGCACTTCACCTTCAGGCAGGGGTCTTTGGATGGGTCCAGGGCTGAGGCAAAGAAGAGCAAAAGCAGGGCGGTTAGGGCCTCAGGGAAAATTTAATTTCTATTTCTACTCAACTAGGTGAGTGGGAAGCAAACAGACATGTTTGCACTCCGCTGCTTTCTTAAGCGGGAGGATATTGGAAAGAAAGAACCTGAACCAGGGGGAATTCGGTGTCTCCTGCACATGTCTTCCTTCACGTCAGGGTAGTAATTCCTTTGTTCCGAGGGGAGTTGTGGCATCTGTGTCTTTTAAATCCTTTAGAATCTTACATGCTCCAAGGGCCAAGAGCTACTTTCTCCACTTTGGCTCTTTGTCTGCTATTGCTTTTTATGACTTCATCCACGCCTAATTTTACCTATGTTCTATAACATAAAAAGTCTTTGAGGACAGAGGGTTTTCTCTCCTTTTTTTTTTTTTTTTTTTTTTGCTTCAGTTCAGTCCACATGGACAAAGTGCATAAATAAGCGTAATTTAAGTTTTGTGAAGAACTTCCAGATGCATAAAACAGTTCCGTGCCTCACAAAGTTACAACACAATAGGGAGGGGGAAAAGCTTACCCATAAATATTTATGGAGCACGGGAGGATTAGATAAGGGCCATGACGGGCATGTAAAGTAATGGCAGAGCTGGAGAGAAAAACAGAGATCAATTTCTGGGGCAAGGATTAATGAAGCATTAATATGTGAATTGGATTTTGAAGGATGGGCAGGATTTTGAAAAGCCGAGAGAGAAAAGGCACCCCCGGCGCAGCAGCCAGCACAGGCCAATGAAGGGAGGCGTGTGTGGACAACTGTAAGGCGTTTCATCCGCCCAGCACATGCAATCTGTGTGTGGGAATAATGAGGCGGGGCGGGAGGGAGCCGATCCAACCAAGTCACTGCAGGACAAGGCTGCGAGGACAGCAGTTCCTCTATTGCAACATTTCCTAGAACACACAGAGCAGGAGGCCCTCGGCTCCTCCCACTCTGCATGCTGGGGTGGCTGAGCAGCGAGCAAGAGGGGGAGTCTCTGCAAAACAAAAGCAACCACGCCACCTCCCCAGCCCCAGGGCCTGAAGCTGAGGAGGCTGTAGGTCTTCCATAACTGCTCTCCATGACGAGCCAGGGAGATGTTCTCCCCTATCCTCCCCATGCAAACGTGTGGTTAAACCAATCGGCATCCAGAGCAGAGATAGCAAAACAGCCGGGAGACTTCCCCTCCCCCTTGGGGCCTTCACCACCGTGACCCCCTGCACTTAGATGAGTCGTTATTCCAGAACGAGCCCGCCCAGGCCCAGAATCTCAACACCGTTTTCTCCAGACGGCTGCTGGGAATGTCCCAAGGGGCCCGAACACAAACATCCGAAGGCATTCCTGCCACTCGCCCAGCTCAGGGTGGCCCCCTCTGCTGCAGCAGCTTCAGTGCTATAAACAGAAACCAGGTGCATCTTAGGCTAGTCAGGCCAGCAGTGAGACAGGTCCCTGTCGGTCCCAGGGAAGCCTCCTTCTGGCAGAACCTGCTGGAGCCTAGCAGGAGGAAATGGGTTGCAAGACAAAGAGAGGCTGATTCGAGCCCCGGGGACATGGGGTCAACTCAGAGCTCTGGAGCAGAGGGTTGCCTCTTGTACTCTGGGTCTGCCCTCCGAGCGCTCAGAGGCTGGGGCCTCTGGAAACCTGTACTGGGAACTTCCTGGCCCCAGGGGAGATGTTCCTGGTCCTGGGGACTTCCACACCAGAAGCCGAGATGCAGGTGTGTCTCAGGCCAGGGATCCGCTTCTCCTTGTACACTGTTCCCTACCCCAACCCAGGTGGCCGTCCGACCAACTTTATTACCCAAGACTTGTGCAAACTTGAGCCAGCAATGAAGACTGATTGCCAGATGACAATTAATAATGGCCATGCTAGCCCTCTGCTGCCCCTTCTCACACTTTCTACCACCACAGGATGAAGTAAGACACTTACAGAGCTCAAAAAACCTGGGCCCAGGTCCCCGGCAGCCCCGCTCCCAGGTACCAGCTGGCGCGCCTCCCTGGTAGGTACCCAAGAACCCTCCCTGGAGAGGAGCTCAGAGATGGAGACTAACAGTCTGGCCTAAAGTGCTGGGTGCTGAAATCTGCAGTACCATACGACAGGCTTCATGGCCAAATTTGAGCTTCTTTTTGCTCCTGTGGCCAACTCCGCAAACATGCCGTGTCCACACCATGAGCGGGGTGGCCTCAAAGGACAGTGCAGTCTCTAGGCAAAGAAGTCAGCAGAGCACAGCAGGGAAGAACAGACTCTCCGCCCAGTGTTTTGGAGTTTGCACGCTGGCTCCGCTGCTTACCAACCACTCCGTACCTTGGTTGCCTCTTGAATAGGGTAATAACAGTATCTACTACTGCTTTTGGTTGTCAGGAGGATTAAATGAGTTCATATTTGTAAGTGCTTAGAACAGATCTCTTAGGTGTTTGTTAATTTTTTTGCGTCTATATGTTATTCCCAGAGTGAGTAATAATCCTTCGTAATAACAAGAACAATCGCTAACACTTACCCTGTGCTTCGGACGCACAGGCGGTGAACTAAGCCCGCTGATGGGATTACCATACTCAATGCCCGCAACACCCAAGGAGGCTGCTGGCCTTAATGTGCCCATTTTATAAATAAAGGTCTTAAAGCAAAGTCCCTGCTGAGAGGTGCACAGGGCAGTGGACACATGCTGGGTGACTCCAGAACCCCATCTCCTTCCTGCCACAGCCAGCAGCTGAGACTCACCTAGGATCTCCTTTGAAAGGTGGATGTGGGTCCACCTCACAGCAAATATGGCACCCAGCTGCACAGTGCTCCCGAGAGGCAATGAGTCTCCGGGCAGAATGAGTCTTACTAGGTAACAGGAAGGGGCAGTCAGGGTGCCCGGCGCTGCCCAGGCTGGGCCACACAGGACTGCCCCAGGCTCTCCAGAAGGTGGGGTGCCCAGCTGTGGGCAAGCGCGCCCTCCACCTACTCCCTCTGATGGCAGCCGCCCCCAACTGAGTCAACTGACCAGTGGCGTGGTCAGTTTTCATCCTGCAACCTTGCCATCTGCCACCCCATCCTTGGGCTGATACCATAGGTTGCCCCCCTTCCAAAGCTTGAAACTAACATTACTAAAACAAACAAACAAAAACCTCCAACCCAAAACACTAGCAAATAAAAATCATCAGTTATTTAGCTCCCTTTGCATACATCCTTAACAATTTGCATATAAAAATCAAGTCAGCTAAAAATTAATTACTGGGAACTGAATACTTCAAACATGTATGCGAATTATTTAAACGAACTTCACAGACCAACAAAACAGTAACAAATCAAGCTGTCAGCACTTATTCAATCACCAGGATTCCTCTTGTTTTTGAAAAGCAGCCACGCTGGAATTAAAAGGGGATGTGGATGATGAAAGAAGTGTGTCGTATCCATTCAAATGCAGCCTCTAAACAAGCTTTTCCCAGCAGCTCCAAGGCTCAGGTGACAGTCCCGAAAAGGCGAAAAGGCGACCCTTTTGAAAGGCATCCAGCACCTGTTTTTGACAGGGTCACAAGGCTCCACTTTCTAAGGGGAATGATAAGACATCAGAATAGTAAGTGGCATTTAAGAAGCTCTTTAATCAGGTGCAGGGAAACCGGGCAGGTAAGGAGGAAAGGGCAGAGGGTGAGTTGAGTGTGAGTGATAACCCCGACCAGGGCTAGATGCTTCTCTGCCAGGTGCTAACGAGTCCTGGAGACTGTGCTCCAAGGTGTTCTCCCTGAGCACCTGCTTGAGGTGAGGATGCAGTCATCCCCACAAGGTGGCAAAGCCCATGTCCCCTACACCTCCTCTGTCTCCGTACCTGCAAGATTACGTGCCTAGCACAGAGCAGATACCCACGGGGGGTTAACTTCATCTTTCCTGCCCACACAGAAAAAAAAAAATCAAGTGTTAACCTACACATGATATATGTCTAATTAATTTTTCACTTATTTTTACAAAAACTTTTTACAAAAAGGGAAAAAAAAGAATGAATTAATTTAAAGAGCGATGTGTTGAGCTGGAAAGCGCTGAATTCAAAATCCTATTAATTACAGGCTACATGTAATTTTTTAAATTAATTTTATTTTTTAAGCTCACTGCTTGATCTCAATTAAGGTAGTGATATTTCAATTATCTTAATTGTTTCCCAACTTGTCTTCAGCTCGATTCATTTTTTAATTGGCTACATTGCTTTGAAAATCCAGATCAAGCCCCTCGCTGTCTGTGGGTGCAGCGAAGCGCTCAAAGGTGAAAGGGTCACAACAGCGACAACAGCCAGGCGGGGTGCCACCTCAGAGAGCTGAGATGAGAGGATGTTCCATTTTGTGGGCTGCCCAAAGGGTCCCTGAGAGTCCCCTAGGGAAGTGACGCATGCCTGTGTTTATTCCATTAATATTTGCAGAGCATCCATTCGGGGCAGGCCTGTGTTTGCAGGTTGGAGGCCAGCACCTCCGGAGTGAACGAGATGTCGTTCCTGCCCTCCGGGAGCCCACAGCACCACAGAAGAGACGGGCAATGGGAAGGTAAGTTCTGTACGTTATGGGGGCAAGGGAGCTACCTCGTCCAGTCTTCCCAGGGGGCCGGGGGAGACTTCCTGGAGAGACTGACATCTATGAAAAAATAGGTTTAAGCCACATAATTTATTGAGGAAGAACCTTCCAGATAAAAAGAAGCACCTTTGCAAAGGTGAGAGAAATCACCGCAAATTTGGGAGCGGCGGCATTTCATGGGGCTGGAACAGGCAGGGAGGAGCAAGAGGACTGGAGGGGGAGAGGCGGCATCATGGAGGGAGGGCCTGTAAACTAAGTGAGGATGGGGGCCGTGGCTTCCACGTTCCACCGTGACGACAAACTGGGAAGAGCTGGAAAGGGGGTCTTTGGCACACTCTCTTATGCTGCTATCTGTGGGCCTCTGCTCCGTGGTAGGAGGAGGAGGAAGAGAGAACCCTTATAGGTATTTTATGTGGAAGGCGGCACTTTGATTAAGCATAGACACGCTGTACACCCTCCCCCTCCAAATGAGAGGCGGTGTCCGGGAGGAGGTCCAGTGCTCAGCTCTGACAACCACTCTCCCCCTTGAGGAAACTCCATGCCCCTCTCCCTAGGGACGTGAAGCTGCACAGCACTGGGGAGGCAGCAAGCCAACCTGGCAAGACCGAAAAGGAAAGACTCAGTCTAAAACAGCCGTGTCCACGTGTGGTCCACTCTGGTGACTCCTGGCAACTTCCTCAGACAAAGGCCACTTGATTTGCAAAAAGTTGACAAATTAATGACTGTTGTCTCCTTGCTGCTTTTAAGGCTGCTCTCTGCCCAAACCCTGCTCGTCTGAAGTTCATCAGAAGAGCAAGGACACTCCCAGCGATTCATTAGGAGGAACTTAATGGATGATTGACAGCAAAATTACTCTAAACTGCTAAAACCTCATCAGGCTAAGATCCCAAATATTTATTACAGCTTGTCTGTCCCCATGGTAACCTGTGTATGCACCCCACTTCCAATCCCCCCACACACACTCCAGAGGGCCCTGTTTACTAGCTGACTTGACAGAACCACACAGAATGCAAAACAGAAGGTTCCGCTCACAGGATTTTGCTGGAGCCAGAGAAGAATGGCGGTGTGGAAGGCCTCCATCACCATTCTCAGCTCTCAAATCACGGGGTGGGCCAAGGTCTCTGAGGCCGAACAAAGCGGCCTATTGCCCATGCGTCTAAATAGGACAGTTAAGTGATACAGATGGCTGACCGTGTGCACCCAAGGAGTGGGGGATGGGGGTGGGTGAGGGACATGGGACAGACAAGGACGAAGGGGCAAAGGATAAAAGCATGCATCTGACCAAAGACACCACTCCTGGGAAGAGACCTTCCCTTTCCCTTCACACCAAGGGCCCAAGGACTCATTTCCTTCTGTGTTAAAAATAAGAGCATCCTGACTCTTATAATAATTGTGTGTGTTCAGTGGGGGATATCGACTATTAATAGGCTTTTTGGAGGGCAATTTTTCAACCTGGCTTTTAAATAACAACTGTTAAACATAGTTGGATGGGTGTGTGGGAGTTTATGCTATTATTCCTTCTACTTTTTGGTAGATATAAAAATTTTAATAACAAAAGGGAAGAAGGGAAAAAGAAATATCCTATGACCAGCAAGTAAATGCATTAGGCAAAAATGTGCACCCTACTGATGTATACTAAGGGCAAATCAGGAACAACTTGAGCGTCCACACTGCTGGTCTGCTCAGGCTTCCGTAACAAAACAGAGCAGACAGGGTGGCTCAAACAGCAGAAATTCACTTCCTCGGAGTTTTGGAGGCTAGAAGGCTGAGCTTAGGGGGTCAACATGGTCAGGGTGTGACGAGAGCTCCCGTGCAAGCTCGCAGATAGCCACCTCCTTGCTGCGCCGCACACAGGCGCTCGTAGGTGCCCTCGGAGAGCAAGCGAACTCTGATGTCTCTTCTTACAGGGACCCCCATCCGACCAGATCAGGGCCCTGCCTTACAGCCTCGTTTAACCCTAATGGCTTCCTCAGAGACCCCATCTCCACATACAGCCACAGTGAGGTTTAACGCTTCAACACAAACATTCAGTCCCTACACCATCTGTCGGGAAATGGACACTTTAATTACAAGGCATCCATTTGTGAAACATTGGATGTCTTGTAACTAAATGTCCAGCTATTATAAAGGGGGAAGTAGGTCTGTGTATTCTCACACAGGCAGATGTTTATGATACATGAAACAGCAAGTTAGGTGAGAAAACTGATTTGAAATGGCAAAGTAACCCTCTGACACCACACAGCTAACAAAATGGCAAAGCCATCGTAAAAACCAGGTCTGCTTACTTCCAAAGATGCCCTTTTCCCTTTCCTATGTTGCTGCTCCTGAAAAGAGACACCAGCTCCAGCTTCTCTCCCTCACACACCAGCGCCCTCAGCTTCCCCTGATTGACCTCTGGCTCCTAGGGCTCCCCCCCTGCTGCACCCTGGGATTGCATTCAGACTCCCTCCCCCCACCCCCCCCAACACCCATGCTGCCCGTTACTGGCTAGTCCAGAAACATCAGTTCTCCTTCTACTTCCCAGAGAATCTTGTCTGCAGCAGGGAGACCGTGGCAAGTCACACCCATCACTGGGGGAAGAGCAAGTGTCCGGCCCTGTGAGATTTTGGCGTTTGTCTCTGAGATACGAGTTCAGGACGCCCCCGTGCCTGGCAGCACTGAAGGCAGCTGGGAGGAGCTGTGTCCCTGTGTTCATGTGCAGACAGGACATTGTCAGCAGCCACTGAAAAGTCCAACCCGCCTAATTTATGCGTCATGGCCATTAGAGAAGAGCACGTTAAGGCAGGTCTCTGTGAGCAGCTGGGAGAATACGCTCCATAAAATCACAGGCCATAGCATTTTATGAGCTCGGCCAGCCAATCCCTGCTTCTCGAAGCTCTCATCTTGCACCGCCCCCTGTTCCCCAGCTGCCTGGCGTGGTGAAGGCCAAGGACCTCACTCCATGTTTTCACCAAGAAACTGAGTTCCCTTCAAAGTAGCATGGAGCAGAAGAGAAGAAAGGATGGGGTGGGGGCGGGGAGGAGAACTAAGTGGAAAGATAGGGGAGGAGGTAACATTTTATTACATAATGCATCATTTGATTAGGGGGCTGACAAGGAAGACAGTGACAGCCATCAACCTGTAGAATAATGTACTATTATTCTAATTTACCAACGAGAAAACTGATTATTTCATCATTAATCCACCATTGCAGGCACTGACACAGCAATGTTAAGTGGCTTGTCTGCGGTCACAGAGCTGGTAAGCCTGGATTTCAATCTGGGCAAAAGCTGATGCTCAAAGCCGCTTGGCCTGTCACAGAAACAGCTTATGGCGTGTCGGGGGCGGGGGGGAGGCAGGGGCAGCACTAAGGTGATGGCTACAGGGCCAACACGGGCCCCTCTGCCACCTCCCCAAAGAACCCTGTCCCATGCATCCCAGAAATAACTTCTCACTATCGAGGAAACATTGCACTGTTCAAACTCAACGCCTGAAGCTGAATACTTAGTAAACTTACATGCTTTTTTCTAGTGATTACAGAAGGAAAAATTTCCCTTCCAGGTGATCTGGATGCACAGTGAACTTAAGCCTCCCCGTGACAGAACACCTAACGTGGGCCGGGCAACCTGTGTGGTTCCTTCTGTGACGGTTTCAGGAAGCGTGGGTGTGGCCACATCGCTGGCGGGACACCCACGATGCCTGACCCGGACGGGGCAGCGCAGTGCAAACAACAGGACCTAACAACACCCCCGGTTCCCACGGGAGGGACAAGATACCCCCCACAGGCAGGTCTGAACCTCCTCACTCATCAAAGGGCCATCATTTATTAAAATGTTATAACAGTAAAGCTACTTAGGTTCTATTTCATTGTAATAGACAGAAATTATTCATGAGACATTTATGAATAAAGGAGAGAGAATTACTTAAAATACGTAAGAACCAGTTCTATAACCTGGGAGGATAAGAGGACATTAATAGCACAATAAAAATAAAATACTTGTGGGAAAAAGGTATACTTAAAAGTGTTGTAGCTCATAAAGTCCATCTTTTGTACTTGTGCTTCACTTTAATGCAGTTAAAATTACTATAAAACACAGAGCTTTTGCCAGACCAAAGGCATCCAGAGAACTAACTCCTTGGGTGCCGAGGAGCATGAATCTGTCATTATTCAGCAGCCACGGTCGTTGGACCACCTAGGAATGAAGAAAGTCAGACACTTCACAAATGACAAAAAAAAAAAAAAAAGGTTAGGTACACCTAGAAGAAATGAGCCCACGGGTGTGCGTCAGGTCAGAGAGACGTGGCGTGAGAGGCACAGCCGCGCCACTTCCTGCCGGGACGACCTTAAGAGAGTGATCACCCAACTCCTCCGGATCTGGCGGGAGACAAACAGATCTACTCCACTGGACCATTGTAAGGATCTGGTCAGACAACACGCGGATGTGGCCAGGCACAGGCTGGCACGGTGTGTGGCAGCCACCATCCCCATCACTCTCACCAGCTGTTTGTGGCCTGCTCCCCGAGTAGAGAACGTGGATGTACACGAAGGGCCAGGAACCCTGGACATCTCAGAGACTCAACGTCCCGGAGCTACGACGCTGAGCAGCCTTTCCAGTCTCAAGTGGGGGACTCGTCTCCACAAGAAGAAACCTGAAAGTTTCACTCTGAGTATCAAGCTCAGGGCTCACTTTACCCAGACAACTTCTGCCGGTCAACTAGACCTAACTCCTGCTGGAATCATCGTGTGACAACTAAGAAGTTCGTACTTCTGTAGAGCTCTGCCTCGTTCCATCTCAGATTACAAGGCCTTGGATGAAGAAGTAAAAACTACCCCCCAAATTCTGTGCACCAAAAGCATACAGCGAAGCCGAAGCCTCTCTGGAGGGCTGTGGAGCGTGATTGTTAAAGTACACTAAGGGCCTACATTCAGGCACCATTGGTAAAAATCTAGGAAAAAAAGAGAAAAGAATCTGGTAAACACTGTTGAGACAAGAAGGGCTGGAGTCCAGGGAAGCGGGTAGCGTGGGGTATGTTGGGCACGAATGGCAGGCAAGGTTCTGCAAGGCAGGCCTGGTGTGCAGGGTGCTTCCCAACCCGCAGCCAGAGCCTGTCCGTCCGACCACTTTCTGCCCTGTCCTGTAGAGCTCGAAAGGGGCAGGTTTCAGTGCAACTAGAACAATGAAGTCCTCAGGGAAAGCCTGGCCCAGACTGGAGACGGGGATGCTCAAATGACCTCTCAGAGCCTTGAATGAGGCCATCACTTCCATAGTGTGGCACCTTTAGGGTAACACCTCAGTGAAGAACTCTAGTGAGGCATCTTGGTGCTCATTCATTGGCCGCGTCCCTGACGAGCCCAAGAATCGTGAGTGAGGGGATGCAGGCAGTCCCGCCCCATATACATCTTCCAGAGCCAGGCCTCCTTTCTATTTTCCACAATCTAACCCAATCCTTGTGTCTCAGACTGTGGTGAGCCAAGGAGAACACAAATCTGCCACGGAGCTCCCTGCAGCATCTATTCTATGGGTAGGTAATTTAACACTTTTTATTTTATGTTAAGGTAATCACTGCTCTCCTAGGTAATAGATTGCAAAATTCATCTCAACTTGTCTAAGAGGGACTTTGAAAATGTGTGTGCTCACAGTGGGTTCTGCCCCGTGGACCTCAGAGGAGGTGTTTACTCTTCCTTGCCCTTAGAGGTTCTTTGGCAGAAAAGTTTGAGAAGTGTTGAAAGTGCATACCAAGTTTAAAGGGCCCTAGAAGGCAGTGGGGAGCTCTCCAGGGTGCTGATACCTAAAATGGAAAATCAACTGCAGTAAAACTACACACAACGAACCTTCAGAAGCAAACTGTTCATTCTTGTGGGACCACAACACAGCTCCACTGAAAGCTGGTTAATGAAAACTGTATCCTGTGCCCCTGGAACAGAATCCCCGGGCCGTCTGTTCCCAGGGACTTCAGTCCCACTGGTGAGACGCCCCAGGGCTTTTCAGAAAATTGACCTTGCATAATCTAGAGCTTTCTGAGAGCCCTCAATGTGCCAAGCATTGGGTGAGGCCCACAAATGAGTTACAGAGCATTTGTGTGAGTATCAAAATTAGAGCTCCCCAGGTGTGAATATCAAAATTAGAGCTGCTATTTCTTTCATCCCTTCCACTGTTAATTTTTTGTAAACATTTGGCTCTGGATTTATAAATGGGTAATTGGAGACTATTCATTTCCAAGTCCTTTCTTTCTCCAATTAGGGCACGTTCATTTCGGCTTCCTTGGGATGGTTCCCAAGGTTATTAAATTTCATTCCTTAACTGATCACATTAAAGCAATCATGACAAAGTTAGTGCTGATTGGACCTGGGGTTTCTTGGGGCACCTTCTAAGCTATTAGAAACCACCGCAAGCTGAGAGAAGAATGATCGTATCTCCCTCTGTAGGGTTCAGTAAGTGCCGTATCACTTAAGTCTTTTGCATTCTTGCTGTTCCTCTGTTTGTTTGTGCCCCACACTGTTCACTCGCTGCTACGACACTTCTCTACGTGCATCCAAATAAGCTGAGCAATTCCGTTTTAACCTTGCCCACAGCCAGCTCTCTTTCCTGCCTGTCTCTTCACCAATGTGCCACCTGATGGCCAATTACCTCCCTTGCATCACTCTAAGATAAGGCCTAGAGTGCTAATATAAAACATAAACCAGGTCTTAACTGTGCATGAAAGACAGAGGCAACAATAAATAACGGGCAAGTACCTATGAGGTTTCCTAAAACAAACGTGAAATAAACACAAGGAGTAAAATCTTTCATTTTCACTCCTCAGCAGTAAATACTGAGAACCCAGCAGGTAAGACGGAGCAGGAGATAATCATCTGTAAACACCACAATGGCTGCAGCGTGGTTTTTTTCCTCCAAAGAAGGTGAACTGATGTTCTTGTTTTTGTTAAAGTCATGGATTCAAATTTTTTATAGAAAGTGTCGTAATCATGCCTTCACAATCTGGCCTCAAGCTTCCCTTCCGGTGCTTCGTTCCCTCCCCCCCCCCCCCCCCCCCCCCCCCCGCCTGTACTCTCCCCGCCCTCCGACATTTGCCCCGCCTTTCAGTTAGGGTGGACCACTCGCAACCCCCCACACTTCAGGCTGCCACGCCTCTCGAGTCTAGACTGCAGTGCCCATCATAAAGAACCGTTCTATTCTTATAATCACCTTACAAGGCCAGTGTTATCTCCCCTTCGAAGAGGAGGGAAAGAATGAGAACTTGCTGAAGATCATGAAATGAACAACTGGCCAAGGTGGGACGCCACTCCAAGTCCGTCAGCATGCAGTAGAAGCCCCAGGGGCGCCAGACAGGACCCCGGCCCCTCCCCACAGCATGCGCGCCCCCAAACAGCCTGTGGAGTGGCGTGAGGCCCAGCGGCAGTTGTTGAGCAAGCGTGCGAACGGCCCCTGGTCCGTGGGCCTAACCACCGCTCTGTCTGTCTCTGTGAGGCCAGGGACCAAGGGCGGCTCATCGTTTCTGGACCCCAAGTCCCCTGACACCCGTCTTCTCTGAGGGATGTGTTCAGTTAAAGCAGAATAAACGGTCTGTGCAAGGACTATCTTTGGCTGAATGTTTCAAATTGGGATTTCTAGGTCACAATGACTCAGAGCTAGAAGGGTCCCTAGAGCACCCGCCTCCGGACCAACACGTTCACATTTAAACACAGGAAAGACTCTAAATTACCAGCTCAGCAAACATTTATGAAACTAATTTTACATGCCAAGCACTAGTATAAACACTGGGCATCTGAGAAATGGATAAGACAGAAGTGCCTGTTTTTAAGGAACTGACATTCTAGTAGAGGGACTAACAAGACAGGAAGAAAGGAAGGGAGGGGGAAAAGGAGGAGGGGAGGAAGGCAGGCAGGAAGGAGAGGAAAAAGGAGATAAAGGGAGGGAGTTAGTGGGAAAGCATGAGATCAGCACAAGAGCTAGGCAACTAATTTTAAAAGGGTGAGGCAGTAGAGAGTGCCCGAGTAGTCACACTGGATTGAGCAGTCAGGGAAGACCTCTCTGAGGAGGTGACATTCAAGCCAGGGTCTGATGAGAAGGAGGATCTTTTGAAGATAAATTGAGAGACATTCCAGGGGAGGGACTGCAAAGGCATATCCTTAGTGCAGTGAGTCCCCAGGTTATCTGAGCAAGGTGCTGAGGTCTACCACTACATGCTGGCCTTGCCCTGGGCCCACACTAACCTTCGTGACTAACACCCTGCCAGGGGCTCTGCTTCAACATAGTGGTCTTGGCTAGCTATTGCTCAGGTTGCAGAAGCAAGATGTGAACAGCTGGAGAGAACCAAGACCTCTGGCTTCCTGGGCACTGTCTTTGCTCATGTAAGCAAACCACCAATATGTGTGATATGCGTTGTATGGGAAGGTCAAAGAGCATGAACCTGTGCTCCAGACAATTGCAGTTGCACATCCAAGCTCAGCTCCTCGGGTGCTGTGTGATCTTGGGCGAATTATGCAGCCTCTCTGAGCTACACAGGGGAGCACGGGCACTTCCCTCACAGGGAGAGGGGGTAGGGTGAGACGCTGTGTCCCATGTTGGACAGCGATCTCAGCAAGCACTCAGTAAACATTATTTCACTCTTTCCCACATGACTCTCCATAAACATTCCTTACGGTTGCTCCAGGCCAAACGGGACCCCTTTCCTTCTCCAGGTTTCTCTACCAGGTCATCTTTAAGCTGAGGTACAGCCTTGAAATCATCCTGCCTCTCTTCTCTACTTCCCAGAGGATCCCCAGCGATCTGCCTCTGTTGCCAAACCGGTCGTGTTCTCTGCAGCAATGCACTCCCCCATCAGCCTGAACTACCCCCCCCACCATGCCCTGCCGCCAGGCCGCCCGCAGGTGGGGTGACTGCGCGGTTTACCCCTCCATTCAGTGGGGTCAGGCTAGAAACTGACACGGGCACTCCGAAATGTGCAGAGCAGAGGGAGAGTGAAGAAAAACACTGACATGAGGAGACCCTTTTTTTCCTAACACTCTCCCCATGCAAATGTGTAACTGAGACTTGGCATCGGATCCCTCTGGCTGAGGCGAGAGCTGCCATCAGGCCTTTGTGATCCTGAGAAGCTAATGAGAGGATGTGTTTCTGTGTAACCCAAACAGTATCCGTTCTATGCCCAATCGTTCTTTTACATGGGCAACGAATGTCCCTGGTGTGTCCTTTCTTCTGGCAAACAGAAACTCCGTCTGGGCGCTTTGTGGGCCCCGTCCAATCACCGGGGGCAGGAGGCCCCTGATGCCAGCTCCAAGTGCCTATCACAGAGGCAGCCCCGGGCCATCCCGCTCCCTCCTGACAGGCTGCCCTCATTGGAAGCCAAGCCCGAAACCAGGGTTTTGAGCTCGGACTGACGGAGCAGCTCACTAGTGCTGAACTCGCTTCTACACTGCAAGGTGACCGCATTTTAGACGAAGCTCACTGCTGTCTCAGGCGACGGCATTAACAGATGGAGGGTGGCACGGCTTCCGCAGACACGAGGGCGTTCACGGGGAGGCAGGAGAAGTGCCTTTACATCCTGAGGAGGAGGGAGGGCCCATGGCAGAACGGCCACCAAGTGTTGTGGCAAAAATTAAGCGACATGTTGGACACAGTCTGGTGTGCTCAGCTGGCATCTGCTGCTGGCATCGGCTTCCAGGGTCATAAATGCCATCCCCACCCGTCCCTTCCCTCACCAGTTTGCACAGTCATCTCTTAGGGGACAATTCCTTATAGGAACCCGTCTCCCCAGCAACTCCCTGCCTTAACTTCAAGAAGGAAATCAATAGAATAGAGTTTACTCTAAAGTAGTTTGACACCCAACGATTCATCTGTCTGCTAAGCACAGGACCGGCACTGAGCCCCATTACGTGCCAGGCACCATTTCAGATGCTGAACACGAGAGGGCCTGTCCCCGTGCATGTGACTCTCGCAGGCCTGTGAGAGTGGCCAGGTGCCTGCCACAGCTGATCTCCTGGGGGCCTTACAACTGCCCCATGAGGCAGGTGTTACTGTCAGGGTTGTGTTGCAGCCGACATAACAGAGGACCTTGTAAAGACAGGTCAAGGCCCTTGCCCAGCATCTGGAGCTGGAAGACGCGGAACAAGAGCTCAGACAGGAGAAGCAGAGCCACCCCGCACCAGAGGCGGCCACGCACAGGCCGCCTGCCCGGCAGGCGCGCTCTGAGCAGCCCGGACGGTGCTTTTCCAGTCCTGAGCAAGGAATGAAAAAACGTCACAGGAGAACCCAGTACACATTCCTGGATTCTGTCTGCATGGAAGAGCTGGCCACACGTGGGCTCACACTGCCACGCAGGGCCTCTTTGCCTTGCCATCACTGTCTCTGACCCTGCACACCTGCTTCACCTCTGTCCCCTCCTTTCTCCTTCCCCCTCCGTTAACTGCCTTCCTGGTCCCCAAAGGCTCTGGGTTCGTACCGCCCAGAGCTCCACAGGAACATACTGTTCCTTCCCAAACAAACAAACGCACCCTTCCAATTCTGTACTTCTTCACTTAGCAGAGACTCCCGGACACTTGGGGTGGAATGTTCCAGCAGGGTTAGTTTTCTTCAGCATATACACAGTTTTTAGTCCACATACTTCCGTGTTTGGCAAAAAACATGGCAACTAATTTTTTTAGCTTTCACAGGCTAATTACCCTTTGAAGTTTCGCCTCTGTGTGGTTAACTTGGTACCCTCTGCCCCAGAGAAGCCCTTCCTGCTAGGCTTTACCCTGCTTTTTCCTTGGAGTCTTGACTGTGCTGAGTGTCAGCCTCGGTGCTGTCAGATCCCAGAGGGGACTCTTCCCCTGATTCTCCCGCGTGGGGTGGTCACCATCACGTCTCCCACGGTGGCAGAGGAGGACCTCTTCCACGTGGCTTCCCTCCCTGCAGAGGTTTCTGATAATCGTTGGGTCTGCGATTACTATCCTCTCAACGTCACAGTCCACAGAAGCCCCACCTCCTGGGCACTAATGTCTGAAACCATCTGAATGAGCAGAAACTCCTTGGGATGGAAGGTCGCTGACCGGGGGTGAAAGGGCAGGCTTCAGGGGGTCTAAAATCAGCACCTAAAAGTTCATGTGCACTTTCGTGATGCGAGGGACCCAGAGTGGACGTTCACCTTGAGTGCCTCAATCCTCCTTCCTAACAGCCTCCAGGTTCCTTACATAGAATCTTCTCTCCCCATTGGGCACAGGCTAGGCAGGATGGGGGTTCAAACTGCCCACTTCCCCCTAAAGAAGGCAGAGGTGACGGGTGCCAGCTGACCCTTCCTCTCCCCGCCCTGCTTCATTCAATCCCAGTGACCTTCCTGTGACTCTGCAAAGTAAAAGGGAGGCCCTGGGCCAGAGGGGGCAGCAGGCATCATTAGCCTGTGGGGCCCACTGCCCAGCCAGCCCGCTGGCCTTCCCTTAGTCCTTTCCCCGCCCGAGCTAAGGTTTCCTGCCCAGCCTCTCACAGCCTCGGTGAGCCTCGGGTAGCCTCCCCACGACAGTGGAGTCAGGCTCTGCGGCTACCGTCCAGAGAACTCGTAAGACAGATTCATGTGTCTAGAGAATATCTCAGGGCTCTGTGGTTAGAAGCTACACTTTCAGAGAGTCGAACAATCCTTGCTGGTTGAAATGCGGCCACACCTGGAGAGTTAGTGCATCACTGCTGTGCTGGTGAGCAGACCCTACCCAACATCACAGCCCGTAGAAAACTGCCCCCCTGGAGGTGAGAAATGCCATGCATATGACGGCAACATGGGCGGTGAGGTTTACACGAACACTTCCTGTGGTTAGTGTGGGGGGCGGGGCGGGTGCTGACCATGCCACAGAAGGGCAGGGGTCTTCCACGGAGAGGCCAGACTGGCCTCTGAGAAGGCCCGCTCCTGGGCAAAACCTAATCCTTCCCCAGACAGCCCTGTGATGACTTGGTTCTAGGGGGATCGGTGACCAGGACACCAGGATCTAATTCAGAGAACAAGCAGCTTCTCCAGGCTTCAAAAGGGAAAAGTAGCCACACGGGCTCTTGGATTAACAGACATGGCTCCAGAAACACAAACAGACTGATGAGTCTCTCAGCCCTACAGCCAGATTCTCAGCCTCGAATCTGGTCCATATGGACGCAGGGGTCCACCTTCCACCTGACCCAATCACCTGTGGTCTGGGGGCGGGGGCAGCTCTCAGAGAGCAAACACGGCTCCCAGGACTGGCCTTCCTCTGTCTGGTGGAGAGACACTATTCCCAGTGAACGGAGAGTTGTGATTGGGAAGGATGCCTCAAAGGACATCAGCCTCAGGTGGTGTGTGAGACAAAAACTGAGGGCCTCTTAAAATGAGACCACCGCTGCTTTGAATGGTCGAAGCCACAGGAAGAAATACCTTAGAGCTGACACCCAGTGTCAAGTGGGGGTGTCGCAGCAGCCTCCAAACACAGCGGGTGAGGGTCATGCTCCCCCTCCCAATGCTTCAGATAAACTCATCTGGTGCCCATGTTCATCCAGGGCCTCTTAACTCTCCCCTCCAGCCCCGTCAACCTCAGCTCCCGCTTGCATTTCTGTGGGCTCCAATGGCAACTACTGCTTATGTTGTAAAACCGTCATTACTTTCATTTATAAATTCAGTTATGATTTCTATATGTGTACATACATATGTCTATCCTCAACAGAGGCCATACTTACTGATTTCAGAGAGAGGGGAGGGAAGGAGAGAGAGAAAGAAAAACATGGGTGAGAGAGAACAGCATCGATTGGTTGCCTCACGTATGCGCCCTGACTTAACCCGCAACCTGGGCACGTGCCCCAACCAGGAATCAAACCATGGCCTTTCGGTCCACAGGACGCCATGCCAACCAAATGAGCCACAGCGGCCAGGGCCTGGTTTACATTTTGATTTACATTTCTACCAGTTTTTGTCTTGTGTCACCTACCACATTGCAAGTTCCTATCTTATAAATATTTTTTATTTCTCTCAGAGCAGTGAGCATCACAATTTTGTCAACAAAATATTACCGAAAAGTTTGTAATACACACATTGTTTACAATATCCTGGCCCCACTGCAAATGCTGTTTTCTCCCACCTGTTACCATATTCAAAAATCTCTGAGACATGCTGACAACGAAGATGTAAGTGAGACAGCACATTCTAAAATCCTGTCTCATTCGTCAAGTGATCAGCGCCACAGCCGCCCAATTTCCAGGACGGAAGAACAAGACCCAGTGGCCGTCACAGCCTGGGGGAGATCTGAGGACTGCCCCCCGTCTTCCGCTCTCTACTTCAGTGACCTATTATACATGGAGCTATCGTGGTGTGAACCGGGGTCCCGGCACAAAATGCGAGCTAGCCTTGTATTTTTACTATAAGAGAAAGTTGTTTTTTTTCTTTTCTTTTCCTTTCCTTCATCCCTAGGGGCAAAGAAGACTCTGATCAATATACTATTCCCATTTCTCTAGTCTCCTGAGAAAACCTCCTGCCTCCTTACAATGCCATCTGAAGTAAGACTGCAGAAGAACACGGGCTAAGACCAGGGACTATATGTCTGCCCTCCACCCTTTTAGGGGACATCTGGCCATCTCGGGAGACAGTCTGCTGTTACCACTGATGTGGGAAGGGGGCGGGATGCTACTGGCATTTAGTGGGTGAAGGTCAGGGGTGGTGGTATACCTTCTACAATCGGTAGGACAGCCCCACACAACAAAGAATCTTCTGGCCCAAAATGTCAATAGTTTCAAGGTTGTGATACCCTGGCGTAGCTACACAAGGTGTGTTGGCAGGAGCCACAAAGAATACAACCTTCTGTGATGCTCCATTCATTTCCGTATGAGGAGTGGGGAGTAAGTGAGCCTGGCTGGACCTGCAGGCCTAAGGAAGAGGTAGGGGGAGAGTGGCTTTGTCCCTCAAGAACCTCCAGGAAGCATATGTATCCACGTCAGCATGCGATGGGTCCTCTAAAGATTATATAAACCCCTTTTCTCATGGTACTCTTGAGAAACTGGGGTCCAGAGATGGAAGACTGCCTTGTCTAACGCTCCTAAGCACACTGGCTGCAGAGCTGAAACCGGAAGCCTGGACTCAGACGCCCAGCCCCCCACTCGGCCACGCTGACGCAAATGAAAAGGGGGAAGGAAATGCATCTCCCAAATACCACCACCCTTTAAACTCACCCACAGGGACGGGGAGGTGGAAGAGGCCTTTCTGTCCCTGGAGGGAACCAGATGCACAATCTGAAGGTTGGAAGGCAACAGGTTTATTCAACAAATACGAATTTAGCACCCACCACATACCAGGCACTGGTTTCAATGCTGGAAATACAGTAGTAAATGGGAGAGTCGGGAGTGCCTCCTGCCACATGACCCACTTTCTAGTGACAGTGCAAGAGGGGCAGGCGTAGCCCCAGGGAGAGGCCGAAGAGCCAAGGCCAACGGTAGAAAGAAGCGGAAACTAAGTCTGGTGTCCTAATAGCCCCTCCAGGGCTCCAGGACCTACAGAAAGGCAAACTCCTTGAGTCCCTTTGAAAGGGGTACTTTAGGATGTTGTGCCATTTGCGTCGGGCTCTAAACCTTTCTCAGGTCACTAACTAGCTCACTGCCTAGAGATCACCTAGTAACGCAGTCGCAGTCGGAGGTAATGCAGTGGCAGCAGTGATAATGGCCCCACTGCCTGGACACGGACGTCTGTGCGGGACACTCTCCGCACACCATCCCATCAACTCGTCAGAGCGACCCTGAGATGAGGGGTCAGTGCCCCTACTGGCAGATACGGAAACTCAGGTACAGTAACTCGTCCAAGGTCTTACAGCTGGAGGAACTCACACCCGCGTCTGTCTGCCTCAAAGCTCTGTGCCCACAATGACTAGGCCGGAAGCCACCAAGACTGTCTAAGCCGCCGCAGCCAAGACCTGCTGGTCAGCATGGTGGCCAGTCTGTGCCCACCTGTGACTCCCTTTTCCTGCCATGACTCGAGTTCCTCTCCCGTGGCCCAAATGGCACGCCTGCAGTTTATCCGGAAGGTCTACGCTAAACAATTTTCTTCATTAATATAGATTGTACGTGTTCCGGTTCAATGTGGCTTCTCAGAAAATTTAAGATGTCAACAGTCCGTATAGTTCACACTCACGTATTTCATACAGACCGTGAAAAGACACGCTGGCGCGAGGACCAGCTTGTCTGAGATGTCCGTGCTCACACACTGGTAAACCCTGAAAAACAGGGCAGTTCTACGAAGTCTTCATCTGCACTGCTGAACACCACCGGGCAAGGCGGACTGCGTGCTGCCCCATAAATTTCCACCACTAGATTAAATTGTGTTAATGGGACCGAGAACATTCTCAGTAACCCATTTTACTACGTGAGTATTGGCTCTAAGTCATTACTTCTCCACCAGATCAAGTTCATCTTTGTATTTTTTTAAATCCCCGTCAAGAATCTCCTCAATGGCTCTCTCTCAGGCACACGCCCACAGGGTCACGAGGGCCCGTGTGAAGAGCAGAGTGTCGGAACAGCAAGCTGACCAACGCTGCCGGCTCTCCGATCACGATTCACGAACAAATGCCTGAGGCTCTGGTTCAGCCAACAGCTGGAGAACACCTGCCACGTGCCAGCAAACACAGGTGCTTCTGCATGGAGCGTCTCGTCCACACCTCACTGGAGGTCGGGGAAGTAGGAGCTACCTCTCCCATGTCACCGATCAGAGAAAACAACGGAGGCTCAGGGAGGACTGACCGCTGGCCTGGGCCATGCAGCTGAACATGGCCGGGCCAGGATTCAAATCTATTTTTTTGTTCTAAACCTCAGTTCTCCATTTTTTCCCTCCTTTCACTGGTATTCCCATTTCACCAGTCATTTAAGAGAGGCAGCCATTAATAAAAAGCAGCCCTGGCCTTGAGGAACTTAAGATTTTGTAGCAGACATGCACCCAGGCAACCCCAGAATTAACATTTACAGAACACTCGCACCACGCCAGGCACTGGACGGGGCTGTCTGCGGACATTTCCTAACAGCAGCCGAAGAAGCAGGGGCTGCTGTGGACCAAACCGCGTCCCTCTCCAAATCCCCGTGCTGGAGCCCTAACACCCAAGACGACAGTGTCTGGAGGGGGGGGGGGGCCTTTGGGAGGTGATCAGGGCTGGACGAGGCCGTGCGGGTGGGGCCTCGATGGGACTAGAGCCCTCAGAAGGAGAGGCAGAGAATGCCCCCGCTCGCTCCCTTTCCTGGGCCCACAGAGAAGGGCCCCCGTGAGGACACAGTGAGCAGGTGGCTGTCTACAATCAGGAAGAGGGCTCTCAGCAGAACCTGTCCCTGCCCGCACCTCCCTCTCTGACTTCCAGCCCCCAGAACTGTGAGAAAATACTTTCTGTTGTTCCAGCCATGGAGTCTACAGCATTTTATTAGGGCAGCCCAAGCTGACTAACACGGGTGCTGTTACTGTCACCACTTCAAAGATAAGAAAGCGGACGTTCAGAGAGGCTGTGAAAGGCCCAGGGGCACAGAGTAATGAGCTGTGACGCAGACCAGCCTGGGGCAGCTGCAAAGCCCCTCCCACCAGCTCTGCTCTACCACCGCCACAAACACGGGGGCCAGCCCTGAGATCGTCACCACAGCGGGGATGTGAACGCATGTGTTTTAGGGGGTCAGGTGGTGCCCTGTCCTGTGAACAGAGAGAGCCTCCAATCGCACTCAAATATGAGTGGGCACCCTAGGACCCATGGGCAACACCACCTGGGCATCATCCCACTGCGCTCCAACACCCTGCTCTTCCCCCAGACAGGCCCAGCTCTGAATCAACTCTTATCTCTGCACGGCCTCCTATGGCCACATCGAGTCACTGTGAAGGGGGGGGTCACACAGTCATAGAGCTTTCTCCCAGCTGCGGAGCTCCTCCAGCACAGAGAACAACGCTGTGCTCCCACCGACTCCCACTGCCCGCCGCAGAGCCAGCTCTGTATAAATGGTTGCTGAACTTGACTGTGAAGCAACTTTCTTGAAACCACCACACGAAGGGCAAGCAGTGCTATAACACTATGTGATGTGAGGGGTCGGAATTTGGGTCGGAATTTAGCTCTTAATGGTCACTCTGTCAAGGTTTGCTGAGGAAAGGAAAACCCACTCCTCAGTGTTACGCATCCAAGGGCTGTCTGTCCTTACATCAAGCTTTAACTCATCCTTAGACAAAAATAGCTGTTGGGGAGAAAATTACAAATGAGAAAATGTAAAAAGAAATGAAGGAAGGAGTTCTGGCCAAGATGGAGGCATAGGTAGAAACCCTTCACTTCCTTGCACGACCAAAAGGAGGACAACCACCAATCTAAAATCAATAAACAACCAGAAGTACCAGAAAATCAAACTGCATGGAACTCTAACAACCAAGAAATTAAAAAGTCAACCAGAACAACCAGACCAGTGCACCGAGACAAAGAAATGTGGCCCAAATGAAAGAACGGAGCAGAACTTCAGAAAGAGAGCTAAGCAAGGAGGAGATAGCCAACCTATATGATGGAGAATTTAATGCCCTGGTAATCAAAATGCTCACTGAACTGACTGAGCTTGGTCGAAAAGTGAAAGATACCCAAAATGGAATCAAGCAAAACATTCAGGGAACCAACAGTAACAGGAAGGAAACCAGGACTCAAAGCAACAATTTGGAACAAAAGGGAAAAATAAACATCCAACTGGAACAGAATGAAGAAACAAGAATTCAAAAAAGTAAAGAGAGACTTACGAACCTCTGGGACAACCTGAAACGTTCCAATATCCGAATCATAGGGGTGCCAGAAGGAGAAGAGGAAGAGCAAGAAATTGAAAACTTATTTGAACTAATAATGAAGGAAAACTTCCCCAATCTGGCAAATAAAATAGACTTCTAGGAAGTCCAGGAAGCTCAGAGAGTCCCAAAGAAGTTGGGCCCAAGGAGGAACACATCAAGGCACATCATCATTAAGTTACTCAAGATTAAAGATAAAGAAAGAATCCTAAAAGCATCAAGAGAAAAGGAGAGAGTTACCTAGAAAGGAGTTCCTATAAGGCTACCAGCTTTTCTCAAAAGAAATATTTCAGGCAAGAAGGGGCTGGAAAGAAGTATTCAAAGTCATGAAAGGCAAGGACCTGCATCCAAGATTACTCTATCCAGCAAAGCTTTCATTTAGAATGGAAGGGCAGATAAAGTGCTTCCCAGATAAGGTCAAGTTAAAGGAGTTCATCATCACGAAGCCCTTATTATATGAAATGTTAAAGGGATTTATCTAAGAAAAAGAAGATCAAAAATATTAACAATAAAATGACAACAAACTCACAACTATCAACAAATGAACTAAAAGAAAAGAAAACACAACAAAAACAAAAACTAAGCAAACAACTAGAACAGGAACAGAATCAGAGAAATGGAGATCACATGGAGGGTTTTCAGTGGGGAGGAGGAAAGGAGGAATGGGGGGGAAGGTACAGGGAAGAAGAAGCATAATTGTTAGGCATAAAATAGACCAGGAGAGATCAAAAATGGTACAGGAAATAGAGCACTCAAAGAACTTATATGTACAACCCACGGACATGAACTAAGCGGGGGTGATGCTGGAGGGTTGGGGGGTGCAGGGCAGAGGGGGATAAAAGGGGAAATACTGGGAAAACTGTAATAGCATAATCAATTAAAAAATACTTTAAAAAGAAGAAATGAAGGAAGGAAAGAAAAGCCCAGGCCGGCACACAGTAGGCACAGAAGAGAGGTCCTGGATTTGCTGAACTCCAGTGGCCGACACCTCCCAGCTAGAGTGTGAACTGCTGTCCGACCTGAGAGGGCCATGTGACAGCCACAGAACCTCCCTAATAAACATAGGTTGTCTGCGAGCCTCCAATTACAAAGGTTACTGTGACCCGAAATCCCATTAAGGGCACCAGAGCCTGCTGGCGTACAGTGCACATCTGCCATATTAAATCGCCCGGGCAATCTGCCGCCCTGGCCAGCAACTGGCCTGAGCACCTGGTCTTGGAAGCGTAGGATTTTATACTTTGTTTCTATTAAAAAAAAAAAAAAAAGCCTTCCTTCTCAAGGAGCTCAATGATGATTTCACCTAACCCCTCACCACTACCGAAAGTAAGCCTGGCCTTCGACACCAACCTTTGCCATTCTGAATTTCCCAGATGGATAAAAGAACAAAATAATACTCTACTAACTGCCAAAAAGATGATCAGAATCGCCCTCACGCTTGCCCCACAGGCAGCGCCCCATCCTGCAAGCTGCCTTACGTGGAAATGCCAATACCTCGCTGTGCCCTTCCATTCGTTTTGACACCTCTGAGATGGCAGGATAATTAGGATTTGGAAAACGAGACCTCGTTGGGTCCATCCTTCCATTAATAGAGAGGGCTAGACGCAGTGAGGGAAGCAGTAACAATATTTCCAAGCCACCTCAGTTGCCATGCAGAAAATCCAATTATGCAGAGGCCCGTCTCCTGGCGGGGGGGGGGGTGCTCTCTAAGCTTCGATGTTTCCTGCACTGTCGCCTGTGCGCTACTTAATAAAGCAGTGGAGGGGATGGCTTTGTTTTAGCTTTCCACCTTCCGCCAGAGGCCCAGGCCTGTAGCACGGATGCTGGAACTCAGCTGGCAACCATAGAGAGGTATGTGCCGACTTTTTTTGAGGCCAAGGGACTGTTTCTAGTCTTAATTACACAGTCCCCATGTCCGATATACAGACCTTACCCCAGGGACACCCAATCACCACCTGTCTGTGCTGACAGAAGTGAGCTCACTTCAGAATCCAATGAACAGTGATGCAATCGACCGCCCGATCCCCGGACCTTCGCTGAGTGCCCCACCAGGGGACACAAAGCATATAGACTGGGGTCACTGCCCCCATGGGCCCTGAAGGCCCCACTGTCTCTTGTACAGACGAGATAGAAACACATGGACAGGGAAAGAATGAAGACTACAAGCCAGCCAAGTCCATGGCTGAGGGTCATTACTGCGCTGGTGTGCGCAGGACCCGGCAGGTGCGCGGCAGCACGGATGTGCCTTTCTGGCCAGTATCCCCCTCCCTGACCACCCCGCCTCCCCATAGCTCCAGGCCTCCCACCTGTGTGCGGTGCTGGTGGGAATGAAGTTCCCACTGAGGCTGCCTCTCTCCCTGCACGGGGAGAGGCCAGACACTTCCTTCCCCTGAGCGCAGAGTACTCGGGGAGTGATGCAGAGAAAATCCGAAGACCAATTTCACCACAGCCAAGGCGACAGTGCCGGGCCCGGACCATTTCCAGTGAAGGGCCTCTGCAGGGCCCTGAGGTTCTGACCAGTGTCCACTCTCACCCCCAGCAGGGCTCTGACTGCGCTCTTGCCGTCCTTCTATCAACACCTCTTTCTTAAACGTCCTTAAGGCAACGGAACCGGGGTCTGTTTCTCACGTCCAGGGCTCAGCCTGATGACGCGCCAGGAGCTGGCTGTGCGTGGAGAGGTGGAAGACGCACCATGGTTGTGGCTCCATCTCGTTCCTGGGGTGGGGCTAGCCAACTAGCGGACGGAGCAGGGCACGGATGTTTCCATAAGACTGCAATATTTAAAAAAAAAAAAAAAAGCCACCACCACCAGGCTATGGGCCAGGATCATGGTAAACATCGGAACTATATTGGCCTTTTTTGCATTTATTTGTAAGTTAGCATTGTTTTATTTTGAATTACATATGGATCAGAACTTATATAGATCCTAAAAATTCTAGCTTGGCTCTGCTTATTGAACAAATATCTGTGTATTTATCAAATCTCCTTAGCCGGGGTACTGACTCCTTTCAGGCAGCATTTCTGGTCATGAATATCTAGCTACCACACACCTAGCACCCCCCATGTGCCAGGTAGCTACTACGCTGTGTGTGAGCCTGCTTCCATCTAACCCCAACGACAGTGCCACGCGGTGTGCATCACCATCACAGTGTACAGGGAAGGGGACAGGGCCCGGAGGAGGTAGGCAACTGGCCCGAATTTACACGGCTAGTAAAAGACGGAGGTAAGAGATCGGTGGCCTCTGCGAATGGCCCAGCCACCACGCTGTGCCGCCTGCTAAGGCTCCCGCTCACATCTTATGGCACCTTTCAAACCCGATGTCTGAGTCCTGGGGACGGAACCGCACCTAAGCCAGCTCCCAGTTCTGCCCAAGTGTTCCCTCTGGAAAGGGGGACACCTCCTCCAACTTTGATGCGAGCGTTTCCCGACAGCTCGCACCAGCAGTAACAATCCATTTAGCTGACACCCTTCTTCAAGTTTAAATGGATTTCTCTCCTGTCCACGGGGAAGAGACCAGCTGACCTAACTTGTCGGTATAATTGGCTTTCATAAGCTTCAAGACAATTACCAGGCCTCCCTGCAGGCTTCTTTTCCTGGGGCTACAATTCCTAATTATTTTTCATGCAAGTCCTCATTTCCAGCTGCACAGTGAGATCTGTTGTGCTTTTCTGAACTGTGTCCTAGCCGTCCTTTTCAGTTTGTGGTCCCGACACCTGGGCATCGCGCCCTTGTACCTGGGCTTGTCCGTCCTCCTATGCCTGACTCAGGCATCTGTATCAGAGGGACAGAGGTGCAAAGGTTCATTCTGGAAGGTGGGTGACAGTCCCCGCTCCAAAAGGGAGCATTTGTCTCGATCAGAGATTCTGTCCGAAGCTGGTTCATTGGCAGGTTTGAGTACCCAGGAGTTCATAGTAGACAGGGAACCAATACCGTCCTGGCTTGGCATCAGGGAAGTCCTGGCCCTTTACCGGGCCTGTACCCTCCAACAGATGACAGAGACAGCCAGAAAGAAAAGAGGGGTCCAGAGAGAGGAATGAAGGGGGAGGGGTGCCATGTCCCCTGTCAGGAGGGCATCACCCAAGGAATGGTACCTCACCAGGGACAAGACCACCACCACCTGCTCACACATGCTGTGCTGTGTCGGAAACATTCAGGCTTCCCTCCACTGGCAAGCACACACACAGGCACACACACAGGCACACACACGTGTGCGCACACGTGGACAGCCCTATGCAGATCTGACTCCTCCCCACTCGGCAGCTGTCTGCAGTTGCTCAGTCCCTGACCTCAAGGAGCTTGTAAGACTACAAAAGGAAAGGTGTCAGACATCACAAGAGAGAACAAGGACGAATTCCTGTGGGAAGGAGAGTAAGAGAGAGAGCTGCCACCCCAGGCATGAAGAAGGCTGACAGCAACGAAGGCACCGGAAGAGGGGGTGTCGGGGTGGGCTCTAAAACATGGGTAGGACAAGCCATGCAGCACCGTGGGTGGGAAAACATGGGACCAGAGGAGACAGGAAAAGCACTGGTAGGTTGGCCAAGCAGAGGGAAACTGAGGCAATTGAGCAAGAGTGTGATATGAGTGGAGCAATGCATGATTCCCCAGTGAACTAAGGATGACTTTAAGCTGCGTGGGGGCAGAGAACAGCTGCGACAGGAAACGAGCACCAGGTGGATGAAGCTGTGTGTCACGATTTGGCCTATGCACTTAAGTGTTAATGTCAGTCAGCGCAGCAGGGTGGGTAAGAGAGCTCAGGCTCCGGGTTCTAATCCCAGCCTCACCGTTTACTAGCTGTGTGACCTTGGACAAGCCACTTAACTTTTCTTGGCCTCAGGGTATCTCTGAAGTGGAAGAATAATTGTAACTACCTCATAAGGTTGTCAAATAATAAAGCAGGCGATTCATATAAAGTGTTTTCAGAGTTCCTGCCATATTGAATGGGTTCAAAAACAGCCCCCAAACCCTCCCCTCCTGCCCCGCCCATCCCCCTGTGACCACGACTTAGATCCGCACCTGTGGACGTACCTCAACACTCGCAGACACACACACTTGTTTATGAGGCGCAATACGCAGTGACCCCTGTGGGGAGAACATGTGACCGGTACAAAACTCCCAATAAAATTGGAATGGATCTGCGATCGTAGTAAAGGCGGAGGCCTGCACCACCCACACCGAATTCGGAATACACTGGTGCCCGCCTGATGTCAGGGAAAGGGACTTCTGACCTGGGCATGGACCCCGGGGAATGCTGAGAACACTGAGCTATCACCCCATCTTCCTAAGGCCTGAGTTAACTCCAAGGCAACCACCATTAGCACCGCCCACCCATCGTGCTGTACAAGCCCGTAAGACGAAAAGCTCCCGGCAAGTCCCACAGTGACACTTGACTTGTCTTCAAGGGAGCAAGATCCTGTGGCTTCATCACAGAAATGTCCAGCATGTCACCGACTGTCTTAGGCATTTTCCATCCAGGCCATCTCCAGCAGGCTCAGGGTGAGGGCTCTCCTTTGGAGGCAGGCGCCCTGCGCCCTCCTTGGCAGCAGACACAATGACACGTGTGGTGTGACGTGACCCTGAGGCTGGGAAGCTCCCTGCACGTCTCCACGGACATTTGGACTCAGGCAAAATGAGCCTGACGTGTTGTAACAGCTACAAGTCCCCCTCAGCACAGTCCGCCACGTGTCTGCGCTCACACACGGGGTGCGCAAAGTAGGTCTACAGTTGTGAGTATGCGAATCACAGAGTTCATTCTTGTGTTATTATTTATTATCGTGTTATTTTCCATAGGAGCAACTGTAAGCCTACTTCTGCCCCACCCTGTACATATGCACACATCTGCATAAACTCTTTTTCCATCAATAGTTAAAATTGACTATAAGCATCCATCACCTTAATCCTCAGAAAGGTGACTCCTTCATCAGAATAGACAATCACCAAAAGGATGCTCTCATCAGTACAAATCAGCCACAGCAGAAGGGCAGGCTGGTGTGGATAGAAAAGAAAAATGATGCTAACACATTGCATATGGAGCTAATTAACAATATATGATTAATCAAATGCAACAGTAGTTGATGAATGCCAACAAAATCCTGAGGCCTCCCCTCTGAGGGCCCTCCCTCCGGCGCACTCTGAGGGGCATAGTCAGCGCAGTGGCCAGGTCTGGGGGGAGGTCAGGGGCAGTGGCCAGGTCTGGGGGGCGGTCAGGGGCAGTGGCCAGGTCTGGGGGGCGGTCAGGGGCAGTGGCCAGGTCTGGGGGGCGGTCAGGGGCAGTGGCCAGGTCTGGGGGGAGGTCAGGGGCAGTGGCCAGGTCTGGGGGGGACGGTCAGCGGCAGTGGCCAGGTCTGGGGGGGACGGTCAGCGGCAGTGCCCAGGTCTGACAGCTGAGCACATAGCTACCATTCCCTTTGCTGTTTGTCCTGTGGGTTCAGACCATGTCCTCCTCTGCCAGGAATTTTTCAGTGGCACCCAAAGCCTTGATCTGCCCCTCCTAGAAAGGAGTAAATCCCCACACACTGGAGGAATTAATTAGCAGAAGGCTGGATAGCGTGCCCAGGCAAGGGGGAAATGGTAATAAATGGCCTCGCAGACCAGTGTCTGCCCCTCCATACTTGGATGGTGGGTATGCATTTTTCTTAGTAGCTGAAGAAATTCCTCCCAGAGAAAGTCCACCAGGAGGAGTTAAAGACAACATTTGCTTTCTTTGAAATCAGGGCAACTTCCACCAGCAGGCAAAACAGGCGTCCTACGGTGCAGGTGTGCCAGGGGCCATGCCACGCCGTCAAAGGCATCTTCAAAGGCGTACAGGGTGGCGGGAGTCCAGAGGCCCCTTCACTGGAAAGCAGCTTCTGGTGGCTGCTGGGTGAAGGAGCTCAGGGTGTCCAGTTTGTGAGAATGAAAGGATGAAAGAAAACCTGGGAGGAACACAGGACGGGAAGAGGACGTGAAAGAGAGGAGAGGGGAGGGGAACCAGGTAAGGAAAGGCCAGGCAGACATACTTGGGGAAAAGGGCCTTCAAGAGGCTGGGAGGGGAGAAAAGGGAGGGTTTGGAAAGGAGGGGAATGAACGTGGAGAGCTGTGAGATAAAGTTTAAAACTCCCTTTCACATGAACGCTCCTTGAAAAAAAGTTTCCATAAAAATGCTGTTGGACTCCAAGATAAGACGATGGGGAGCCCCAAGCATTCACTTTGAAGAGCCTTTTTAAAAAATGTCTTTGGTGCCAGCAGAGGGAAATGAGGAGGAGTGAGAGAAAATGAGATCTCGGCTGGAGAGTGCAAGGGAGGGAACCGGGCCAAGCAAGACAAGTGCCTTCCAAATGGGGGTTTAGCCCGGGGCCTCCTGTCCTGCATGGAGCCATACAGATAAGAAGAGGTGTGGCCATCAGGCCACCACAACCCCCTCTGGAAATCAGCTCCACACCCCTGGCAGGTGAGCAGGGGGCAAAGGCTGCAGCTTGGAGAGAGAATCTCCGAGGCCACTCCAGCCCCAGCCCTCAGAAGCGTCAGCCCATCGCACTGCCCGATGTGCAGCCAGGGACGCCGCCTCCGACAAGCCTCCAGCCCTCCAGCTGCTTTGAGGAAACCGCCCAGAACTGGGCTCATTCATCTGTTTGACTCTTTCCCGTTAATTCTCTTGCTGGAACACAGGTTCCACAATGACAGGACTCAGTCTGCTCACCTCTTAGTCCCCGGCGCTCAGCACACGGAAAGCACACATGCTGTGGGACAAGCAAATCTCTCAACTGTTCCAATCCTTAGCACGTGAGTACCGCTGCCGGCACCATCTTCTCTGGGGGTGATGCTGGTGATGCCTGCGGTGCACCAGGAGATCTCTACAATTTCCCACCAGGAAAGCGTCTTTATGTACTTGGCACATTTCAGGAGAATCGACTCGGGGAGGTCAAGGGCCTTGGCTTTTTAGCTTAACTCAATAGGAGAGCAAGAATCAAATTCAGAAGTCCAAGGTCCTTTTTCTACAGAGACGGGGGGGATGACAGAACCTCAGACCAACCCAACCAGCCCACTTTCTTCTGAGAGAGGAGAGCCGGAGCCACCCTCAGACAGGGCCTGTGACCTCAAGATTGCCAGCCCCAGTGGGTGCACAGGTCCATTCTGGAACCACGGCAACCGTCACAGGACACCTAGGCTTGTGAGAGGGAAATGGGCGGCACCTTAGTGCCTCCGAAGGGGCCTCTGGACTCCTACCTATTGGTTGGAGAAGGGAGGGAAGGAGGCCTGGCTTTGGGGAGTAGTCTGGGCTTCGTGGGGGCAGGGCTGCACTCCATCTCCAATTCTAGCCTCTCGCACGTGCCCAAGTGTGTGACTGGTGGCTGACCTGACATCTCTGCTTATCCAGTAGGAAGGCTCACACTTAACCTTCAAACATAACATTCTCAACTTGCGAAACCTTTTGTTCATCCAGTCTTTGGCATCTCTATAAACAACAGCACCACCTACTCAGCCCGAAGCCAGGCACCTGGAGACCTCCTTGACTCCTCTCGTCCCCTCCCTCCTACTTCCACATCATCGACCGGTCCCAGAGGCCCTCCTCTGAAACAAGTCCTGCACATGGCCTCTTCACTCCGTCCTCATCGTCTCTCCAGACACCTGCCCCCTAACTCACTCCCCTTGGGTATTGTGATCTCCCACCACAGGTCAGCTGAAGTCATCATTTAGAAATGTGAATCTCACTACCGCCCCCTCCTGCTCGAAATCTCTCCTGTGACTTGGAAAGCCTCTACCATGATGTGCCAAGCCCTGCGTGATCCGGGCCCTACCCCCTCCCAGCCCTCCGCTCTGGGCCAGCCACAACAACCAACCTGCCCTCCTTCTGTCCCTGCGCCAGGAAGCTGGTGCCGGCCTTAGAGCCTCTCCCCAGAGCACTGCAGAGCTGGCTCCTTCCCGTCACTCACACTGGCCCTGTCTCCCGAGGACCCTCCTGGACCATGCTTTCAAAAGAAGCCACCTGTGTCACATCATCCTGGCTTCCCTTTGTAGCATTTAGTGCGATTTGATGTTTTCTGGATTTTCTCCCAGCAGAACACATGCCCGGGAGGCATCTTTTTCTGTTGTGTGAACCACCGCATCCCGGAGCCTGGAAAGGTGTCTGCAACGTGGCAGGAGCTCTGTGCAACCTTAGCCAAGGGCTGAGGACCCAAGGGGCTGGCACAGAGCGGGCCCAGAAGAGCAGGTGTGCAGGGAAACGATGACGTGGTGGGGACTGAACGGCGATTTCGGCTTCCAGGCTGGTTAATAAGTGACTGGTGGTGGAGCATTTCTAAGGGCATCCATGCTATTTAATCTCTGGTATTATTTTTCCTCCAACATTAAAAATAGGTTTTGATTATAAAAATGGGACTGTGTAGAAAAGGCAGAATCCATCCCAGTCTGCTAGGAACTATACCCATTATGGGTTAAAAAATTTAAAGGGACCAGTTTTCCAACCATACCCAGTAGAAAGAAAAAAACAAGATGTCTGCCCCCTTTTCCCCATTTGATCTAAAAATAAAGGCCTGACTCAGACTTCCTGTGAGAGCACCCAATCTCAGCTCTGATTCTGTCTCAGAAAAGGCACAGCCGTTTGCTCCCTTTAATAGGGCATAATGCCACAAATTAGTTAACGTGCGCATTGAAGGTGTCACACAGGGTGAATTACAGGCCCCCGGGGCTGGTGGGCCTGCAGGGGCTGTCCTGTCCCCACTGTGCTTGGCTGGGGCATCCTGGATGCCCCAGACCACTCCTCTCTTTAAGGGAGCAATATCCTCTCATGACCCCTATTTTCCCACCACTTGCACAGCCCCCAGGCTCCTCCAAGCAGCCGAGTCCTGCACAGCACCGCCACAGATTACCCGCCTGCTCTTCCCCCACAGAGACAGACTGAGGTCCATCCCCCAGGCCGGGTGGCTGGAGTGTGAGGTGGCACACCTTCTCCAAGCCCCAGCTCAGCCACTTGCCGCCTGTGAGAGCCAGGGCAGGCCCCTGACTGTGCTGGAAGGGGTGTAGGACTGGCTCTGTCTACCTCACACAGCCTTTGTGGGTGAGGCCCTCCCCCGCCCTGGGCATTGCAGTCTGGAGGCCTGAGGCCCCGCCTGCCTCCTCCACAGCCCCGCACTGACACGGAAGGCACCCTCGCTGGACACCAGGTGCCAGAGCTTCCGAGAACCCACTCCTCTCATCGTCAGAGTAGCACCACGAAGTGACTGCCTGTCTCTCGATTACAGTGAAGAAACTGGCTGAGAAGGGTTAAACCCGTTGCCCAAGGTCACAGAGCTGGGATCGCAGGGCCCTGCAGAGGCAAGAGTTCTCTGCCTCGCCCTTGGCTCTGGGGCCCAGAACCCAGGGCACCCAGCACACCTGAGCACTCACAGAGCTAAGCATCACATACTCTGGAAACCATGCAAGGAAGATGCAAGTGTAAGATGTTGCTATTAATTAATGTTACCTTCTGTAATGTTTGCAAGTCTGTTCTGGGCCGGTTTAAATAAGGCGGTGAGGACTGGGGTGAGGAAGGGGAAGAGATACTTGACTCTGAAGCACCTTCCCTGAATTAGCATCTTATTCCTCATTGACTCTGGGTTATACATTATGACTCTTATTTTGGAGGAGACAACATCAAACTCAAAGAAATCTCTAGCTATCCAAGCCGAAGCCAGGATCGGGGGTGGGGGAAGATTATTTCCCAAAGTCCCTGCTCCAAGCAGACTGTCTGACTCCCTGGCACCATCCCCTTGGCCTCCCACTGATGCCTCCAGCTATGGCCAACACTCCGCTGTTCGGCTGAAAGAGAATCAGGTGAGCTCGGATATCCAGGTCAGCCCTGTGAGGGGCCTCTCCCCCTCCTAGCTGTGTGCTCCCTCCCACACACTGATGAGCACAGTCTCAAAATAGAAAGCCCCAGGGATCAGGCACCAGGATAATGGAAAAATACAAAAAGGCCAGGGATGAGCTGGTCACTATCCTGGTTCTCACAGAAAAACCGAAATAGCGTGTGATTGTGTGGATGGCGTGGTCAGGTTGGCCTCGGAAGAGACTCCAACCCTACATACATGAGGGTCTTGGGCTGGGCACAGGGGGCGGGGGTAGAGATGGGGAGCCAAGGGATCACAGGTTCAAGGGTCTTCCACCTCTGAGTGCCAGCTTCACAAATGACTTGAGCAGTAGTCCAAAAACAGCGATGGGAAATACACCGCCGCCCCGCAGAAATGGAAGGCTCAGTGTAGGAAACAGTATAGTTTCGGGCGCTGAAGAACATGTGAGGTTTCTAGCAGGTAGAAATGAGGCATTCTTCTTAGAAGAAGCATGATTAAACATGGAAAGGAGGACATTGAGGATGTGGTGTGGAATGTTCTAGTCCGGATGTGTGTGAGGGTGGTCTTATCCGGAAGCAGAGCAGAAGAACCAAAACACTGTGTGGGTGAGTCTGGACTTGTTCCCACTCGGTGAGAGTCACTGCCAGTTTCTGGACAGGGGTGTGATCCAAAGGGGCCTGCTTCAGAGGCCTTCACTTCGTCAGCCCCTGGGACTAGCGCGGATCCCACGCGCCCACCAACCGGGGCTGTGGTTCAGCTCACAAAACGGGGCTTTCTCTAATTCCAGCCTCAGAAATGTAAGTTCTGGGCTGGCTTCAGAAAATGACAGACAGTCACAAGGCGAGACTGCGAAGAGCCCCAACACTACTAGCTTCTCAATTCTAGAAGCTTCCAGCTCGCCATCAGCTTTGCACCTTTCTTTTGCTGCATTTGAATAAAACATGCTGCAGAGCTGGAAGCGCTGTCCCCACGGAGGCTGGAAACTTCGGAGCATTAGCTGACGAACGGGCTCGCCGCTGTGTGAACTCCCAGAGCAAATGCCAAGTGTGAACTAATCTTGCCGCCATCACCAGCTCTCCAGCTGAGGATCAGGTATGGTAATCTAAATTGGGCTGGCCAGATGCCGGCCTGGGAAATCTGGTTAGGGTTTGCTTGATAATTCCCTTTCATCCTCCAGGAGACGGCGGGACGGGCAAACCAGACCTGATCGTGAAGTTGATACGCCCCCAGGGATCCAGTCCCCAAGCACTCAGCCGCCAAACCTCCACTGTTGGCTAAAAGGGGCCAGGGGACCATAACCTGTAAATAATCTTGCATGAGTGTGGTCATGGGAAGAGACCCACAGCTTCATTAACAGAACTAAAGAGTTCAGGGCCTCTCTCTGTATACAGACCATACATAACATAGGCTCAAGTGGGCCACTTCTTCCCTTAACATCTTCCGATGGAAGCCATCAATCCTAGAATAAAGTTTGAAATTCTTAGTAGGGCACCTCTCTCTGGCCATCACCAGCTGAGGCTCCTGCCACCTAAACACCATGCCTCAGTAACCAACGACCGGCCTGCATCTCCCTCACGCCTTGGCCGGTGCATTTCGCTCCACCTGCAGTGCCACCCCTCCCCCACACACCAGCTCCCTCCACCTGCGGCATCCCTCTCCTCCCGGCTAAGTCTTATTTGTTCTTCCAAACAACTCAGAAGCTCCTCTGGGAAGGTTTTCCTGAACAGTGTTCTCAGCTTCCAGTCTCCCAACACCTATTTGTCGGTGTATTTGTCAGTGTTTGCTGTCTGCAGATGAGAAGTTCCCTGCTCTGCAATGAGGGGGACTAGAGGGGTGGACTTGCTGGATGTCCCAGTCACAGTCTGGATTCATCCCACACTCCAGTCTGGACTTCGGAGCCCTCAATGACCTCCCTGTTCACACACAACCTCTGCATCAGCATTTCTTTTCCGGCTCCGTGTTTCTCAACAGACTGTGAAGTCCCTGCAGGCAGAGATTGCCCAACCCTCCCCTGTCCAGCGCAGGGGTGCGAGCCTGCTACAGGGGCTCAGCCAAGAGCCCCTGCGCTGAGGGCCTCCAGACGGCCAGTACAGCGGCCCTGACAGCATTGGGCTGAGCTCCTAACTCCAGTTGTCCTCCTCGCTGGAGCCACAGAGCCCGGTGTCTGGCTAATCACCTTCCAGGGCCATGTCCTCGATTTTCATGGAGACCCAGTGAAGGGGTGCGAACGGTTTAGTAGATGGCCACGCCCACAACTTCAGAAACAACTGCTAGTCTGATTATTAGGTACAGGCCCTGGGACTTGTGTTCTTGTTGTGAATGACAGGAGAACCCCATTAGATCCCTGCAGCCATAACAAATTAGGGGCAGGTAACTCTACGTCAACACATGGCATTTTGTCATGTATAAATACATCCTTTCAAACGTCCGCAATCCCACAAATCAGTACGTAGAATTCAGCATATGGCAGGGACTATGTATAAAAGATGAATAAGACCCACTCCCTGCCTTCAGTGAGCACCTGGCAAGGGGAGAGGGCAGGTGTGAAAGCCTCCACATGGTGTGACAGCGACCTGCATGAGGTCACACATGGAGGAACTGCCAATGCCACAAAGATGCAAGTCAGGCAAGGGGACACGAGGACCCCCCGGCCCGTGAACTCACAGCATAAGCACCTGGGGCCAGGCTCCCCAACCTGAGTGTGTGACAAAATGTGGATCCCAGGTTTCACTCCCTGAAATCCAAATCTTGGAGGCAACAACTAAGAGCCTGCGCTTTTCACTTCTCCAGGTGGTTCTTCTGCATTCTGTGTAGCTCGGGTCTAGGGGTGGGATCTGGGATGCCAAGGACCCAGAGAACACCGAGGGGCCAGGGAGCAGTGGGGGGCCCATGGAGAACCGGGGGGCTCACAGGTATCTTAGGGAAGGCTGAAAGCCTCAGACACAAACATGAAAGACTCGCATTAAGTCCAGTCTCCAGATCTTGCCGGCTGCGTAGACCAAGGCAAGTCGCTTAGCCCCTGAGAAAGCCCCGTCCTCACCAGCAGGCAGGGAGGCACAAAGGCTGAGAGTCGGGCTGCGTGGACAAACGCCCAGCCTTCCCACTTCCCAGCTGCGGGACCGGGCCTGGGCAAGTGACTCCTCTCCTCTCTGTGCTTTAGCTTTCCGCGCTTATAACATGGGCTGTGCACACTGCCCACCTCGGAGCAGCTAAGTCCATACCCTGCCCGGAGCACAGCGGCTGGCTCCCGGCATTTCCTGAACGCTTGCCTGCTGTTCTGGTCATCACGGGATGGTGGTGTGGCCTTGAGATTTAGCCAGTGACCAACAGAAGGGTTCTCCAGGACTGCAACAAACTTTATCAGGGTTTCAAAACACAACTTACTTTCTCTGATTACTGTTTAAAGTGTGCCTTCCCCAGTGTTTGGGGTTTCCCTCTCTCCAATAGGTACACAGCTGTGGTTAGGAATTGAGCAGGGTAAGGTCGTGGGAGGGCATGATTCAGAGAGCTGGAGTCGGAAGAAGTCCCCGTGGAGGGCACAGGCCTGGGAGGGGAACATCTAAGCCGCCGTCCTCGACACATCCTCGTGTGCAGCCACAGAAAGCCCTCCTCTGGCCTGGCCCCTCGGAAGTGATGCCTGACCAGACGTGTTACTCTCCCTTTTGTTGCTCCAGAACATTCCATCAGCCCATGGCACCTGCCACCCCACATGGCACATTTGGGGAGAGGCAACGGACTCCTTCTGGAAGCTGCTGGCTGGGTTTCAAATAAAATCAACACCCATACCTATAACCGACAAAGCCAAACAAGAGGCCTCTGGCCCTTCGTGGCCCAGCTCAGAGATGCGGAGGGCAGCTCAGGATGAGGATGGAAGGCACAGGGCTTCTTCTTGAGCATCAAGAAGCAAGCATGTTGGCGGCACCTCCCACTCTGCCCTCCCTCACCTCACCCTCAGTGCCTCTGGGTTCCCAGGGGGTTCCAAGATCTGTCCTGCTCGGAGGCCCTGAGATTGCTGCTCCCTCCTACACCTGCCGGCCCCGGAGGTGTTCTCACACCTGGCTCCCTCTCAGCCCCCAGGCCTCGTCGTGAATACCCATCCCAGAGCGGCCACCCTTGACCACGCTCTCTTTCATTCTCCATCACAGAGACGATGGCACGCAGTCTCCCCCCTTACTTCAGGGGACACCTTCCAAGTCCCCTAGTAGATGTCCGAAACCATGGGTGGTACCGAACCGTCTATACACTCATACTGTATTTTTCCTAGACCTACGTCCCTCTGATAAAGTTCAATGTATAAGTTAGGCACAGTGAGAAACTAACAACTAGTACTAAAACAGAACAACTACGACAATACACTGAAATAAAAGTCATGTGGATGTGGTCTCTGTTTCTCGCTCTCTCAGAATAGCTTGGTGTACCGCACAGGCAGCATGGGTATGCTGGACAGAGGTGCGGTCACATCCTGGCCGGGACGGAGTGGCTCAGGGCGAGACTTCACCATGCTGCTACACAGAACAGCATGCAACTTAAAATGCACGAGCTGTTTATGCCTGGAATATTCCATTTGATATTTTCAGACTGCGGTTGTCTGTGGGTAACGGACACTGGAAAGCAAAACCATGGAAAAGGGGGTGGGGCCACTGTACTCCCTACACAGAACTTAACTATGTGATTATTCTGTTTTTGTCTATTTTGTTGACCTCTGTATCTCCAATGCCCAGCAGGTAGACGGCACAGAGTGAGTGCATGGAAGGACGCTAGGGAGGAGGCAGGGCTGAAGGTGGAGGAAATAAAAGGGTCAGTTAGGGGAGAGAGAGAGAGAGAGAAGTAATAGAGAGGCTGACACAGAACAGAAGAGAAACATAGTTTCTTGTGTCCTGGGTGGTCAGGGATATTTTTTTCTTGTTTTCTTTGCCTTGGAGGCCTATGGAGGCGTTACACAAGTTCCACTCCAGCCATTTCAAAATGTATTTGCTCTGGCGCCAAGACCACTCTCTGGAAAGTCCCAGTCACCAGCTGCCCTGGGAACAACAGTCCTGTGGGTCCCTGAGCAGTGACTGAACCCCAAAAATCCTCAAGCAGACGGCACTGGCTCCAGCGCTGAAGGAGTCTTAGCAATTATTTCAATTCGTTGAGCTTCTATTTTTAACTCAAGAAATAGAAGCAGACAAATTAGCTACTCTTGTATGACTTCAATACCTGACAGTTTTGTAACAATCACTTTTCTGTCCAGGGCCTTTGGAGCCTCCTACGCCTTAATAAAATAAAGATATAATAAAATTCTCAGAGAAGAACGAGGTGAACTCGGGGAACTGGTGGAAGAGGAGGTGATGGGCCCCCGTGGCGCAGGCTGCCCAGGGGAGACCGTCTCACCGAGGGGACAGAAAATAGATGTGAGCACGGCTGGCACCTGGAGGAGGCCCAGCAGGACAGCAGAGAAACACGGCACAGGGAAGATGCCGGCTGTGTCTCTGCTAGATAAGGCCTTTCAGGTTCCTCGCCGTAATTGAAAAGAAAATGAATGTGGTATTGCCACTGGACAGGCACTAACAAAACGCAGGGCTCCAGCCTGATAAGGCACGAGAAACGGAGTCTCCCGAAGGGGCAGGAGCGTGTGCGAACAAATTCCCCTTGGGACCAAATCGACCTGCACCGCAGAGCAGAGGTGATTACTGGGGACCCAAAGAGCCCCTGACTTCGCAGGCACAAAGCCTCCCTGAGCTCAGGTCTACGTGTAGGGCAGCTGAGCAGGCTCGGGCCACGCCCATCCTTAACAAACCAGCTCTCAGGCCCAAGTTCCCTCAGCAACTTTCCTCGCACAACCAGCCCTCCTGAAGGAGTTTGTGGGGGAATCACACTGATGACCACAGAGAGGCCTGGTGAGTTGGGCGCTTTCACGGGCTGCCATTCCCCAGGCTCCTCCTCAGGGAGCAGCTAGGTAAGGGCTCTGCTCCTGCTCTGATGACCTGTTTTGGATTTCACCTGTTGTCAGCAGCACTGTTCTGGAAGGACTCAATTCCACTTCAAGAAAACATCTTCAAAGCCCTGGACCAAAGTGCACAAGATAACATCGGTAACCTTCCTCTAGCCCCACAGGACAACGGGAAGGGACGAGGCCTGGGGGGGTTGGTAAGGTGCAATGATTATTATAAGCTTTGTGGAGGCTCATTTGCTAAGTCAAGGGCCTACCTGACACAGGCGGGGTCCACCAGAGACCCTGTCTGTGAGCCAAGTGTTCTCTGCATTTCCTTCAGTCACTGCAAATCCCCATGCACAGAACCTGGTCATCTCCGCCCAGTCCTCCTGCCTCCAGCGCCTTAGCTCCCCATTCAGGCTGCCTAGCCCATCACTACTCCACAAGAGCTGCTCTTACCAAGGGCCAACAACCTCCAGGCCACTAACTGCAAAGGCCACATCTGAGTCCTCATCTGGCTTGGCCCTCAGCTCCCAAGGCCCCTGGCCGTGTCAGCCTTCATCCCTGAGGGAGCATCTCCCTGTGGTTTCCACAATCTGGTGATTCGGCGGTCCCAGGCGCCTTCCCCCTCTGACACATCGGTTTCCTGGGAGTTCTCCTCCTGCTTTTCCTCCCTTCCATGTTGTTGTTCTTGGGGTTCTCTCCTCCATTCTCTCCCTGAAAGGGCATAGCAACACTCCACCCTACAAATGCCCCCTACATGCTGATGGCTCCCAAATGTGTCTCCAGGCCCAGCCTCTCCACTGAGCTGCAGGCCCACCCACCTGTGAGTGACCGAACCACTGCCTGCCTTTAGATAAGGCCACTGGAGACTGTGGGGGGTGAGTAATTTACAGCGATTAGTCCCTAAAGTCCGTGAGTCTTAAAGCTGAGGTGCGTGGCTCCAGAAAAATCCCCAGTGTGCGCATTTGAAAACACCTGCGCTTACGGAAGAGATACAGCAAAGGGGCATCATAAAGTGAGTGGTGTGGAAAACAGGCTCAGAGAGACTCCTTCCCAGGGCTGCGTCCAGCGTGGAGGGCCCGAGGAGAGAGTCCTGCTAGAGAGCCCAGCACCCAGGGCAGCCTGGCTGGGGAGGACACACCCAGCTCTCCAGCCCCGAAGCCCAGGGCCACAAAGTCCAATGTCATCTGTTAGCCACCAGCAGCCGCCACCCGGTAGGAAGAGAGACAGGCTTAGAGTTGGCCTTAAGTTAAAAGGATTTCTCTGCTTCCTGAGGTCGCCTCCCTGGTGTCTGGTTGTGCTGGGCTGTGCTGTCACTGTGCAAATGAGGCCACTCGGTCTGGGCCAGCCTCCCCTTGGGGCACGGAAGGGTTGTCAACACGGCAGAAACACCATCTGATTTACGCTTTGAAAAGGTGACTCACTATCCATCAACGGGAGGATGGACAGATAAATTGCATACACAATAGACTACCGCTCAGCAGCTAAAGTGAATGAGTTAGAACCACATGAATCACCATGGATACACCTCAAAAATTTCTTGCAATGAAAGAAGCCCAGTGTGATATCGTTTAATGCAGTTTAGGTCATGTAAAACACTAGTATGTATGTTTACTTACAGGTACATACACATAGAAACATACACACAGGCATGAAAATTTCAGGAGTGCAGTTACTGCTGGAGGAGAAGGAAGAGAACCCTGAGGAAGGAAGGTCTGGGAAGAGAACCCTGGGGTCCTCACTAACATGTCCGTGTGGTTTCATTTGGTTTTGAAGCAAATAACCTGAAGCCAACAAGGCTGTGTTGACGCTGGGAGGCAGATACAGAGGTGTGTTTTAAAACAGGTCAGTTATCAAGAAGCAAGTGTCACTCTGACGGTGCTGGCACATGGACTGGAGGGAGGGGCAGGGCAGGAAGCAGACGAGCCAATTAGGAGGTCACTGCCATGGTCCAGACAAGAGACGGGAGAGAGGGAGGCAGGGGAGGGGATGAGAAGAGGGCAGACTCTGGGTCTGTCCTGGGGGTGACCCGCCAGCCCTGGGTGTGGATGGGATGTTCCAGGTTGGAGGTGCATTGTCCTGGGGGGAGTAACTGGAGGAGGCAGAGGGCAATGGAGGAGAAACCTCTGGCCAACCCAGAGACACCCAGCACTGTGTAGCAAATGACGTGAGATGCAGACGTCTCCCCAGACCCAAAATCGGTCGTCACCATGGGATATCGTGAGAATTCCTCATAAGCTGTGGCTGGTACCTGCCTTGGAAGAAATAACCCAGTTTAAGAAAGGATAAAAGAAAGGCCGAAGGCCCAAGTAGTAATGCAGCCCTTGCTTAGTTCTGCCCCCAAACCTCTGGGTGCAACCAGCAGGGGAAACCGGCAGGTCTAGATGGTGTAAGTGAATACTCGATAGCTTGGTATGGCTTCAGGGGCGCAAATGACTCTGAAATATGAACAGCGCCTGGCTGCCCTCGGGACGTCAAATTAACGATAATAACACGGCGGCTACAGGTACAGGATGCTGGTAATTTATTTCCCCTTTAAGGATATGTTAGGAAAGGCAGATTTAACTGTGGAAATGAGAATGGGTGAGAGATGACATTGCACTCATGTTGATAACCTCAGGCTCCCCCAGGCCCCAAACAGCCCCGGATCTGCTCCCCTCTCCCACAGGCAGCTCTGAGGCTCCTTGCACAGCCCCCCACCCCTCCCATGCACACCTCACTCTGCTGGGCAGAAAGGGAAAGTGTTTAATGGCTCATTGAATTCGAAGACTGCCTGGGGGCTTGGTTTTCAGTGTATCTGATATGCTAATGCACCTGTGTAAGACTGGTCATTCCCAGAAAGCAGGGACAGAGTCTGGACCTGCCACTGCTTACCGTGGGACCGCCAGACGGAAAAAGAGATGGGTGCCACAGCGCCTTCTTTTCCTTCATGCTCTAGAATAAATAACACGTTTTTCATCACCAAAGGGAGAGAAGTGCATGGAGGCCTTGGTCACTCGCATGTGTTAATGAGGTATTAAGTACTGGCTGTGCCTGGCATGGTGCCCAGCTCTCAAGGTGCAGGGGACAGATGGGCTCAAGAGCACCGTGTGAGAGGGGCTACAGCAGTGGGGAGACACAGTGGGTCTAGGGGAGTCTACTTCCCAGCTGGGAAGGCTTCCCAAGGAGAGCCGGGACATGAAGGCCCAGCAGGCATAGCCAGATAGAGAGAGTGACAGCGTGTTTCCGGCCAGGGAACAGCCTGTGCAAGGGCCCAGGGCTAGGAGGACATGTGGCCCGCCAGTGGAACTGCAGTGGTTTAGTTTTGTGGGTGCAGAGAGTGCAGGTGGTGCAGGCAGAGGTGAGGGTGGAGGGTGGGCAAGGGCGCCCATCTGCTCTCTCCCAGCTGAGGCCTGTGTCACCCTGAACTGGGCAGATGAAGAGATGCAGACATTCCACCCCCTGGGAATTCACAGAGTAGAACCGAGTCTCCTTCCCTCCTCCCTCCTGGCCCCAGTCTTTCCTCCACAGCCTTTACTGCCCCCCGAGCCCCGCTCTCTGATTCGGGCCGCACTTCTTTTCCCTCTCTGAGGACAGCTCTTGTCCTCTAACATAGGGCCGCGGCTGACCACTGGCCTCCTGGGTCCAGGAGAACCAGGATGCAGCAGAAGGATAGATCCCATCTGATCCATGCACAGCAGATTGCACCCCATATCTGGCCAGAGCTTTCTGATTACGGAGGCTGACACTGTCCAGCAGCACAAGGGAGCCCGGTCCTGTCTGGTCAGCGTGGACAGGTTTAACCACAATGAACCAAAATGCTAAGAGCAGCCACACTCTCTCCCAGACCAGCGTGAGCCTGAGGAAGGCAGAGCGGCTGGCAGCAAGCCGGGATTAAACCCCACTGCAGCGCAGGGGCCATCCGTCACTCCTCTGTCTCCTTCTCGAACGATGCAGAATGGCCCTCTCAGAAGACTGAGGTAAATAAGCCGATCTCCTTTCAGTTCCCCTTCACAGAAGGCACACCCACTTGGCCTTAGGTTGCCACTCTCCCCTCTCTGAGTTACAACTATACGTCCTTCCACCCGAGTGACTCTCCACCCACAGAAGGGGTTCCGAGTGCAGAGAAGGCTCTCACACAGGTATCAACCACCCTGCCAACTTGCCTCAATCAAGGTGATTAGCAATTTCTTTTACTAATTTTACACGACTCTCAACAGACGTTTAAAAAGGTAACCGCGGGGCTCTGGTTTTGCCTAGTGTCAATTTCTTTGTAAAGATAGCTTAACAAAGTACACAGGTGGCCATGACATTAGCTGGGACGCAGCCCTAACGTCACTGTCACCCCTCCCAGGCAGGAAGAAAATGTGGGGCCGTGGATGAAGGATGGAGCCCAGGCAAGGCGGTTGTGCTGCTTGGCCACAACCTACAGCAGGTCAGCCTTGAGTTTGACACCTGCTAGTAGGCATGACGTGACAAGGGGTGGCCTTCAGTTCCAGCAGTATGACCTTTGTTGGTCATCACCCAGACCGTCGGCCCTTAGGAGGGGACCCAGCCCAGGAGAGCCCACTGCTCCTATAGTTGTAAAGGAGAAGAGGGTTGAGTACACGCTGGTTGGAAGCCCCAGGGGTAGAGTCCCTCCAGCCATGGCTGATGTGGGCTCCTCCAAGCCAGGGATGCAGCTGCCCGCACTCTGGGGCAGGCAGTAAATATGCAGAACCTTTGGTGCCCCCTGTGGTACTGTGATTTATAACAAAAAATACAGATTCGGTCTTCAACCCTGGGCCTGGGACAGAGCCCCTAAAACCCTTGGAACTCCCTCATCAATGAGAATGATAAAGGTATCTTTTGCTATACTACTGAAGTGACTTTTGGAAGACAACTAAGGATGAAGGCTGGCCACAGGGGAAGCCAACCATGTGATTAGAGGTCTGGAACTTACAGTCCCCCCGATCTCTGGGCAGGGGAGAGGGGCTGGAGGCTAAATCACCAACGGCCAGTGCTTGAATCAGTCCTGCCTATTGATGAAGCCTCCAGAAAAACCCAAGAGGACAGGCTCAGAAAGCCTTCAGGTTGCTGAACTCTCGAAGAGGCGAGGTGAATGGCACACCTGGAGAGGGCATGGAAGCTCCGTGCCCCTCCCCCATCTTGCCCTGTGCGTCTTCTCCGTCTGAGTGTTCCTTTCATAAGAAACCAGTGCAATTACAAGGGTAATTGCATGGAGGATCCTAAGAAGTAGGAGCCTCTGAGATGTTCCTTTTCGAGCCACTGTCTCAGCAACCATCGCCTCGGCCACCCCTGCTCCCTGCCCCACACGGAGCCTGCCTGCCTGCTTGCCTGTCTGCTTCTCCAGCACCACTCCTTTCTAGTCTAGCCTAAGACTGCTCACAGTCTGAGACAATCTCCAACCGCAGGCTGAAACCCCAGCCCTCCCTACCCAACCCATTCTCCACACGGGAGCCAGTAGGAGCTTTTCAAAGCACCATTCTTTCATCTGACCCTCCATGCCCACCTGAAAACCTTCCGGTGGGCTCCCACTGCTGCTAGGGTGGCGACAACACTCCTTAAGGGGATCTGCATGGCCCCGCATGGTCCGGCCCCAGCTGGCTTCCCTTGCTCTCTGCACTGTGGGCCTCCCTCAACCCCTCTTACATACCCTGGGCACTCAAACATGCTGTTCCCTCTGACTGTGATGCTCTTCCTTCCCTGCTTTACCTACTCGGCTCCTCTACATCTTGGCTTGAGTGAAACTTCCTCAGGGAAGCCTTCCAGGATCTTCTCTACATATGTCAAATCTTCCTTCCGTTGCCTTTTGGAGCACAGTATATCTATTTGGCGCTTATTACTGTTTAAGAGCTACATTTACTTCCGTGATTGTTTGATTAACATGTCTCCTCCCACAGCTGGAGCTCCAGGAGAGCAAGAGCTGGGCTTGTTTTCGTCATTGTTGTGTGTCCAGCAAACACTACGAGCTTAGTGTATTTGCGCTGAGTCAAAGAATCTCGGCCTCCAGGACTTTGCAACAGCTGGTCTAGTTTATGAGATGAGCCACTTCTAGCAAGAAAACTCACATGCAGCAATGAAAATGACAGCCACGCGGGGCAGCGCGGCCCTGGGTGATGAGGATGGCTCAAGCTGCCCTGTGACTACAGAGAAGGTTTTGGGCAGGATGCCCACGAGAGGCCCAGCACGGACCCCACAGCACAGTTGGCCTTTGGGCCTTTGGGCCACTGTGGGACGCTCGCTGATTCTGTGAAGCCTCTGGAGCCCACTTAGGCATGAACCTACCCAACTGCACAACCAAAACCTGCTCTGGACCCTGTATGTGCAGGGGCTCCAGGGGCCCTGAGCATCAACATGAGCGACTGTCCTGAACACACTGCTTGTGCCTGCCGCTTAGCTCCATTAAAAGACAGAAAGCATGCACGGGGAAAGCGGATACTCTCAAGGCCAGGTCTGAGGGCAGCTGCCCAGACAGGGAGCGAATGACTGCGGACCCCGGCTCTGCTGTGCCTTAGCTACAGGGCCACGGAGAAGCCACTGCACCTCTGCGGGTCGGCCTCCTCTCGCAGAAAGTCAGATGAGAACCAGAGTCCCTACCTTCCAAGGCTGCTGTGGAGATAAACAAGAGTGTCTTGGCACACCTAGCACAGAGTGGATACTCAAATTCCAGTTTCCATTATAAGATAAAAATCCTGATCCTATTTCTCCACAAAAATGCACAATCTTCAAATCAAATCTAGAAACACATTGTTTCCTTTTAAAAATTTTAAAGATTCTTTTCTAATTATCACAGTGATACATTCTCATTGAGTGCAATTTGGAGTAGCGATCCCGACATGGAGTAAATGGATTCGAACCCAGCACCTCTTGCTAAGAGCTGACTGGCTGTGGGCAAGCTCCTCAACTTCCCAGAGTTCAGTCTCCACATCCATGAAATGCAGATGACACAGTATGTCCCAGTGTATAGCCTAGTTGTGGAAATTAAATGAGTTAATCACGTGACGTTCTCGATACAGCAACAGACACGCTGTTGGAAATGGTAGTCAGTGGTCTCGGTCCCCAGACCACTTTGCTTTCTGGCCTGCGCTCTCTCCCAAACTGATCTCATCTGATCTGGTGGCTGCAAACACCACGTACAGGACAACGACTCTCAAAACTTTCACATGTCCACCGTGGGCCCTCCCCCACCATAGACCAATATACTCAACAATCAACAGCTGAACTCCTCTCCTTTCCCCCAGAAAAACATCCCCTCTTGCATTCTTCCCCCATCAGCATCCATCAGCAAATCCACCAAAATGTGGTCAGAGTAAAAGTGCCCCTTAGTGCCATCACCTCCACCATCGGGGCCCAGGCCACCAGCACGGCTCGCCTGTGCTAGATCGAGTCTCCTAAGGGTCTCCCTTTCCACCCTCTTCAGAGTAAAGTCAAAGTCCTTACTCTGTGTGGATGGCCCATCACCTCTCTGCTCTCATTTCCTAATACCTGCCCCTGTGTTCTCTCCTCCCGACATCCCTGCGATTCTTCGGACAAGCCAGGCACACCTCCCTCCCTGCTTTGGGCTGCTTCCTCTCCCAGAGGGTCCTTCCATGGGACCCCTCACTTCCATCCGGCCTTCGCTCACGCCACCTTCTCAGTCAGGCCCTCCCTGGCCCTATCTGAAATGTCAGTCCCCCCAAATAAGTACCAACTCCCCACTGGATCTCTCCTTTTCCCTGGCTTATTTTTTTCTCTTTGGCACTTGTCCTAACATTCCAGCTTTTCTTACTCAGCCTGACTGTTGACTGTCTCCCTCATCAGAAACGAGAGTCCCTGCGGGCAGGGACTTTTGTCCGTGTGTTGTCGCACCCCTAGCACAAGAGCAGTGTTTGGCACACAACAGGTGCTTAGCTGCTCACTGAATGAATGGATGTGCAGAGGGATGGATACACACATCCCTCATTTACAAACAAGAAGGCGGGGGCTTAGAGCAGCCAGACAGCCTCCCCAGGCTGGAATTTGAACCGTTACTATTTCCGCAAGGAGGCCTCTGTTTATAACACTGTCGGTGTGAACGGAGGGGTGAAGACGGTAACACCATGAATAGAAATTGGATCTAGTTAGTGAGACCTGCTCTGTTTTATAATGCAGGGGACAAGTTAGCTGTGGTAGCCACTATCGTTTTCTTTTGGGGGGGGGGGGCAGATGAAAGGAAGGATGCAGACATCAAGGCAACTGTGCTCTTGAGCTGGCCCAGGAAGGGCCAACACTGAGTGAGAGAGCACGTGAGAGGTCTGACTGACAGAAAAGGAGAGGAGTTAATTCATCAGAACAAAAGGGAGCAGAAGGTCTGGACCAGCAGAGTAAGGGGATGTGCACGGAGCAGCGCCATGGACAGAATGCTGATTAAAAAACAAAACAGGCCTAACAGGATTACAGCTGATAATGAATTCACTACAAAACTCTGGAACGACGTTAGGATTTTAATAAGCACCCCCAAAGCGCGTTCCGTCAATTTCACAAATGCCCATTCTTATCACTCAACTCTGGGGGGGTGGGGGGAAGGCCGCTCCACCTAGCTGTTCCTACATTAATAATTTTCTTCATTCCTGTTATGGCTCAGAAATAAGCCACTGTAACATTTCAAGCTGTTTGGGGGAGAATTTTAATATTCTCCCTGCTATTATAAACAGAACCTTATTAACTAAGTCTCAGAGATGTCACATTTGGGATGTGATCTAGGCCCCGGTGCCAATTCCAATGTTAACATTGGAAAATATCTCACTTGTTTCATTTGAACAAGTGAGGCAACCTGAGCTTTCCCCTAGAAAATGGAAAGAAAACAGAAGGCAGTTCTGTACCCCAATGAGAAAGGCTAATCCTAATTTGGACAAGACTATGGTGAGTGATACAAGCTGTCTCTTTTTCTTCATTATTTTCATAACATCAGCTCTCCTTTGGCTCTAAAGAATCTGTATGACAAACGTAGCCAGTTCCATTCCACGGAGGGGAACACATACAGAGAAACCCAGGTGACATACATATAGACTGGAATTGCATTACGGCAGGCCACACAGCCCTCAACCCGACTGAGGCCTCAGCTCCCCGCCCAGTAGCTTCAGTCTATGCCCGAACACTCCACCGTATGGGGCGCTCGAGGCTCCCAGACACAACTCGCTGCCAATCGTGTGAGCAGAACGAGGCTCTGAGTCACTGGATGCAATCGTGACCAGGTCAGCCTGCTCCTGTTCTTCTGACTGAGCCTCTGCCAGCCCAGACTCTTCCAGCTGCAGCAACTCCTCAGCACTTCCAACCCCAACGGCAGAAAAGCAAGGGACGGCACGGGGAAAAGGAGAAATGAAGCAGTAGTGGACAAAGGTAGGGTTGTCTGGTTGCCCATCATCCAGACAAAACGCTTGTAACGTGAATACTGCTAATATATACTTTTTTTTTTAATGTTCTTCTTGTAATGCATATATACAAGGGAAAAGCAGAAGGCATTGTGCAGGATGGCAAACCAGCAAAGCTGAAGCTCAGAACCAGCCGGTGTTCGGCTACACTTGAGACCTGCTTTTATGCATGCTGATACAGACGTACACAAGGAGATGCATGCACAAATGCACATGACATATCAATTTCTTGGTGTCCCCTGCATATGCAAATGCTGCCAGGAGGAGCAGCAAGCAAAACTGTGTGGGACAGCACTCGGGCTTTGTTCCACTTGTAAACGAGCTAGATGTTCACAGGCTGAGACGCTCCTTCACTGGGGGAGCTCAGAGTCTGAAAAGGAAAATAACAGCAAAGCATTCTTTTCCTGGATTTAAAAATCAGGTCACAGTAAACTCAGAAATAACTCTGCAAAGGCTAAGGATGGGAATAGAAGAGTTATTCTATAAATAAGCGCTAACATTCATACTCATTGCGAGCCTTTGAAACTCGCTGTACAAGTAGCTTCGGAAAAGCGTCGGCTGAGCTGCACACGTTACTTGGGGAACGCCACCCATACTCACATCCTGGTTGCACTCTAATCAACAAGGCAAAGTGCTCCGCTAATTAAACGCTGATTGCTTGTTGCACAAGGGTGAAAGTCAACCATCTTAGCCAAGGTTTGAGTTATTCTAAGACACGATGATAGTTAAGCTTTTTCAAGCCATTTTATGCCTAATGAGTACATTACCCTTAATGAATCTTCACTCAGGCTCATGATTATCTTGGTTTGGGAGATAACTGATGATGTTCTGTCTTTTAATGCCCTAAGTTTGGTAACCGACGCTGCGGACATGGCTGATAAACCGTGAATGCTTTTCTAGGCTTGCCCATTGGCAGTCTGAGGGTGACTGGCTGCCCCTCCCGCCAAAACGGCGGCTCAGCCCCATGACGGAAGGACAGGGCTGCCCCGCCCAGCACCTTCAATGATGGCCTCAGTGTCACTATCCATTTGGGATGAGGGTAGTTCTCAAAATCAAGGTGGCAAAACCAAAGGCACGAGACCCACTTTTGAAGTAAAAAGGGGCAACGAATGGATTCCAGGCCTGAGCATCTTATCATTGCCTCCCCAGGGAAGTCCGTGAGCAGCTTCTAATCACGCATGTTCGGTGTGTGCTTTCCTTACCATCACCGCTATTTACCTTATTTCTTTCGATGACATTACCATGTTTACCTGAAGGGTAATGCGTGCTTTAGCTAAATGAGAAAATCAACCTGTCTCTCTAATCCTTAAGAATTCTGCATCTGATGCTGCTTAAATGAATTTAAAGTATTTCACCAATTCATCAACAAAAATTATTTACTCTACCTGGCTTACAACTTTTTTGATTTGTAAGGTGCTTTCTCCGTCGCACGTGTAAACAGGAAACCACGTAGATGCGGAGTATGCCACTCTTGCGTAACTGCCTCTCCTCGGAAACTCCTCGGGCTGATTGGAGGGACATCATGGGAAATCCTCTTGGGCAATGCGGATTAATGGTGTGCTACCGCTTCTGAAGTGTGCGGGGAGGGGCGGGGGAGTGCAGTTCCTCTGAAACATGGGGCGCCGGCAGCACGTGCAGCAGCTCTGGCTAATGGGTAAGAGCTTAGGCTCCAGATCCTGACAGATGGGGATTTCAATTTCGTACTGTGTGCGTGTAGGTGGAATTAGGTTGGTTAATCAATCAACACAAGCCTGGGTTTGCTCCCCAGTAAAACAGAAATCATTACCACCAGCAATTGGTTTGTGATAAGGCATCAATTACTACCATGCCTACAAAGTCTTCAGCACTTGCTTGCCCAACATTAGAAGCTGATATTACTTTGATTTGTTTTCTTACTATTCTTCATAATGTATATCCAGTTGCATAACAGTTTTCAAAACAGGAGAGATTTTTGTAAACTTGATAGAATAGGATGTAGACGTGTGTGCACCCCGCACGGGGCTGGGAGAAAGCACCATCCGACCAGAAGCAGCTCAGCTCCGATGGGGACACAAGGCTGCAGACTGATGGAAGGAAACCAGGTCAACCGGTTTCCAAGAGTCACCAATAAATGGTGCCATTCTCCACCTCACGGTCAAGGTGATCAAGGAAGACCCTAGGAGCCATGCTTAACTTTAGCTCTTCCCTCTCATCCCTTTTGTTCAACCCAAAGGTCATCTCCTGCACCAGGGATTCTGCTTTTAAAGCACATCTCACCCCTCCCCCCATTCGCACTGCCAGTACTCACCCCAGACTGTCACTGACCCACGCAGCTGCCACCTTGCAGCTGCCTTGCACTGTCTCCCCCTTCTAATCCCGTGTCATTCTCTAGCCCCACCAGATCCAGGTTTTATCCAACAGCCAAAGGTCTTGCTTAAAACATTTGATGGCTCCCTATTGCCTTTGGAGTCAAGTCCAAATCCCAAAGAGGCCTCTGCCAGCCCCTGGCAGGAGGGGACATCCAGGCTCTGTCCCCTCATGCAGCACACTCCAGGAGCACCACATCTGTTCCTCCAACATGCTCAGCTGTTCCCACCCCTGGGCCCATCCATAGGTTGTTTCCTTTGTAAGAGAGGCAACTCCCTCGTCCTCTGCTTGGCTGTCTCCCTCCTTGTCATCAACATATGGCTGAAACGTTCCCTCCTAAGAAGTGAGACTCAACAACTCCAAAACTGATGCTTTATTCCCAGCCACGGCACCCCATTCCTTACTTTAGAACAGTGTTCGCCATTTACATGCCACTTTTGCAGTTTACCTGTGTTTTTCCACTAGACTGCAGGCTTCACAGGAGCAACGGGGCAATGCCTCCTCCATTCACTGCCTGTACTTAGCACAGCACCTGGCACATAGTAGGAACGTGGTGCCATCATGGGGCAAAGAAAGACTGGACTTTATTCTGAATGACTCAGAGTAAAGAGAAAACCATACGAGTAGAAGTTATGAGGCAGCCTCCACATCTCAGTGAAAGGCAGGCGCATCCTTGTCTCCAAACAGCTGCCTGCCCCATGAGGAGTGAGGCTCCCATCCCTGAAAGTGTTCAAGAAGGGAAACGACCAACCGGACTGCATGACCTGGCAGGTGGCTTTCACTGCTCTGACTCTGCTGCTCAGGATCCAGCAGCTCTCCTGTGGCTGCGACTGCAAGTTCCAGGGTCCTCAGACCCGGACCCCCGCCTTCCTGTCCTCAGCTGTGGAGGCGATGCACAGTCTGGTCGTGGCCACTGCTGACACCGGCTCCCTTGCTCAGCAAACGCAGACTGAGCCACCCCTGCGCAAGGCTGGCCTAGGCTAGCCTCTGGAAGAGAAACAGTTGGGTAAGAGGAAAAAATGAACAACTCTCTAAGCTTTGCGGATCGCTGACTTGTGCCAGCACTGTCCTAAGCATCCCGCGTGCGTTAACTCACATCGGGCTCACCAGAGCTCTGTGAGAGGTATTATCACCACCACCCATGAGTGGCTGAGATTGTGAGGAGGCCAAGAGAGGTCAATGCACAATGCCCAAGGTCAGACAGCCTACACATGGCAACGCTGGGGTGAGGACCCAGGGAGGCAGACCTGACAGCACACAGAACCCTAACGTTATCCTGCGGCACAGGAACTGGAAAAGCAAGATTCAGTAGGTTGCACCTTCTTCAGTTCCTCTAGAAGAACCACTGGCGGTATGCAAGAACCCATTGAACATCCTCAGAAGGCTGCCAGACTGGGCTGGATTCTAAGAAGCCAAGAAGAACCCCTGAGTCGGAGCACACGGAAGCCTCAGGTACTGGAAGGGGCTCCCGAGAGCCCAAACACAGAGCCGCTCAGTGGCCTGAGAACTCCTGCATGGCCCGCAGGCAGCCTGCACCGTGCTCACTGGCACATCTCCAAGGGCTTCTCCACGGCACGAGCCTGCCAAGCACACCAAGGGGCAGATAAGAGTCCCTGCTACCTCAGAGAGGGAAGCCCTTACAGCCAGGGAAGTTATCTCAGAGAGGCACACAGCAAGTGGGAGAAGCCCGGTGGCCGCACAGTGGAATTCCTGCCCCCCCCCCCCCCCCACCAGTGGACACGTGAAGCAAGGGACTTGCCCTTCTGGGTCTCTGCCTCCTCAGCTGTGTTACCAACTGCTTCTTAGGGCTGTCGTGAGATATACGTTAACAGATGTATTTAGGAAATGCTAATATAATCCTACAAATTAAAGTCGCTTTTAATATGTTACAACCAGCATAATTAACTTAAGCAGGAGAAACTTCACGTAAATACCACCACAGCTGCCATGTATTAAGCACTAACGACGTGCCAGGCAACACCTTATGAAATATGCTTGGGTTGTTTTATCTAATCTTCAAATGCCCCATAATGATAGGACAATTAACCCCATCTCACAAGCGAGGACAGTGAGAGGCAGAGATCCAGGAACTTGCCAAAGGCGTGCAATGACTGAAAAGTGGGGAGCCCCGGCACGGGGGCCACCTGCTAAGCCACCACCTCAGCAGCCTGGCAGGAATATGGAGAAGGGACGCTGCCCTGAACACACCCATTCTGTGAAGTGTCGTCCTGGGCCCTAGGTGACACAGACTTCCTCAGACCTGGCCTCAGGTCTCAGAGTCTCCCCTCATCCAGGTTCCCTGCCATTCAGCCTGGGGACTCTGAGTGGCCTGTCAGCGAGTCCCTTCACGCCTGTCACAGGCCAGCACAGCTGTCATTCTGTGTGGGTCACAGACGTCCCACACCCCCCATGAAGGGCACCCGCAGGCGTGGGGCAGTCCCGCTCTGGACCGTGTGAGCGCCTTTGCGAGGGGCTGGTCTGCGCGGGGACCAAAGCCGCCAGCGCCAACGCCCTCCGGACGCCCCCTTGCCGGTAGGTAAGGGGTGGGGGTGCAGGAGCTGCAGATGCACGTTCATCGCCTGCGCGAGCTTTTCCGCCAGACTTTCTCCACTGTCAGGAAAGAGGTACAGGCTTCCGCCAGAGCACTTGCCCGCAGGCTGGCCCTGGCGGGCACCGGCTTACTCCCAGATTACAGCAGGTCGCCGGCGTCCCTCCTCAGCCAGGGTGACATGGTGAGTGGGGCACCTCCAGTGTGTGGAGCCAAGGACGGCCCGCAGCAGGAGCTGGAGCGGGAGCGGCCCAGGTGGCTGAGGAAGGGTGTCGGATGGACAGCACTGAGCACAGGAGGCGAGCGGGGCCCTGCGCTCGATGCTTGGATGCTTCCCCGGCTGGGGGTTCAAGGAGGAAACACAGGCAAGGCCCGGCACCGGCCTGCTCCGCACCTGGCCCTGCACAGTGCCTGTCGTGTCTGTGACCTGCTACTGCGAGTACTGCCTGTAATTACCATCACAGCCTGTGCACTCCAAATCCTACAGGGTTTGAAATCAGAGCACAGCCTATTCATTTCACTTTTAAAAAAGGAATTCCATCCTCTAATGCCTCTGAAAGGCATCTGAAAAGGATCGGCATATACAGCCCCCAGCAACGTCGATCAAACCCCTTCCTTTCCCGCTCACTCTGCTCACCCCCACCCCCCACTGAGAACCAGCCTCGCTACATGCCCCCCCCCAAAAAAACCCTCATCCACTCCTAATCTAAATGTCTTTTTTTTTCTTTGTCCCTAATTACATTGACTGGGTTAGCCTCTCTCATAAACAGAGAGACACTTCCCCCCTATTCTGAGGCAGAAAGAGAGGAAAAATGGGGTCGGCAATTACAGAACACTCTTTGGTGGCTGGCAGAACAGGTTACTCTATGACCGGACCCATGCTAACCATTTGTCCTAGCCTAGTATCACTAACACGGATGGCCAAGGGACATGGGGATACTCTCCCCGTTTTTACAGATGCAGCAATGAAGCCTAAGAGGGATGAAGCACAGAGAAAGGTGGGAGGACAACGGGGGTGAGGGGGCCAAACACATGGTGCGGGGGGCACGGGACACCGGGTGGCGGGCTCACCACACACGGAGGCGTGTTATCAAGTGCACGGTAGACTCACATGAGGTCACTGACCAGTGTTGTCCCGAGAAATTTGATTTTAAAAAGTGAAAGAAAAACAAGTGCCCAGGCCATATACTCACCGATGGGGGAGACTCAGCTTTTCACAACCCCACTGTGCTTCCCTAAAGGACAAATAAAACCACACAGAGCTCTCCGTGCGGAGTGAGAAAGGGCGCAGGGCGTGGAGGCAGCTCTGCCAGCGCTGGAGAGCCAGCTTCCTCGGTTCCTGATGGGGCGGCCGCCCATCAGCTGGTTTCCTGACCCCTCCACGTCCATTGCTGTATTAACAAACCTGGGATAATAACAGTGTTTCAGAGGGTTACTGTGAGAATTCAAAAAGCACATCCGATAAATGTCATTTCCTCCCTTTAACCTGAGGAACCAGCTTAAAAAACATTCTGCACGGAGCCTCCTCCATGTGGCAGCAACGCGCTCTCCCTTTCAGCACCAGCCCCACCCCGGGCAAGTGCTACTCGCAAGGAGTGTTTACTACTTCCTATTTCCAAAACACATTTTCCATTAGGTACCTCAAAATTACAAGGGCTGCCAAAGCCCCAAATAACCAGGCCGCCTCAGAGCCAGCGCTGCACGACCCACACGCTCTAAATGAATTGCTTCTAAACGTAAGTAGATACAGAGGTACTTTGGTTTTGCTCCGATATGACTCAAACTGATAGAAACACTGTAAATATTCTTCCCAAAGTTGGAAGCAGGCAACATTACCATTGGCAGCAAATGTGAAACCATTTTCATAATAATTTGTGGAGCCAAGAACCGCAAGAGTGGCTTGTGTGACAGATGAGAAGGCACCGGGCTTGATTGAATCAGACTAACCACATATTGCTTTGCTCCCATTATGGGCCCCAGGAGAGTTCAGCCCAGTGTCAGTCAAATCAGATACAAAACAGGAACCCAGCCCTCCAGCCAGAGAAGGGCCAGGAAAGTCACGTGATAGGAGAAGGTAGAAAATTGATTCAAAGAGTCAATTAGCATATGGTTACTGGGATCAAGTTTGAAAACAATACACTTTGTACACAAATACAAAACCACAAGAAATGCAAGGAACTATAAACTCTTGCAAATGCTAAATATAATAAATCCATATTGTATGTTCTCGGGCATTCAGATTCTAGGACTTTTACTGCTTTTGATGTTCTACTGTAGCCTTTTCAAACTTGGGCATTTGCCAACACAACTAGATTTGATAATGATTTTTTTGTTCCAAAGCCAGGAACTGAAAGAGCTTGGAACCAAATATATGATCCAGGGTAGCCCATGCATTTCCAATTCTACAGAATTCTAGGGTGATGTTTTCCCCGTCATACGTGGGACAATTACGCAAAGGGATGGGAGATATCAGCTGTATAAAATTTGTTAAGTGAGTTTCAATTTCATTCTACATTCTGTGACCTTCCCTTCTTCTCTCACACATAGACGTGTGCACGCACACACACACACACACACACACTGGCCCAAGTTTTATATGAACTCATCTCAAAGAAATGCTGGAAACGGGACTGCCTAAAGAACCAGAGTTCCAAGCTGTCTGTTCATTCCCAGGCTGGAACTGGGTGCGCTGACTAGGGGGCTCTTAAAGCAACACCACACCTTAGCCTCTGGGACATTAAGACTGGGCTGTGTGTTCTTGTTTCCTAGATCCTTTTAAATCATCAGTTTTGTTCAAGAGTCAGGCATTATATTTTTAAGAGCCTCCTAGTAACTCTGTTTATTAACTAAGGGAGGTGTGAACAAGACACTTATAATCCAGGCTGGGCACCCGGTCTGGGACGGGGGCACCTGGAGAGGTCAAGCAAGCCAGACGATAAGTCATCACTGTGAGGCTCAGGGCGTTCGTGTTCTAGACGAGCCAATCACAGGGCAAGGCAGCCACGGCGCAGGGGCTGCTCGGGGGCCCAGTTACGGTGTTCATATTCCGTCTCACTTCTCTCTCCCCAGGCTTGTTTTATGCCAGTGAGATAAGAGAGACCTCTAGACCCAGAACTGCCAACAGGCTTGGCCTGCATGTTACAACTGCAGTTTGTGGGCTCACTTCTAAGGCTGTCCCTTCCCCCTTAGAAGTCTGCCCATGCCCCAGGAAGCTATGATCCTCGCCAATGAGCCAAAGCAATACAGAAGCACAGTTCTCACCCCCAGCAGCCAGAGCAGCAGCAGTAGCAGCAGGGAGACAGGCTTGACTTAGCACTCAGCCCTAGGCACGCCTGATGCCCGCAGAGAAAGCGGACTGAGCACGGCAGCTCTGGGAGGGAACCCCCATGCCCCCACTCCAGTGCAGTCACTTTAAAGATGAGACAGCTGAGGCCCAGAGAGGTAAGGGACTACAGCCACACACTTGAACTCCCATGACCCTGGGCCACATTTTAGCAAAAACAGTCAAAAGCAAGATCTTGAAAGTTAAACACATCTCATACTTCCACCTCTGCAACCTCCAATTGTGTGACCTTGCACAAGTCACTAAGCATCTGAGGCTCCGGCCCCACAGCTGTAAATGGGGACTGATGGCACCGACCTCACTGGGTGTTGCTGCGGATTAGTGATGATTCCCGGAAAGTGTGCGGCCCTGTGCCTGGCACGTGAGCATGCCATACACTGTGGCTAGCGCCATGAGGGTGACATGATGTCTGGCACCCCTTCCAATCACAACCCTTTCAGGATTCAACTCCTTCTGCACCCACCCAGTACACACCGGACGCATACTTTATGCTGGGCACTATGGGTGCAGCAGCGGCAGATCAGGTGGCGGGAATCACTCATCAACCTTGACCTGAATTGCTTGCGTGGTGCCTGGTTAACAATCTTCTCTTGGTCGGTTGAGGAGCCCCTGTGGTCACCTGTTTTGTCCCTGACTGACTAGGGGCCCTGGGCCAGGGTGAGGAGTCTCAGCCCCGTCAGGCTGCCTTCCCCAAATCTCCTGAATGGGCCAGGTCAGAGGCTCAGCTCCCGCACACGGAGAGCAGCTCCCAGCGCCGGGTTGGTCAAGACGCTGTGCTGTGTATTTAAGGAAGCAAGGATGTGGGCAGGGAGGCCTCCACAGCCCAGGCTCTGCCTCTGACCTGCCAGACTCTAGCTGCTGCCTTCGGGAGGTGAGCACTGAGGCGGGTCTGGGGAGGTCAAGGCAGTGAGCCCTGGTTTGAATGCACTGCAGTGGCCTCCGCACCTCGCTGCGGGTCCTTTCGGGAAGGCAGGGGCAGCTAGGCAGCAGCTAGAGCTCACTAAACGTACAAGTCTGAGGCACACAGCCATGGGTTCCATTCTTAAGGGGGATAAGGGGGAAAGAGTAGAGAGGCCAAGCAAAGTCACCAGCATCCTCACCACCTCAGTGACAGCTAAGCCCTGCCTGAGCACTTGCTACCTGGACCACATGTGCTAATTAGGACTGTCCCATTTCACTCGTGAGGACACAGAGTCTTGGCAAAGATAATAACTAACCTGAGGTCACACAACAAGTTGCAGAAACAGGCTCCCCACCCAGGTGGTCCCACAGACTCCCCACGAGACTATCCTGAGAGACGACAGCACCGCCAATGGGCCACATTCACAACTTGCGAGCCAAGCTCTGCGCAGAGCATGTACCTTCTCTCATTGCATCCCCATCACACCTCTGCCAAGTAGGTGCTACTTCCCATCTTACAGAAGAGAAGACTACAGCTCAACATCTGCCACGCCGCTGGGCGAGGAGACTGGTGTCTGACTGCAGACTGGAGTACAGTCTGAAGCACCACACTCAGGAGAGGACCGGATGAAGGAGCAGGAGACCAGGGTCTAGTCCCCACTTCGCCACTCACTGACCACCCGTCCTCCCCTGAGCCAGTAACCCTGATGGGCCTGGCACCCCATCTGTGAGTGGGGCAGCAGTGCCCGCTTCCTGGAGCTCCAGCGCAGCCCCCGGAGAGCGTGTGACACACACCTGGGAGGGCGGGCATCACTGTGGCCGTGACCTTCCCTGACTACGGTCACAGCTGGAGGCAGCAGGGTCTCAGGCCTGAATACTACCCTTGTGCTGTCATTTTAACTCATTCTATTCCAAAGTAAGAAGAGTATCAGCAGAACATGCTGCAAAAAAGCCACACATTTCACGTAACAGTGCACATTACAACACATAATGTGCACTCACGCACGTACACGTTCAAGTTGTACCAGCACTCAGAGACTCGGACGGAAGGACACTGCTGCCAGAAGTCTGCAAGGGCGAGGGGCTCTGCTGCCATGTGCCGCACCCCCTCCGGACGTGGTGTCCGCCCGGAAAGCCGTCACACAGTGGACAATTTAAATAGCGACTGCTTACGGCTACGAGCCAGGCGGTGTTTTCTCAATCAATCTCCCCAACCTATGGAAGAGGAATTATTTTTATTCCTGTTTACAAAGGAAAGGAACCTCAAGCCCAAGAAGAAGTAAGCTGGCCAAGGTCACAGTGCAGAGGCCAAGGTCTCAGTGGCGCAGCCCAAGTTCCAACAAAGTCTGCCTGAACCACACCGGGAGCCCTGGCCCCACGATGCCCCCGCGGGACCACCCAGACACCAGAGAGCCATGTTGTTTCTGGAGGACTGAAAGCGCCTCAGGGGAGCAGTGTTTCCTCATTCGGAAAGAGGGGGCCGCGTTCATCTAATTCGCCGTTTCGCAGAGTCCGGCACACTTCCGGCACGGTGCAATCGCTCAGCACAACAGTGTCCAATGACTGGGGGACTGAGCACGTGTGCAGCGGTCTGTGGTCAAACCCTCAGACCGATCACAACAGATGATGAGACAAAGGCGTACAAAGACCAACAAAAACAATGCCTCACACCGAGCACAAGTTTCAGGACACAGACGCTGAGGGCGAGCAGCGGTGGAGGGGGACGTCATTAGGGCCTGAGGAGAAAACTGTATCTGAGCTGAAATTGATTTAAAGATTTTATTTGTTTTTTGTTTTAGAGAGAGGGGAAGGGAGGAAGAAAAAGAGGGAGAGAAAGATCAGAAACATCAGTCATCTGCCCCTTGCACACCCCAACCAGGGACGGCCCGCAACCCAGGCATGTGCGCTGACCGGGAACTGAACCACCGGCAACCCTTTGGTTTGCAGGAGGACGCGTAATCCACTGAGCCACACCAGTCAGAGCTTGAGCTGAACTTTGAAGGAAGTCTGATCTGAATAAGAGCTGACGTGAGGCAGCATTCACAGCACATTAGTCCTGATCATTACGTTGTAGAAATATTCCATTCCAACACAAATACATGTTTTATCAGCAAGCCTTCCTCCAGTTTTAAAAAAAAAAAACATTGTTTCCATTCCAAGGGAAAAATCAATATTTACTCCTTAATTGGTGCAGACCCAAGGAATACCATGTACTGAGCAGTAACAAGCACCATGACTCACGCACCTGAAAGGCAAGGCCTTGCCCACAGAAGGGGCTGAATGCATATAAGCTGGGGGGTGCGGTGGGGGTGGGGGGAAGAGGGGGGCAGGGTCTGTAATCTCCGTGAGAAAAAACAGCAGCTTCAAACACGTTTTATGTGCCAAGATCCAAGGCCTGCACAGGCTTTTTCCTCTAGGGCCTATAGAGAACAGTTAGTTATAGTCCTTCCGCCAATTGTCACATTTCTGGTTCCATTCCAGACAAAGAGGTAACCCATCTTCTCAGCAGCCTCAACCCCAACCCCTCTGTAGCCTCACCCCCCACCGAGGTCAGGCCTTGGACCTGGCCTTGGACCCAGCCACGGGAGAACCACTCTCTGCAGGTCCCCCGAGATCAGACTCCCCCACTCACCCGGAGAAGACTCGCACCAAGCAAGCTCTTGGGGACCAGAGAGGAAGCCAGAGCACAACCACATCCAGCATGCAGTGAAAACTAGGGCAGCCTCCTGGGATGCGCATTTTAGTGGGTACGCATTTCCATACCGAAATAAACACAGACATGCTAAGGAAGAGAATTCAAAATGTGTATAATTTTTTAAAGATGAAACCTAAGACTTCAAAGAAATTCAGGGTTTGTGGAAGACGGCTTCAGGCCACGCCCAAACCTCCCAGCGTGTGAATCAGGCTCCTCTGACCGTGAAGCATTGTGGTGGAGAGCTCTATCAGGTTCTATCAGGATGAGACCAATTTTGCTGATCTGGGAACAAGGGATCTTTGGGGCGGCTGCACTTTTCTGACCCAACACATGAGGCAAATCGCCAGACACTAGGCTAGCTACAAGTTCTTGGGAACACCTAACTCCCTAGTCTAGAACTAGAACAAGAGAGATATAAAGAGGTCAACAGCTGCCCCAAGGTCAAAGAGTGGGAGAGCGGGGGGCTTAATCCAACACTCAAATTCGAAATGTAGTAAATGTAGTAAATGTAGTAAATTCGAAATGTAAAAAAAATCACCTCCCTTACAGAAGCAGATGACCCAGGGCACACTGAAATGCACAGTGAGAAGCGGGCTCAGCACAGACCGCTCCCTACCCAGTGACTGCTGGGGCAGGTGGGGAGCACAGGGCAATCCAAGGCGTGACAGGGGAATGGGACACCTAAGTCTACCCTGCACAACAGGACGGACTCCAACAGGTAAGGAGGATGGGACGCACGTTTGGCAGGTGATGACCATGTGGACAAAGATGACCATTTGTGACTTTCGGTCCCCATAAAACAAGGAGTAGGGGATCTGAAATCTCACATCCTGCACTCAAATCCTTACTCCATCACTCACTAACAGTGCACTGCAGACAACTTCTTATAATGACGGGCCCCAGAGCTCTCCAGTGGAGACGCTAATTGTCACAACCACAGAAAGGTCTCCAGACAGTCAGATGAGACATTTGCAGATGGCCCAGCAGCAGTGATTCTAGTCCGTCCAGTTAAACACTCAAACATGGATTAAAAATTTGCTCCAGGACAGCCACTATACAAATGATAGGAGATAAAGAATTGAATAATTTAATATTATTTCCTTTAAGGACCATGCAATGCATTAGTTTAAAAAACCAAACAAACAAGAACAAACACATGTGAAATGAGAGAAGAGACCCAAACCCCACCCAATCCTGTCTGGAGGGGCTGCGGGGGCTTGGGCTGGTGTGTGAAGCCATCAATGGGGAAGGGTTAAAAGAGGCGACCTTTGGGCTGTCTTTCAGGGTAAACAGGGAATCACAAGGAAAGGAGTGCAGAACAGGCACTCAGAGCGGAGAGCAAGGCACAGGCCCAGCGCCTGGAGAATGCAGCCTGGTAGGGCACAGCGAGGTCAGCTGAGGGTTTTTTAAATAGGCTTCAGGCAGGTGCATGCGGGCATAAGAGCAGGGAGGTGGGTTCAAAGGCGAGATTCCGAGGAGTCATCCTGCCAAAGAATTGAGACTTGACACTGGAGCAGACAAAAGACAGGGAGGCCTGTGGAAAGCCACGGGAACCAGGATAAACACACAATGAAAATAAAACTCAGTTGACTGAGCATTTCTTTCCGGTCCTGGAGGCTCTTCACAAACATAATGAATAAATAAATATGCTTCCAATGGCTACAGAGCAGCGCATGGCTTCCCTTTCAATTGTTCCCCAGAGCCAGTGGCTGTGAGAGCCCAGATGAGCACCCATCACACAGGGGCGTCTCCTCCTCTCCCTGCAGGGGTCACGGAGCTGGGCACCTCGAAGCAGGGAAAGAGACAGAGAGCAGGATGTGCTAGAGTTTGAGGATGGGACTCACTTGGTCTCCACCTCACCCCTCACCCAGTGACCTAGGACAAGGCCCTCCCCGCTTGGGAGGTGGGAAAGCTTGGGTTTATGTTCCCATATGAAAAACATGGCCTCTCTGACCCCTTCTCGTTCGCATGCTCCAAGTAGAGATGGGATTTCCCTTCCGAGGCTGGCCACGGCACCTGTGCACTGCTCTGAAGTTGTCATCTGCACCCACGATGCGGGCAAATCCACCACAGTTTAGAAGCAAAGACTGCCTGGCAGTCGGCACTCTCACTGGAGGAAGTACTAGCCAAGCTTCTTTCGTCAGCAGTAACAGCCCAATCACATTTTAATTGATCACCTACTATGCAAAACACTTACAAATGCCTGACTCAGTCCTCATAACATCTTAATGAGGTCAGGACTACAGCATTCTCCAGGTGTTGATGAGGAAATTGCAGCTTAGACCTGATAAGTACCTTACTGGAGGTACCGTAGCTGATCAGTGGCAGAGCTGGGAAAGAATCAGTCCGTCTGGCTCCAGTCGCACTGTCCTCTGTGCTGTAGGATGGCTCCAGCCGCCCTCCTACCCTCTGTGTCGCACTGCCCCGTCTGCACAGCCCCACCACGCCAGTGCTACCTACTCTGCACAGAGAGAACTTCAGGAGGAGGAGGGGCTCTGACATTACCTGGCTCGGGGATGCCACCCCTCCACCTTTCCTTCTCATAGCAGATGTAGCTAATCAATCACAGAATTTTTCCCAGCTGACTTATGACCACAATTCCATCTGTAACTAATCGGAGTTCAAGATGAAATCTGATCCTTCGCCTTCATCTTTGCCGGGAAAACTGAATCCTATCAGAGGGACGTGATTTGCTTAAGCTAACACAGCGTGTTGGTGTGAGCGGGAACTAGCATCTTGGCCCCTGGACTCCCGGCCTGGCGGACTGATGGTGAGATCACCCTGAGCAAAAGACAGGACCTCTTCTAACACAGGGATAAAGGGTAGAAGAGGTAAGCCTCGCAGGACAACATCATCGAGCTCCAGAGAGAAAATGCCCGAGTCCAGCCCTCACCCCTGGTTCTCAGACAGCACCAGTCGTCCGACTGAAGGCCCACTGCAGAACAGCGTTTCTGCTTGCTTCCGATGGCCGTGAGTAATTTGGAAGGCTGGCAAATTAACTTCTTTTTCAAGCTGATGAATATTTGAACTGGATATCCCAGAAATCTCATGAATTAAACACAAGAACAATAAAATTACTCATGTAAGTCCTTCTGGAGGCACTAGCTTGTATTCTCCCTCTTTGACACATTTTGCGGCTCAGCTATGTCAGAGGGAGGAGCCATCCATCTGGTTCCCAAGACACGGTAGAAACAAGCTCCCGTAATGGAGCTCTGCAGGAAGCAGCCGGACTCTCCCCTCGCCCCTGAAGCATGCAGGACAAGGGGTTCCAGCCCTGCCCAGGACTTCCCCCTCATCAGACACCTCAGCAGAAGTGGGGATGGGGAAGCCCAGACAGCACCACAAAAAGTCAGGAACAGTGAACAGCTGCCAGGTGCCCGGGCAGAGGCAGGTGCAGAGCTATGAAAGACCATCGACAAGGAAGAGCACAGGGCCAGGGTGGGCCCCACGGGGGCAGAGATGGGGCTGTCAGGAGACTCAGGGTTCCCTCCGAGGCACTCCTCCTTTGAGAGCCGTGGGTGAGGGGAATCTCAAGGAGGCACGTCAGAAGGAGACCATATGATACAAAGCTTCCTGCCACGGGAGCTCACCTGGAGTCTCTCCAGAACAGATGACTACAGACAGACTGGGGCCTGGGAACCGCTATCATCACCCCATCAGTGTGACCAGGGGCCTGTTTACGCAGACACACGGTGTTCTTTGTGGGAGCAGGAGTAATGATGCTGAGAGCATAAGAAGTCACTCACCCAAAACTGCAGAGTGGTAAGTAAGCAGGGTTCTAGTGGGCCTCCCAAAGGTCCTGTCATTGAGCATTTACCCTTACGGTGAGAGGCAGAGCTGACTGGGGGCAGCAGGGACCGGGAAACAGAAGAGCAGCCCCAACCTTTACAGGGCCCGCCCCAGGGAGAGTTGTGTGTCCGCATAACTAGGACAAGCCTAACAAGCCAGGAATTGGTATTTCTGTAAAGAAGTTTCTTTCTAGGAGAGGAGCTCATTATTCCAGGAATCACATGTGTAAATTCATGAAGGTAAAATTGCACCAATTAAGAATCCCGCCTTTTCTTCTCCAAATGAATAGAAGCTCAAAATACTGCCAAAGAAAATCCCAGGTCAAATTCCATCAGCAAATATCCCTTATTACCAGAAACACACACAGATGTGGGGAACAGTAGCTGGCACAGTGTCTCCGCTTAGCGTTCCTTCCTTCCTTCATTCAACGAGTGCCTGTCAATCTGTGTTAAGTGCTGAGGAAGCTGAGGTCTCAACCTCAGAAGAGATCTCCATTTAGAAGATGACCTGGTGTGGCCTTTTCCTTGAGAAAAATGATGATGTTCCAGGGTGCTAGTCCTATCTTTTAGAGTTGCTTTGCCTCCAAAAATTGAGCAGGTCTTGAAGAAGCCATTGGGAAAAGCCAAGCTTTACAGAGCCACGGTCTTCAAGATTCCCTCGCCCCGGGTCCCAGCCTGGGGCAACACGGCTGCTTTCTGCCGGCTTCAGCAGCAGATCCCGGAAGAGTCTGAACACCAGGTCCTCATCTAGTGAGGTCATTTGCACCTCCTGATCCTGCAGGCTGGTGCTTCTGGGCAAAGTAGTGAGAGCTAATGTTGTCGGGGGGAGGAGGAAGAAGAGGGGTGCAAAGCCAGAGCAGTGAAGAATAAAATCGAACGACATCAAAATTACGTCCTACGCATCCTGTGCTGACAGCTCCTCATGCCCCCAAAAGCACTGTTCCGGTCAGCCTGGGGAACAAGGCTCCCTCCGTCTTTTTTCTGTGGGCATGCAAGTAACTCTTTGACTTGAGTTGCCCTGCGTGGTGGCGTGTCCCTGGACCCACTGCGAGTCACTCGCTATAGCACCTGTCTGTGCATCCATCAAACGGATCATCACCTACAGGGCACTGCCAGCTGTCGGGCACTATGCTTGGCGTGGATTTAAATGTTTTAATCCTGGAGGAACCCTGTGAGGTTGGTACTATTTCTAATGCCACTTTAAAGAGGAACAGACTAAGTCACAAAGGATATAAGCCATTTGGCTAAGGTCCCCCAGGGCTGAGAGTTAAACCTGGTCTTCAACGACAGTGAACTCCACCGCTGGGCTGCACGACAGTCTCCAGTCTACTGTGAGGACATGAAGGCCAGGACTGAGTCTGAGTCATCTCTGCCTCCCCAGCACCTTGCAGCGGGACCAGCGCACAGTAGACACTTAGCAAATGGCCACTAAGTGAATGTGTGAGCTGGTCTCGGTGCTGACTCCTCAACCACCTGAGACGGTTCCAGAGCAGAAAAACATCCAAATGAAATTCAAGGGAGGAATTTGCCCAGCTGGTCTATTATCAAGGTGTTTGATTTAAGATCTATGTTTTCAAAGCATTTGGGCAATTATTCTGCTTTAAAATGACTCACCTAATACCCCACCACAGTGGAACAACAGCCACAGAGACATGGCCGACAGAAACACGCCTGCTTAGACAGGCATGCCTGATATGAAGGAAAATCGGGATATGAATTCCAAATACCTATGTGGGAACACATACAGGGAGAAGCATTCAGTTATAAAAAGGATTCACCATAAGGTTCCTCCAAATAGCTTGTTGCCTTGGGAATTCAATTTTAAATGTCTGCTTTCAACACCTTCCAATAAACCCCTCCTTAACTTCGGGCCATCCTAAGGGATATGGCCAATTGGCTGCACGGGCATACCTCGCTTTTGTTGCGCTTCACAGAGGTTGCGTTTTGTTTTTGCAAATTAAGGTTTGTGGCAACCCTGCGTCGAGCAAACCTATCAGCACCACATTCGCAACAGGTTCCAATGATGGTTCATATTTTTCAGCCATCAAGTATTTTTTAATTAAGGTATGTACGTGGTTCTTTTAGACATAACAGTTACATGCACTGGGAAACCAAAAGAATTCATGTGACACGCTTATTGTGATACTCGCTTTATGGCGATGGTCTGGAAGCAAACGCACCATATGGCCAAGGAATGCCTGTAGTTACTAGGAAGAGTGTGTGGCTTCATGTTATAAAAGTCCAGGCCAGTATCAGGAACTATCAGGTGCACCTGGCTGTGACAAAGCTCCAGAGGATGTAACGACATCCCTAGCCCCACCAAAATCAGAATTACAAGGCAGTATTTTGTGGCACAATTAGGTCTCATTTCCAAGGAATCTGCCCCACCGAAGCGAAATAAAAACTCAAAGCCTTTTCACTTTCAGTTAACGACTGAGATGACAATAGATCCCGAATTTAGGAACCTAACATTATCATTATAGCCAAGAGGGTCAGACTATCAGAACCATTCATTATGGTATCTGCTTAGACTGTAATTATATTCATTTTGACATGAATATTCATATCTTTCTATAATTGTTGGTATAAAAGTAAGTGTGTATGTCAATCTTCTCCCCCAAGGAAATTAGCATCTGAAACATTTCTATGGAGAAGCAAGGCTACCTAAAATGATGAATGAATGCCTCCCTTTCTGGCAATGCACACAACAGTGATTCTTCCCAAGGCGTCACAAGGAAGGCAACACCCACCTTGCCTGAGGCTTCAGGCACTGGGTTTGTCTGTGTGATGGGAGAGTCTTGGTCAGACTCCAGTCTCAGAGGGTCACCCTGGTCTCTGGCATCTTAGAGGGTGCCCTCCAATTTTCTTGATTCTATTACTATTCCCATCACACAGCATGAAGCCTCCAGTTTTCTTGTTTTATTTAGTGCAACAGAAATGGCTGGTTTGTCATGCTACATACGTAAGCCACCAGGAAGGACAGAGAAGCTGCAGATTTTCAAGTGACCTGAAACAGGCAAGGTGCCTGGGTCACTCCAGGACACACAGAGAGGACTGGAGTGCCTCTGTGTGGTCCCCACCCTGCTCTGGAGCACGTGGGAAAACCTCTGCTTGGCCAAGGCCACCACTGGGGGCTCTGTCGCCACACAGGGCAGTTTCAGCATCACAGCTTAGGCCTGAACAAAGGCTGATGTCAGTAGCCAGTTAAGAGCATTGAGTAAATTTGCGCCTTGCTTGTTTGTTTTTGTGCTGTTCACCAAGGACACTGCGCATGGGTTTAAATGAGACCCTCGTTTAAAGCATGCCCTCTCTTAAAAAAAAAAAAAGAATGACAACAATAAAAAGAAATCAAAGAAATAAAAAGAACGAGGACTTGCTACAACTCCCTTCACACATTTGTTTGGCCTCTACAGCAAAAAACAAGCAAACAAACAAATTAAAAAACTAAGAAACTTTAGGAAAAGATACTTGGGCACTGTGGTTGGACATCTGCTAAGCTCAAGGTACCTTTGTTGGCACGAGATCTAGAGTGTGCATCCTCAAGGGGGCGACACAGGGGCTGAAAACTGGTGTTTGAGGGATGGAAAATTTTCTTTTTGTATATAGAGCACAGATATATGAGGCCTGCCCGGAAAAAGTCCAGCCATTGTTAATATAATGAGATGATTTGCGTGACATCTATGTCACCTGGCAGCCAAGGAGAGTGGACTGGAATGTGCATGTGTGAACAATGACGACTTCACTGTATTAGGCAGTGGGGGTGGTAGAGGCCACTGAATGAGCATGTGTACTGTGTGGCCGTCATATTTAAAATGACTGAGCAAGTATGAATCTGCACAAATTTTGTTAATGTTAAGCTTGAACATTCATTCCTCTGTGGAAACTATATTTGGATACTTCAGAAGGCCGCAGCTGTGGGCAACTGGTGATTGGCAGCTTCATCACAATGTGCCTGTACATACATCACGTCTCATGCAGTTTTTTGGTGAAACATCAAATCTCCCAGGTAACTCAGTCCCCCTACAGCCCAGATTTGGTGCCCTGTGACTTCTGGCTTTTCCCAAAACTAAAATCACCTTTGAAAGGGAAGAGATTTCAGACTGTCAATGAGATTCAGGAAAATATGATGGGGCAGCTGATGGTGACTGGGAGAATGGTGTGAGGTCCCAAGGTGCCCCCTTTGAGGAATCATGTCCCATGTACAATGTTTCTTATATCTTTTATCTTCTTCAATACATGTCTCTATTTTTCATATTACATGGCTGGATACCTTCTGGGCAAGCCTCGTACATATAGTACATGAACAGATATATGGTATACTTGTGGTATTAAAATTTCATGGAGGGGGAAATGTCTAAATACGTCTAGGAAAAATATGTCTAAAATGTCTCTTTGAAAGAGTGATAATGAAAAAAGTTGAGAAACACTGGTCTAAAGCAATGAATAGACAAAAGTTCTTCCCCCCACGGAGCTGATCTCCTACTGGAGCAGACAGACGATAAGTAACCAGTGAAACGTACACTCACTAAGTGTAAGTGCTACAGACAAAAACAGAGCTGGGAACGGAAGTGGAGACTGGCAGGAAGGGACAGAGGATGAAGGATGGAGAACAGAAGGAAACCACCATTTCTATTAATTTCTCAATTTTATGTCCAATTGTAGCCTCTAATGAGATGAGAAAAATGAAATTCTGATGATAAATGAGAAGGGCAGCCCTATAACTTAGGACAGCTATAATATGGGGAGGGGGCAGTGTGGTAGCCAAATAATAGATCTATATATTATAAGGGGGGAGGGGGTCATCTGCTCCCAAATATTGAGAAACATCATGAAATTTCTAACGACACTATTTTAAAACACCGCCTTTGACAACATATTTTCAGCCATTCATATGTGCCCTTTAATTTTCTCTCTCCTCACAGTTGAATGCCCAGTTGACCATCTTAATTCCAATGTCCATCCATTTGAGACCAATGATTTGCCACCTGGGCGTGCTTAATGATTGCCAGTGACTGCACCTTCATCAGCTCTAAGCCTCAACCCCATCATCCTCGTTTTAGCACACATTCATGAAATATTGGGCAAAATAAGATGCACTGGAAGTTCAAAGATTGGCTCAGCTATGGAGGGCTGTGCCTGCAAAGGTAATGATGTTACCAAAAAGAGCAGTCTCGTGGCTGGCAGGCCCCGCCAGGACGCAGAATGTGTCTCAGGGACCAGCTGAACAGTGGCGTAAAACTAGTGAGGGTAAGGACACCCACAGGCGTCAGTTCATACTGTACTAAAGTGAGGTTTACGCACAAGTTGAATCTAGAAAAGTCAGACCACCTTAGTGCACCCACCTATAAGGTAATAAAATTTCAAGGGTTCCTTCGTCGGGTTTACTCCAGAGATGCTCTTCCCTTAGCTAATACTGCTACGAAGTTTCCAACTTCCTATAACACTCCGACAGCTTTGCAGATGCCGGAGTTGTCCTCCGAGGGAGCAGCTGAAGCTGCGAAAGGAAGAACAGCACAGCTCAGCAGTGTTCCTAGGCGAGGCGAGGCCTCCCTGTAGCTTTGCCATCGCTTTTCTATGGGGAAATTAACAAGGAAAGCGCTTGGCTTAATATATTATTGGAACTTGGCTACAAGCTAATTGGGAAAGAGAAATCACAGGGAAATGCTGTTCACTGCTGATGTCTCCAGTACAATCCCGGACAGAGAATTGAGTACCATGTGGGCAGGATGTACGGGTACCTCCCTGTACATTTAGCCACACTCTGCCTTGGAATAGGTGACATGCCTTCGAGAAGCAGACTGTAAAATTGTGGTCCATAAGGAGGAAAGAGCCAAATAAAAATCCTCAGAGAACGTCAGCTGGGAAAGGAAGCTGGTGTGAAATCGAAAGACCAGTTCATACCTGAGTCCCAAAGCACCCACCTACCTACAGATTTAACAGCCAGTGAGAATTTGAAAAAGCCTCACCCCCTGGAGGCAGCAAGGGAAGGTGCAGAAACTGTCTCTGCCAAACAGACCAGTAACCTCACGGAGACATGTGCCCTCATAAAGATTTCTAAATCTCTGCCCATGTTTTCCCCCCTTAAATAAAGTAAAACCATTACTCTGCCAGTTTGTTTAATAACAAGAGGGAACCCCACGGAGACACATGCAGGTTGCGTGAGATCCTGCCCCTCTCCAAGGCTGCTGCCACAACCAGGAGGACAATCAGCCAGGCAGTTTGGCTCCTCGTGTTAACACGGGTGCGCGTGCCCAGCCCAACTTGGTGGCACTTGTTCACACGTGGTGCATTTCAAGTGTAACATAGTTCGGTTCATTTTCCTGGTTCTTGTTTGTGCTTCTAAAGTTACTTTTGGAAAAAAGATAACACACCTCAAATCCCTCCACGAAGCTCTACACTGAAACACATCGACCGAACCAGCCCAAAAGCCACGCAAGGAAACCAGGCATTTCCGAGCGCAGCTCCCGGGGATGGCAGGGGTGTGCGCAGAGCGGGAGGCAGGTTAGCCCTCTGCCAGCAAGAATGCAGGCTTGGAGACTGCCGCCCTGTGCTCAGGTGCCACCTCTGCCACCTTCTACTTTGGCTTGAGTGAGTTACTTGTTACCAGCCTCCCTTTTCCTCGTTATAGAATGGGGATAGTAAACGTAGCTGACTGCAGGAGGCTGCTGTGAGCCTGAGATGGGGCGATGTGCACGGTCCCTGGCAGAGCGACTGGCATTCAGTACCCGCTCAATAGGCTGCTGTCAGCGTCACCATCAGGCACTAGTAGGTATGAAGAACGTTTAATCTTCACTTGGCCCCTACCCGGATGCTCCCGGTAGCTACTTCCCTGCACAGCACCTTCCCTCAAAGGCTCCAACATGTGCACCCACACTCAAACACAAACTTGGACCGTCTACACACTCCTCCACAGGAGGGCGTGGCGCATAGCGTCCCGGCACGCACATTTGCTGGAGCAGGGTTCCCAGACTGACCGCACGTCAGAATCACCTGCAAGGCCTGTTGACACAGAGGTTTCTGGGCCCGTCCTCGAAGATACTGAATCAGTATATCAGCGGTGGGGCTTAGAACTTGCAGGTCCCATGTGCTGGTCCAAAGGCTACACTTTGAGAACCACTGTCATACAGTCCTGGCCCCTACGTGAGCATCAAAGACCCCAGCAAGCAGGCGCCTCTCCCTGGAGGCAGCCTCCCTGGCTCCTGTAACTAGAAGGACTCAAGGCCACAGCTCAACAAGGCTGTCCACGGGGCTTCTGGAAACCAGATTACCAGTGGGCTACACACCGCCTGCTCAGGCATCGTCCCCTCCCCCATGTTGACACAATGCCACAGCATACTGCTCATCCTTTCATGCTAATTCTTTCTGGAATCAGGGAGCTTTTATCTTCCTCACACCGAGAAGAAAACGATGGCAGACATTTCCAGCGGAAATGCCACTGCACTCTTTATAATGTCATTCAGCTGCTGCCAGAATTAAACTAGTGACCAAATTGATTGTTTACGGCAGTCACTGAGGCCTGATCCTCTTGCCCTGAGGGCTGGAGTGCCATGCTGCCGAGCGTCCACACTCGTGCCCAGGAGGAGGTGCTGGACCACTAAGTGCCACATACACAAACGGGGTCTTTAACGCTATGGAGGCAACACGGAGGGTCGTCTCCTACTACAGCTGCTTTACCCGTTCCAAGGGCCGCCCGCCTCCCTCAGGGTCATGTCCAGACCCTGACACGGCGTACCAGCCCTATGTAAGCAGACTCTCACCCACACCCACAGCTTCCACAGCCTCCGTTTGCATGTACCCCAGGCACCTGCACCCAAGGGCTCACTACTCCCCATCTCTTAAACCTGAACACAGGCTGCTGCCTCTGTCTGGAAGACTGCCCTCCCCTGCCTTCCCGCATGTTCAACCCCCACTCATCCTTCTGCTATCGCTGCTGTGTTAGCAGTAGTGCCTACTAGGCACTGAATTGTGTCCCTCCCAAATTCATATGTGGCAGTTCCAACCTCCAGTGTAGAGGGAGCCTTTGGGAGATAATTAGAGTTGAATAAGGTCACAAGGGTGGGGCTGCCAGGATGGGATTAGTGCCCCTATAAGAAGAGAAACAAACACCAGAGCTCCTTCTGTGTCATGTGAGCGCACAGCAAGAAGGCGGCCACCTGCAAGCCAGGAAGAGAGCTCCCACCAGGAACCAAACCTGCGGCACCCTGACCTGGGACTCCCAGCTTCTAGCCCTGTGAGAAGTAAATGTCTGTTGTTAGCCAGCTGATTCTATGGTATTCTGTTGTAGCGGCCTGAGCTGACTAATACAGGGCCCCCTACCTCCCCATCAAAGCATCCATGTTCCTGATGATTATTTGTATCCAGATTGCAAGCTTTGTGAGGCCAAGACACACTCATTCACCAGGTTGTCTCCACCACATTATACAGCTCTGACACAGGTGCTCAGAAAATATTTATAAATTAATGAACAAGGGAATGAAAGAAGGCGTGAACAGCGAACCCCGAGCAACTCCCCGCCTCTGTCAGAGCCTCCTTTATCCATCTGCTAAATGAGGCATTTTGACTGAGCGTTCCTTTCAAGCTTTGTGACCAGAGAACGCATCAGGGGCCCCGGGGGCAGGTGCTCCAGGCCAGTTCTGTGCCAGGTGAGCTGCTCAGACTCCAGACTCTAAGGTGATGCGGAAGGACTCTTAATCCAGCAACCTCAAAGCAGGAGCCCTGAAACGCTGGGATTCCAAAGAAAGTACCTCAGCATCTGTCACAGAATGCAAGGGGCGGGCTAACCTTAGGAACGCTGCTTTAGTCGGTTGTGTGTACTGGGCTCTACACAAGACTTCATTTGGGAGAAAAACAGATTGTGCTGCTTACTAAAAATCACAAAAAAGAAACCCGACAGTCGTGGCTGTTTTCTAAGGTGGCAGTCCCATCAGGGTCTCGTCTCATGGAGAAGAGCTACCTAAGGGTAGAGAGTTGAGTAATTTACCTTATGATGATTTAAGTCAGATTATTTCATGGGGTCTTGAAGTCCTAGTGGTCTTCTGGCTCTGGTATCATCAAAGTGAAATGAGAATTTGGGGGAAATTGGCATCTCTTGCCCGACACGGCCTGAGGGCCTCCCATTTTGGTTTAAGAAACACACCAGCCTGTTCAGCAATGTCTGCAGAGTGAGGCAGCCAGGTGACGGCGGTCCTAGCCCACGATGCTCTTAGAATAAAGGCCTGTGGCTGCAGAAGAGATGCCTGGGTTTTGCAAACAGAGATGAGAGCGAGTTATTGCAGGGCTCCTGGGAGCAAAGCAACAGCCAATACTCGTGTTAATTCTAGAATAAAGACCACCAGCGTGGACCTGTGCCGCATAGCATGCCTCCCAGGCCCTCTCGTGCTCTGGGCCTTTGCTCTCCTGTCCCTGGGCCACAGGGGCTGACGGGGCAGCTACGCCTACGAGCAGGAGCCACCAGGCTCTACAGCCTGGACTTTTTCCCATCCGCACCCGACCCAGGAAAAGTGTAGATTCCGTTTCCTTCACAAAGCTGATGAGACAAAAATGCAACAATGAGCCAACCAGCCTATTTTCTTCTCATTCCCTCCCTGTCACTTAAAGAGAGCAGTGTGGGGCCTTCTGACCATCGCCAGTTGATGTGAGAAGAATGAAGCACTCAAAGAAGCTTCGGCACCTGGCTGGGACATGTGCAGAGAGGGCTCTGGCCAGCACCCCTGACCGAGGAGGGTGCAGCTGCAGAGGTGGCTCCCAGGCCGTCTAGCCAGCCCCCCACCTACACATGCCCCAGAGGCACCTCTCTAAGGCCACCCAGTACCTCACGGAAACACCGATGGTCTTCCGAATGCACGTGCATGTTACTCAGGGGGAAGTGCAGAGATTTTTTTTAAATCACCTCTGTGAACATTTAAATACATTTTTTTGCTGAGGGGCAGAAAGCTTATGCAAATACATTGTTTTCAGTTTAATTATTATAAAGCAGCCCTTGCCCAGAAAATGGATTTACCTCTGAGCACTGTCAGAATTTAGGAACAATCTAATATGCCTCCGCCATCCCTTTCGGCTGGATGCACGAATCTGTGAGGACCGAGTCTGGGTGATGACGTCAATCCCCGTAGCAGCAAGAGACATTCCTACAGGGCAAGGAAAGGCACGGGAGCGGCAGGCTGCGCTGCTTGGGCCTCTGAAGTTCTGACTGGGGGGAGATGTGATGGAGCTGCTCCTGCAGAGGCACCTGGTCTCTGCTATACACACAAAGGGAACCTTTGACTGCTCTGGTCTAGGACTCAGCAGGAAACGTAGAGAGTGAAGCAAAATGATGGGCTTACCTTGCCCTCTCCTTCTACAGCTAAGAATGGTGAGGTGTAGGGGAGAATAAAGGAAGAGAAAAGTGGGTTTTGATCTCGGGGCAAGTCTGAATCAGGACACCTGAATCCTGAATGCATATGGAGGAAACTCCACACAGATGAGCTAAGGCAAGGGACATCCCTCACTAGCTCATATACACTAACAGCTCAGAGTGGCTAGTTTGGGGGTGACTGGGACCAGGAGCTGCTCTACCACAGGGTCATGGAAGCATGACCTCTGACAGCTCCCAGCCCCCCGGGGTCACCAAGGGGTGTAGATTCTATGGGAAAGGTCCACTCCCATTTGAATCACAAGGTGCAGAGGTGGAGAGGCACGCCTCCTAGAAAAGCGGACGCTACTGCTCCGAGAAGACGGCTTAGCAGATGTCCAGGACAGAGAGCGCCGAGGACGGACCGGCTGAGAGCCGCTCATCACTGCTGTGGAGTGGCGGACAGGGAGACAGCTTTGGGCCTCGAAGAAAAGGCAATCCAAGTCTCCCTGGGCCCCACTCCTCAGAAGGGAGAAGAATCCTGTGTGACAGAAGGGGCTGGTCAAGGACAGGACAGGATGCTCTGGACCCTGAGCTTCCGCTGTCCTTCTTTATGTACAAATATCTATCGGCCCCCTGGAGTTACCCCCTAACATCAGCTCAGAGCTGCTGAGGGCAGGTAGAAAGCATATTGGGTTATGCCTCATGAGCAGTTAGCTTTCATGATTTGGGGCAAGAGCCCTGTCTCAAACCAACAGCATCCCTGAAGAAACACAGGCCCAGTTCAGTTAAACTTTCCTTGGAAAGGAAGGTCGCCTCACCACCCACCACAACGTGAGTGACAGGAGGAGCCAGTGAGAGCAAACCAAAAGGCTGCCACCTGAGCTGTGGGGTAGACAGCAGCACCCCCAAATAAGTACGAAGAATAAAATAAACATTACAGTGAGCCTTCAGTACTTTGTACGAAGAAAAATGCAAGTTGCTTCATCTCTAAAAATATATTTTAAAAATATTAGTATCATTGATCACTAAATCAGAACAAAACTGATATTCGTTCATTTCTACTAACCTATCAACTTCGGGGGAAAAATTTTAGGTGGCATGTGGCTCAGCCCTTTCCTATAGTTTCCCAGAAATTTCCTAGTACAGGCCTGTGTGATCATCTGTAGCGCCTTCGGAATACGTTCAACCTGACTCCACCACGTCGTGCATCCCTTTCCCTCTGAAATTTTTATTGAAATCACTGTAGACCCACAAGCAGTTGTAAAAAGTATTCCAGAGAGATCCTGCATACTTTTATCCCGCCTCGCCTAATGATAGCAATTTACAAAACCACAGCACAAAGAATCACACCCCGACCTTCACGCTGACGCAATCCATCAATCTCGCCTGGCCTTTACACACGTTACTTACACTGCGTGTGTGTGTTTAGTGCTATGGACTCCATCACACAGAGGTTCGTGCATCTACCACACGCACGGTCAAAATACAAAACGCTCCACCCCAGGGTCACTGGTGCCGCCACGTTATAAGCACACTCTCCTCTGCCCTGGCCCCCTTGGACCCCTACCATCTCTAGCCACTGGCGACAACTCATCTTTATTTCTAAAATTTTGGCATTCTGAAAGTTTTATATAAATGAAACCACACATTGTACAACCTTTGGAATTGGATTTTTTCACCCAGCAAAATTCCCCGGAGATTCATCCAGATCATTGCATGGATTACTACTGCATTCCCATTTGTCTGCCAGATGCTACTCCGAGGTACGGCTGTGCCACAGTGCAGCCAGACTCACCTGCTCAGGGCCTCCGGTCCGGCCTGACTCCAGTTTTTAGCTCTTACAGACAGAGCTGCTTATATAAGCATCGGCGTGGACGCCTTAAACTTACACGGTGTCCATGTCAATTATATCTCAGTAACACTGGATAAAAAAGGGAATACAAAAAATGGCAGAACTCATCTGGCCATTTGGAAATTGCTATATTTTTCTGTATGTGAGCTATATATTTTTTATTGTGCTTATAAAGTCAGTGATTACAAAATTCATTTGACTTTAATTACATCCTATATGTTCAGTCTGGGTCATTCACATAGAACAATCTCTTACCTTTTAAAAAAATCCATGTACAGGTTTTTGCATGAACATAAATTTCTATTTTTCTGGGATGAACGCTCAAGAGTGCAATTGTTGCATTCTGTGCCATTTTACACCCCCGCCAATACTTGTAATTTGGTTTTCCCACGCCCTCGCCAGCATTTGGTGTTGCCAGTGTGGTTTGTTTTAGTACCCCCGCGTGCAGTGATCTCTCTGTTATTTCAGCTTGTATCTCCCTGATGACTAACGGACATCATTTCATGGGGTGCTTTGCCTTCTGTATATCCTCTGTGTTGAAAAGACTCTTCATGCCCATTTTCTAATTGGCTTTTAACTTGAGTTTTGAGAGTTCTGTATACCTTCTCCAGATACTCAGCCTTTGCCAGGTATGTAGTTTGTAAATATTTCTAGTCCACGGCTTGTCTTTCCATCATCTTCTTAACAGGATCATTTGTAGACAAGTTTTTTTTAACATTTTGATGAAGTCCAATTTACCAATTTTCCTTTTTATGGATGATGCTTTTGTTGTCAAGTCTAAACATTCTCTGTCTAGCCCTCGATCCTAAAGATTTTCTCCTGTGCTTTTTTTCCCCTAAAAGTTTTACAGTTTTACATGTAAGCCCATGGTCCTTTTTAAGTCAACTCTTATGTAAATAAGGTCTAAGGTCTAAGCTGAGGGTTTGTTTGGTTGGTTGGTTGGTTTTGCCTATGGATGGCCCGCTGCTCCAGCACCATTTGTCGAAAGGCCATCTTTCCTCCATTGAAATGCTTCTGCACCTTTGTCAAAAATCAGTTCAGCGGTGTGTCGGGCTCGACTTCCAGGTTCCCTGGTCTCTTCCATGGATCCTGTGGGTAGCCCTCTGCTGGTATCACATTGTCTGGATTCCTGCAGCCACAGAATGAGCCTTAAAATAAGGTAGAGTGATTTCTGCTATTTGATTCTTCACTGTCAAGATCACTTTAGCTATCCTAAGGCCCGTGTCTTTCCATATACATTTTAGAGTAATCTTCTCTATGCCTCAAAAAAAAAAAAAAAAACCGTGCTGGAATTTTTATTAAAATTTCTTTAACCCTGTGCATTAGTTTGGGGAGAATGGACACGTCTACTATGTTGAGTCTTCCAATCCATGAACAAGATAGTCTATTAATTTAGGTCCACTGGGTTTACTTTCCTCAGTATCTTGTAATATTTAGTATATAGATCCCATGCATAATTTCAGTGCATATCTAAATATTTCATCTTCTTTGGAGTGATCACAAGTGGCTTTGTGTTGTTAATTTCGGTTTTCACTTATTCATTGTTAGTATACAGAAATGTGATTGATTTTTTCTGTGTTTATCTCATATCCTGCGATGTGAACTCACTTATTTATTCTAGGAGGTTTTTAAAAATTATTTTGGTTTTCTTTTTTTCTACCAGATAACCATGTCATCTACAAATAGGCACAGTGGAAGTGTGGCATTCTTTTCCACTGTCTTTTGTTTCTTTCCTCACCTTATTGCAGTGGCTAGAATTTCCAGGACTATGTTGAGTAAGAGTGGGGAGAGCTGATTTTCTGCCTCATTCCTCAGGCAAAGGGTTTCCCCAGTCCAGGCCAACTGGTGTCCCTTGGCTGGGAAGGGGAGTTGGGCCCATGGAGATGAAGACACGTCCCTGACTAATCATCCCTCAGGTGCCCGGGTGTCTCTGTCTAGGAGAAGAACATCTCACAGGGATTTTTTTAAAAATCCGGATAGGCAACTTATTGTGGAGGGGCCTCTTTTGCCAGTGGCCCCAGCGAGCCTGGTGTCTCCCAGTTGGGGACAGGAATCTCAGGTCCAACAGGGAAGGAGAACACTTCCCTGGGCCCCCACGGTTAGTGGAGCCAAGGTGTAGTTTGGGGTTCACCTAGGTTGTCAAAGGGATTCCTGTTGTATCATGGGAGGGATAAGCCGTGGGTACCTGCGCTGCTTCCTGATGTTAAGTTGTAAGTCAGTAAATAACATGCACGAGTCGCCTCCTCCTGCCAGGTGTCATGGGCAGAGGTCACAGATGCTCTGCTGCTGTGCTCTTCTGTCCTCAGGTCCCAAGCCAACTCACCTTCCTCTCGCCACCTCTCAGAGCTCTCTTCTGTTGCTTCCTGTGCCATTTCCAGGATGTACTGTCACACTTAGAGTGAGGGGCAGGGAGGAACAACTCTATGCCATTTGTCCCAGCCAGAAGTTGCACAAAATACCTCTGTATCTCATTCAAAGTTGGAGTGAGTGAAATCTTTCTTTCAGTAGAATTCCAAATAATCCATGTAGGTACTGCTCCCTGTCGGAGGTGGCGCTGAGTCCCTGGCTTCCCTGACCACCCCCACCCGAGGGGGGCTAGGTAGTGGTGACTTGCTTCCAAAGAAGAGAGCTGGGAAAGGGGAAAGCGCAGCTTCACAGAGGAGAAGACTGGAAAACACTCCCTTCTCCAAGTGGTGGAAGTCCGGAGGTTAGCTGGCAGGCAGTGCCAGGCAAATGAGCCATGGTAACGCCAGAGGCCATCAGCGGGTGCGACTGGGTGAGGGACATACAAGAACTTCCTATCTGTGTAACTTTGCATCTTTTCTGTAAATTTAAAAGTATTTCAATATAAAAGTTCACTTTTTAAAAATTAAGTCAAATGAAATATAATTTCACTACTAAATACCAAACATATTTCCCACAAATGTTTCCCATCATGCAGCTGAACATCCTTTACGTTGACACTAAAGACGTTAACAGTGGACAGCTTTTGCCCAAACAGTGGTGGCCTGGCAGCGGTCCGCTCAGCACACTCTGCTCCATGGCAGGGATGGCGCCGCCAAGGAACTGAGAGTGAAGAGGGAACTGTGGGTGTCGGCCTTCCAGTGGGCAGCGGCCTGATAAGTGGACATTCAGGGCTGAGTTGTCGGCTAAATGGGAGATGGGAGCTGAGGCCCACGGAAAGATCCAGAGTCACTCAGCCCTCTCTGCGTGAGCTTCTCTGCGTCAAGGGAGCCACGGCATGGACGCTATAGACAGAATAGCTCCTCCTACAATATCCGGACAAGGGGGCCACAGCCAAGCACTCTGGGGGACATGTGCCACCTACAGAAAGATGGCATGTGTCCGGGTGTTTATGTCCCGATTACCTCACGGTCATCGGGAGGTGCAATGTGATCAGTACCCACTAATGTGACCTAAGTAGACCCTCAATCAAACAACTGCATCTGACACCCTAAAGTCTCATTCTAACTGCTAGTTTCAACCTGGCCCTTGGTGACACCAGTGACGACGAATGCCAACGAAAACACCCCCACCACTGTTCCCCTCCCCCCACCCCAGCCAGCAGATACGCACTGACGTTCCCTTGCATTCTATGGAATGGAACGTCAATGCCTATCAGCTGAAAATAGCTGCTGGAGAGATGGATGGATGGATGGGAACCTCATGATAACTGCAAACCAAATCCATACAACAATTTGTTTCTTCAATATGGTTTTTAAATAGAGGATACACTCCGATGGTTCAGAAATGAAAGTAAGTTGGAAAGAATACAGGAAAAGGTCTCCTTGTGCCCTCTTTTCTCCCTGTTACTAGGTTCTTGTGTATCCTTCCAGAGATATTTTAAGCATTTGTTAGTTTGTATGTGTGTTTGTTCATGTTCTCCTTTTTTAAAAACATAATAGATAGAATATTGTAAGCAGTATTTCATACCCAGCTTTTTACAAGTATCAATATACCTTGGAGATCTTTACGTGTCTGTTCATGGAGATCTTTGTCAGCTTTCTCCTCCTCCTCCTCCTCTCCCTCTTCTTCCTCTCCTCCTTTCCGCCCCCCTCCTTTGTGGCGTTCCAATGTACGTGCTGTAATTTATTTAACCGTCTCCTAGTGATGGGCCTTTGAATCGTTCCCAGTGTTTTGCACTCGTAAGCAGTGTCCCTTCTGTGTCGTCTCACACACCACGTGCAAGCTCCTCAATGTGCTCAACTCCCAGAAGAGGACCTACTGGGTCATATGACATGTGGAGTGACCATTTTGATGACTACTGCAGATAGCTCCCTCCTCCACCATGGTGAGTATTTGAGAGTAACTGTTTTCAAACATCCTTGCCAGTTGGTATGGCTGTCCAAGTCCTTTACCCATTTTCCCAGGAGATTCTTGGTCTTTTACTTGTTAATTGCTAGGAGCTTTTTATGTACCAGAGAGATTAGCCCTTCGCCTATCATTTGAATACATAAAAAAATCCCACTGATGGTGTTTGCCTTTTGCCTTTGCTTATTTTGTAATTGCCTTGTAAAAGTTTCATTTCTATGTGCTTATGTTTGTTGACCTTGACTTGATGGCTTCAGGATTTTTGACACGACTCAAAATGCCTTTTCCACGTCAGGGTTAGTAAGGAATTTTCCTGTATTTTCCTCTTATCTTCCTTTTTTTAAACATTTGGAATTTACTGTGGTGTACACTGTAAGGTAGTGAACCAGCTTGCTTCTTCAGATGCTATCCAGTGCCCTTACATCACTAGCAGGATACACTTCTCCCCTCGCAGCTGCAAGACGCCAGCATCGCTGTACACTGAAACCCTATTTCCATTTGGATGGATTTCTGGACTTCGTACTCTGATCTACGTTTGTCTTCACAGTCACATTCCAGGGCCAGCACTGCACTATTTTAATTGTTAAGTAAGCCTTTATAATATGTTGTATTCTCTGATGGGGCTGCCTTTCCTTGCTACTTTTCACGGTGAAGGTTTTTTTCTTCTCTTGATAGTGTCATATATTTATTTTATCAAATATATAACACTTAAGGATAAATGTGTATAATTCACAAACTAAAATATTCTAATGTTTTCATTAGAATATTACATTTATAAATTACCTTAAGAAAAATGCACACCTCTCTGAGTGTGTCTTCCTGTCCAGGAACATGCTATGTCTCCCAATTTGTCGTCTTCTACACCCTTCAGAAGAGTTTTATGTTTTCTTCTTAAAGATTTTACACATTTCTCATTTAGTCGATTCCCTAATATTTTATTTCATGAGTACTATATTAAATGGAACTTTTTCTTGGACTAGGTCTCATAGTTGGTGGAGGTTTGTACACAAGAAAGTTATGGCTATCTGCAAGTTAATTTCATATCTTGCTGAGTAAGTTGTCTTGTAGTTTTTGGTAGTTTTTATTTGATTTCTTTTTGGTGGGGGGGGCTTTTCAATACATAATCAGCTTGTCTTTTAATAGTCCTAGTTTTAGCTACTCCTTTGCAGTTTTTGTACTTGAGGCTTTCCCTGGTTCCCCCTCATTCGAGGGGAAATGACAGTGCTGGTGGCAAGCACCGTTGTCTTGGTCCGGGTTCTCACTGGCTGGTGTCCTAGGGTTGCCCTGTTCAGCGCACTCCTAGCTTTGGGTGGAGAGGACTGTATCTTATCACGTCAGAGAAGTAGACTCTATTCTTGTTTGATTGAGGGATTTTTGTTGTTATTAAGAATGGTTGGTGAATGTTGCTCACCACTTTTTCAGCGTCTATGGGATGGTTACGTGACTTTGCTCTTGAGCTCTGTTAATATGATAACCTAGTTTGATGGATTGACTAATATTGGGCAATCTTTGCGTTCCTTAAACTTCTTTTGGTCATGATGTAATATTCTCCTACTAGGCTTCTTGATTTTATGTGCTAATTGTTTTTGCCTTGATATTTATAAATGAGATTGGTCTTGAGTTTTCCTGTATGCATAATAGTTATGAGCTCTTGCACTTATTTTTCAAAAGTTACATTGATTTTTGTGTGAAGGAGGGTTTTCTAAATTGTGGGCAAGATTTTAGGAAGCATGTTTGGCTTAAAAGGAACACATAGTTTCAGGGATTGCTTAGGAATATGTTCGTATTTGTGGTACAGATTTAAACTATTAATGAAGATAAGGCTTGTCTCTTTGAGGAGACAAAATGTGGAAAATAGTTTATTCATATTAATAAAAACTAAGAACAGTCATTGTCCACTAGTTAAACTAAGTAGTCTAATATGTAGATTGGGTTTATGTATATTAGCTCATTTTAGTCCTCTATACAGTCCTGTGAAGAACCACTTTTAAATTACAGAAAACTAACTTCGAGGCGGCAAACAGGACTTGCCCGCGATCACATGGCTAGCGAGGGCTGGCAAGGGCCGGGATCGTACTTTCAACCTGGAACTATTGCGCCCTGGAACTATTGCGTCCACACTTTCAATGACCATGCTGTGTTTTTTAAACATCTGAGTTACATAGAATTGGGAGGAAAACAGCAGCTCCTAGAGCAGCAGCGCTTACACTGCCAGAGAAGTTGTGAGAAATGCAAATTCTCCAGCTGCACCCAAACCCCCTGAGGGAGAAGCTCCAGGGAGGAGGCCTGGTGCTCTGTTTTATTAAGGCCTCCAGGACCTGAGAGCCGCAGCCTGAACAACTGCGCACTCCTCTTCTCTCCCCCAGTCTGAGTGTTAGGAGTGGTTAACTTGTTGACTCTGTGAATGAGGGCAAATGGTCTTTACGCCCTCCACTTCCTCTCCGGAAATAAAGGCTAATCGTTTGTTTAACACCTCATGGCTTGTTCACCAAAGGGAGTATTTGCTGAGCTTAGCTCCCTGTGAAACTTGTGAAAATTAAACACTCTTGTGAAGTGTCAACAGAGCAACATTTACTCACAGCCTCTGTCCAGGCAGAGGTCTTAAGCAAACTAATTAGACTTCATTTTAGGAGTGGGAACAGTTCACAGATTTGCATATTTTCTACATAGGCCCTTTGGGCATGATGAACCTTTCTGGGACCCACCCATGGGGGAGGCAGGCTCTGAAGGTAGGCCCCCCACTCCACCCCTTCAGCCTCCGCTCTCCTCTCCCCCTCCCAGACAGGCACCTAGGTCTTTGTTCTGCTTCCTGGGATGGCAAATGCCGGGAGGAAGGTGCAGTCATGGTGGGCTGCCCACTTGACCTCATCTCTGCACAATGCCACCAAACTGAGGAAATGATAATTCACTTCACCTAAAAGGCTCTGGCCAATTAACGAGTATCATGCAATTGCCACCTGCATGCCCTTCCCTTCTGGGTGCGGAATTCATTTCTCTGGCACTGCTGTTCTATAAAAGGCAGGCTGCTCGCAAACTAATTGGGTAAAGTCATTACGGAGGGCAGAGTGGCTGGGAGCTAGAGTGGTGCTGCAGTGGTTTTGATCACGTGCCTCCCATCCCCATGCTGGTTGTCACCCCAGAGTAATCAGCTCTGAACGAAGTCCGTTAGGGGCTGTGAGGATGCTGCGGGTTTACCTGTGACCAAGTACGGTTTGCTGAAACTAGCTCTTAAATTATTCCCGGGTATCTTGTCCAGTGCTAAGAGTTTCCAACCTGACCTATTTCTGTGCTTAGTAGATGTTTCCTGGGTGTATTGTGTGTGAGTGTGTGGTGGGTTAGGGTTGATGTGCTAAATAAACCAGTTCCTGAGACTGCAAGATGCGCACCTCTGTGTGAGCTGACTGTCAGTAAACCGCGCCTGCCCCCACCCCCAAGCCAGGTCAGAAATGACCTCACCCGCAGTCCATTTCCCCTCGGCAAGAGGCCTGAGGGCTAGACTCTGAGGTGGCAGGGCCCACGGAAGCCCAGGGAAGCCTGCACACTCGTACATCTGTGCACAGGCTGGGTCTAACATTTGTGGGACCTGGGGCAACTGTTAAACTACAGTAACGTGTTCTGTACTGTCTTGATAAACAAACCTTCCTTATGTCCTGGGATGTGGCCACATGGAGGGAGCACCCCTCCTCTTTCCACCCTCAGCTCCGTTCTCCTCCACCAAGGGCCTTGTTTGCTTGCAGACACTCGGCCTTCTCATCCAAACTCTGACCATAAACCCCCCTCCTCACTGCAAACTACAGCCCTGTAACCCCTTCTTAGCCCTAGACAGCCCTCACCTGCAGCCAAGGCCACCTTGAAAGGAGAGATCTGGAGAAAAGGCCCAGGCAGGCCCTGGAAGTTGACTCAGGGCCATTTGGGTAGCAAATTCTGGTTCCAGGGACTCAGGTCTAGGAAGGGGAAGCATGAGCTCTGGACAGGCATGTTGTGTAAGTGCCCCAGAAGCCCCACCCATCGGGATGGGTACAGCCAGATAAGGGCCAGAGCAAGGACCTGCTCTGCCTGGGTCTGAGGACAGTCCTGGCCTTGTGAGCTGCTAGTAGAGTTTCATTGATGCAGGGTCTCAGTCGAAGGAGAGGCCTTGAATCCAGGCTGGTGTATTCGTTATACACCCCACACAGACATTCACTTTGCCGACGGTCGCAGTCTGCGTGCGCTTCGTATGGTACTTACGTGTCCTGCCTTACACACTCACATGCTGACACTCCCACACTCCTTGCAGACATACCCACATTTCTCTTACATATAAACACACACTCAGCAGTTGTCACCCGCCTGCCCCACTGCGGCACCCTACACCTGTCATATATCTTCATACACAGGTGCTTTCACACAGACACACGTGCCTATCTGCCTTGTACACATACGTGCACCCCCTCCCCCCAATTTGCTTGTACATGTGCCTCCAACCTAGCCACATTTCTGTCCCCACTGACTTCTCTAGCTCGTAGCTCGCTTACTTCGTCTGGGGTAAATGCAGACAACTCTACTTGAACAACAGTAAAATAATTTTAAAATAATAATAATAATAAAAACTACATTTTTATTCCCCACTCCACTCTTCGATGTAACGTCATCTTCTTGTTCTGTGCATCTCCTGACCCCTATACTGTATACCTGAAACCAAAATAACCAATACAAGATTGTATCCCAACTGTACTTAAATTTTTAAAAGTTAAAAAATAAAATAAAATAAAAAGGAATGTGATCATCATCTGCAGGGGCATCTTTTGGCAACTGCTATCCAAACATACCCCGGGAGGTTCCTCACCCCACTTCCATCTGAGCCCCCAATGTCCCCGGTGCCCCTGAACCTGCGTTCCGTCTTCCCACTTCACAAGAGCGAGCATGCGGGAAGCGTGTGGAGGTGTTAGGACACCGCGTCACTGGGTGGGATTTTACAGCTCTCAAAATCACAGTGAAACTCGCCCAAACTGCCAAAGGCAGGCTGGTGTTGTACGTTTTAAATACAGCACTACAGCCTTTCTCTCTTCTTGTGGTTTCGGCCTCATTTTCCTAAAACCAAAGACATCATCAAGAAGGTGATTTTCCGAACTCGGAGCAAGAAAGGTTAGTATCTGCACGTGGACTGCCGCCTTCATACGTGGGCGCCAACCAGGACAAAGCGACGGAAGTCTCTGCAATAATGGGAGCCTTCCTCCCAGAGAAAACATCCCGTCTCCTGGCGTTACCAACCCCCCTAAACCAACCTGTGTAAGAAGCGGTTCTGGCCAAGTCTACGCTTACATTTTTACAGAAATTCTGCAGGAAAATGCCACAATTTAATGTACCAATGGTGCTGCCGATTCAGTTTTCTGGTTGCACACATAGCTGCTACGTCCCTTTTTCTGAATGAACACAGCTGGCCTCAGGTATGAGACCCCCGGTTCGCCTCACCTGCAGCCACCAGCACTAATGATTCTGTAAGGACTGGAAACTGACAAAGTAGCGGGCCAGCCTCGGCCGCCACGTGCTCTGCGGGCTGCCGGGAGGGCACTGGCGAGGACAGTCAGACTCTGTGGGCCCTGAACGGGGGCTACAGGGTTATCTAAGGAGATAAAAGCAATGGAGATGAGACTATTTCTAATAAGGTGGCGACAGCTCTCTTTCCGAACAGTGGCAGCAATCTCAGGAAATATTCCAGAGGAGGGTGTCACAGCTTATGTTATTATTGATGAAAGACATAACTAATAAAAATTCAGTGAGTATAAAAAAATATCAGAGATGGTTTCATTTCATGTGTAATAAAGTAAGGTATATAAAAATAACATCTTGGCTAAAAGAGATTATACACCTGGCTGCGCTCAAAACAGGAACACAAAGCATAAAGTAAGGGGCCCACAGAAACTGCCAGTGGCACAGGTGTCCACAGACAAGGAGCCCCGAAGCTCACATAGACAGCGCCCCAGATTTAGAGTGCGCCCCAGGATACACACTGGCCTTTGGGTAACTGAGAGCCTGCAGCATCCACTATCGGATTTGCAAAATGAAGGATGTGAGGAGGAAAAATGCATAACAGAATTTGAAAAAAAAATTTTTAAGGTATTTTAAAGGAATTAGCATAAATTAGAGCTGATTTCTAGGTGTCTCCCCAAAGCCATGTCACCAAAACAGAAACTGGATGAGCAGCCCCAAGTGTAAAATCAAGAGAAGTCAAGTCAGTGGGTCTCACCTGAGAAATGTCCTGCCGGAAGACAGAGTCGCAGCCGGCCCTGGGCGTCCAGGCTGTGCTCCATCCTCAACGGCAGGCGCTCACACCCCCGAAGAAAGGGGTCCGGGCCGCCGGACCTGCCTTTGTGACTGCAAACAAGGCCGCCGGGCCAGGCTCTGCGCAGCTGCTGGCGCCTGGCTGGCCTTCCCCACCAGAAGCTCTGCCATGCCAGCACCTGCCACCTTGGCCTGGTGCCCTCCACGTGGGAACTAAAGATCAAGCCCTCTGATGGATGGAGGAGTCACATTCTTTCAAACAAAGACCTTTGACAAATTACTTCTGAACACTCATTGTACAACTTACCCATGACCAGGACGAACTTTACCTGCATCTAATAAGAGAAAATGGCTCCTAAAAATGGATAGCAGTATTAAAGGTATGATTTTAAGTAATACAAAATAGTCCTTCAAGAGTTTAAGTAAAAGATAACTACTCCCCACCTCCAAAAAAGGGGTGGGGGGAGGAGACATTCATGGCCACTGGCCCCGCTAGAGCTAACCGCCACCAAGCTGCCAGGTGAGAGCTAACAATTGTGAACACACCGTGCTTCATTGTGATTCTCCTTGATGCTAATATTTGGAAAAATCAATTGATCTTTACAACTTATCAGTCAATCTGAAAAGCAGTTTTAGAAAAATAGTTGGTATCAGAAACGGGAAAGGCACATGGCTGTAAGTCTATCTCTCCATTACTTCCTGGAGCATTATGAGGCCATTCCCAGGACTCATGCAGCATTTATAAGAAATAATTATACTTCAAATGATTATCACACCAACTGTTGGGTCTAATCAACAGTGAAGGACATAAGCAGAGAAGGGAATCAATTATATCCTCAATATCCCTCCTTGAAAATGAAAGCAAAACTGAGGGCAACACAAGCACCCAGAACATGTGGAAATGAGGAGAGCACCCGTTCTGTCTGAAACTGCCCAGGCAAAGGGGCCCAGATGGTTACAGAGCTGAAATCTCAGCAACATCAGCCACCTTGGGGGACTGTGGTCAGATGACCCAGTCATAAGTGACCTGAAGCATGAATTCTCTCATAGGTGCATTTGTAAAAACATAAATAAACAGTGTCTTCTAAGGAGCTTTAATTACCCTGAGATATTCTTCAAGAACGGAATCCATGATCAAGAAAAAAAAATCCTCTAAAAGAGGAAAGAAAGGAGGGAGGAAAGTATGAAGGGTGAAAAAGCATAAACCAGGTCAAAAAAGAGACCCCGGAGGAAAGGGGGACGTTGTAGGCAGAGGTGGAGCGTGGCTGAGGTTAGGAACAGGGCACTAGGAGGAGACCAGGCAGGAGAATATGGAAAAGGTGGGGAAGGGCCCCGTGAGAGGGAGCTGCAGCCTAACCTAAGGCCTGGCATGCAGCAAGCTCTTTTCTCAAATTAAGGCCTGGAAGAGCCCCGGAGGTCTTACAGTTCCTGTGTGGCCTGGTGGCCCACGCACCTGGGCTACACCCACCTTCGGTTCAGGTGCCACCAGCTGCGCATAAATTTCCGTCCTGCTCTGGTTAGGACCCACGCCATCTTATGGTTGTGGAATTAGTGCAGATTGCATATTTTCTTTGCAGTCTCCCTTCTGCTTGGTTATCCATAACACTCCAGAGTGCCGAAAACGTAACGAATATTCCTCTTCTGGACCCCAGCTACACAACCAGTCTCCTCCATAGAAGTTCCCAAGTCACTTAAAAAAAAAGTGTGTTTACTAGAAAAAAAACTGCCTTATATTAACTCATCAATTTTTCACACAACTTGGAGTCTAAGAATTAGCTATCAAGCAGAGCTTTAACACACTAAAAATAAAATTCACTGTTCTTCAGGTTTCGTTCTAGGTAAGGAAGTACAGAGAAGTACCACAAGTTTTCTGAGCCCTTTTCACCCTTAAAAACCAAGAGCATCTTAATATGTGTATCATACTACTTAGTCCCTGACAATATAAAGTCTTAGAATGTTCTCTAATTACTCTACAGGTATTTGTTGAATTCGTCCAGTCAGTCAACATTTGCTGAGCACCCTTCTGTGCCAGGATCATAGGTGTAAGGGACACAGCACCCTGTCCTGTGCACTCAGCCTAGTAGAAAAGCCTGTTTCCGTCATCAGCCATGAAGGAGAAGGCAGAAGCACACCTGCTTCTACAGGCTCCCTCATTACTACTGACTGGCCAATCCCTACGCTGGAGTACGAGATACGCACGAAATTTTTAGATGAGTAGTGACAGAAAACAGTGTACCTGATAATCCAGAACGGGAGTTTTAGCCTGGCCAGGTGGCTCCATGGGTTGGAGTGTCATCCCATATACCAAGCGTTGTGGGTTCGATCCCCAGTCAGGGCACTTACCTTGGTTGCAGGTTCAATCCCCAATAGGGGCCAGTAGGGGAGGCAACTAACTGATGTTTCTCTCTCTCTCTTCCCACCTCTCTCTAAAATCAATACACATAGCCTCAGATGAGGATTCAGGAAAAAGAAAAAAGAATGGGAATGCTGCAGTCAGCGCCAGGTTCAAAGCCTAGCCCTAGCACTCGCTATGTGACTCTAGGCCTCTCTGAACCTCAGGCTCTTCATCTGAGTGTAGGGATGAGAACAGTTCCGGCCCTCTGGGGTCACTGTGCACACTCAGGGAGTTAATTCCTGTAAAGGGTTTAGCAGAGAAGCTGGAACAGAGTCAATACTCAAAATTTGTGGCACCAGTTGATATGTAAGCTGTTAGCAATCGTCCCTTAGGCTCCAAGATAAATTCATGGAGAGTAACTAGTTTTCACAAACCACTGTTGCTTCTCATCAGAGAACCTTGGCCAGGCCCCAAGCACATTTCTTATGTTTTTAAAGGAAAGGTGACTGTTCTTTCAGTGGAAATCAAAGACCATAATGAGACCCGGAGCCCCAGACTTCACTATGGCCATGTGTAAATTCTCTACCAGCTCTTTTGAAGATGAAACTAGACCTACTTCCTCACCAAACAAACAACAGATAACTAGAAAAGTGCCAGGAGGCAGGATGGAGCCCATTTTCACAGCAGCAATCTGCTCTCTGGACATTCTTGGCTCCAGCACACAACTTGTTCGAAATTTCACGAAAGAAAAACACGAATGCCTCAAAAATGTACATCGCTTTTGACGAAGTGACTTCACTTCTATGAACTTACCCTATAGAAACACTGACAGAAGAAGCAAAATAGATTTACTTACATCAATATTCAATGAATTACATTTGGTAATAACTAAAAATAAATAAATAAATAACTCAAATCCAGAAATGGGAATGCGGTTAAATAAACAGCAGGACGTCAGGAGTACACACACAGTACAATAGTACGCACCACTAAAAGTAGTGCACCGATGCACTGATGAGGAGCGCTCTCTAAAACGTCTAAAACTTCCTTAAAAAGCAAGTACACAGACAAAGTGAATACGCGCTCACACTGTTATAGTCACGGTGTCCGGGAGGCTGTTAACGACGGTTATCTGTAGGAGGAATTATGGGATAAGAGGGAACAAGGGAGCAAAAAGACTCTACTTTTTATTTTATACACTTCTAAAGTGAATTTTTTACACCATGTGCACATTTGTTTCATTTTTTAAAACTACATTTTCAAGCCATCAGTTCAAAGGCAAAAATGCCTCCCCAAGTTATAATTAACACTGAGAAAAAAACAGGTCAGAGAAAAATTAAATTAGACCCTCCCTGAAAACCCCGATAGACTTCCTAATGAAGGGACATAGTGCTTTTGGTATAGGGTGTTTTGGTTTGGTTTGGTTTTGGTTGTTTTTAAAAGAATCAAATGAACAGTCGGTTTAACTCTGCATGTTCCACGCAGGGCACTGCAGGGGAGATTCAGCCCTGGCCGTGGAAACACGCCGGGGTCCACGCCCGTGACCGCCCTCACCAGGGGCCAGACCCAGGGGCAGTCGGGACTGCCACCAGTTTTCGCATGGCCTCCGAGCTAACAATAGTTTTTACATGTTGAAGTGGTTGAAAATGAAAACTAGTACTTCCTAACACATGAACATTTTATGACGTTCCAGTGCCAGTCAGTGCCCATAAAGAAAGCTTTACTGGAACACAGCTACACCTGTTCATTTTGCATGTCATCTACAGCTGCTTTCACGGTACCGGACAAAACTTCAAAGGACCATATGGAGTCCAGAGCCTAAAATATTGAATTCCTGGCCCTTTAAAAAACAAACTTCCTGGCCCTGCCTTTTATGACCATCTAAACTGAGCCTCAGTTGCCTTACCTGTCAAATAGGTACACTGATAGTCCCAATTTTACAGGACAGTTATGAAGACTGAATGTAAACAGGACTCAGCACTTGCTGTATGTTTATACTGTTTTTCATATTTTAACAAAAAATTCAGGATTTTTTAAAAAACTAATCAATGGCATGTCAGTTTGATTGGGTTGAGGTCTTATTTAGTGGTACATAAAATATCTTCCTTCTTTAAAACTTCTTTTACTTTCATTTTCTTCATTTTTTCAACTGCAGTTGACAATATTACTTTACATTCGTTTCAGGTGTAGAGCATAGTGGTCAGACAATCATATACTTTACTGGGGGACCCCCTACCCCCGCTGTACCCAGAACCCCCCCGGCACCACACGCGGTTGTCACAGTATCACGGACGCTGCTCCCCAGGCCGCACTTTCCATCCCCATGACTGTTCTGTAACTACTGTACTTCGTAATCCCTTCCCCTTTTTGCACAGACACCCAGCACCCCCTGCCACCGACTGCCACCAACCTGTTCTCTGTACCTATGCATCTGTTTCAATAAAAACTCTCAGTGAAGTGGGAATAGAAGAAAATATACCCCAAAATAATAAAGGCATATGTGACAAACCCACAGTTAATGTTACATTCAATGTGGAAAAACTAAAAGCATTTTCCTTAAGGTCGGGAATAAGAAAGAATGTCCGTTTTTATCCCTCTTACTTAACATACTACCGGAGTCCTAGCCACAGCAGGTAGACAAGAAGAAATAAAAGGCTGACAAAAAATAAAACACAAACAAAAGAAATAAAAGGCATCCAAACTGACAAAAAAAGAAGTAAAACTGTCATTATTTGCAGATGACATGATGCTATGTAGAGAGGACCCTACAGATTCCACCAAAAATCTACTAGAACTGATAAGTGAATTTAGTAAAGTAGCAGGATATAAAAATAAATATTCAAATTGGTTGCAACTTAATATACCAATAATGAACTACCAGAAAGGAAAACCAAGAAAACAATCCCATCTACAACTGCCTCAAAAAAATACCTAGGAAGAAATTTCACCAAGGAGGTAAAAGATCTGTACTCAGAAAATTATAAGACACTGAAGAAGATACAAATAAATGGAAGAATATACCATGCTCATGGATCAGAAGAATTAACATCATTAAAATGTCCATACTACCAAAAGAAATCTATAGATTCAACATGATTCCTATCAAAATACCAATGCCAGATTTCACACAACTAGAAAAAATAATCCAAAAATGCATATGAAACCACAAAAGACCACGAATAGCCACAGCGATGTTGAAAAAGAACAAAGTCAGAGGACTCACAGTACCTGGTATCAAATGCAAAACAGCAAGGTACCGGAATAAAAACAGCCATAAAGACCAATGGAACAGAACAGAGTCCAGAAGTAAACCCAGAAGTATATGGGCAATTAATATTTGACAAAGGAGGCAAGAACATGTAATAATGTAATGGTGTTGAAAGCAATGGACAGATACACGCAAAAAAAAAATGAAATCTGACCACCTTCTTTCACCATATACAAGAATATACTCAAAACAGATTAAACACTTAAATGTAAGACTCAAAACCATGAAACTCCTAGAAAAAAGGGAATAAAATACCTGACATTTCTGGTAGCAATATTTTTACCTGATATATCTCTTCAGTCAAGGGGAAAAGAAGATGAAATGAACAAATAGGACTACGTTACACTAAAGAGTTCTGCACAACAACAAAAAACCATCAACAAAAGAAAGACATTCGCACGCAGTACGAGGTTCATGTCCACGATGTACAAAGCACGAAAATGGGCAGACACTTCTTCAAAGCAGACACACAGAGGGCCAACAGACACATGAAAGGATGCTCAGCATCACTAGTCGTCAGAGAAATAAAAGTGAAAACCCCAATGAGATCTCATCTCACATCTGTCAGAATGGCCATCATCAACAAACAACAAGTGCCAGCAAGGATGGGGAGAAAAGGGAAGCCTGTACGCTGTTGGGGGGAATGCAGACACATTAGGGGAAACAGTATGGAGGGTCCTGAAAAAATTAAAAATGGAACTGTGTCATGACCCAGCAATTTTACTTTCGGGGATATATACAAATAAACCCAAAACACTAATTCAAAAATATATATTCACCCCTACCTACACTGTAGCGTTATTTGCAATAGCTAAGCTATGGAAGCACCTCGAGTGTCTATGAACAGATGAGTGGATGAAGAACCTGTGGCACATTTGCACACGGTGGAATACTCCTTGGCCATAAACAGAATGAAATCTTACCACTGGCGACAGCATGGACAGACCTAAAGGGCATCATGCTCAGCAAAAGAAGTTAGTCAGAGAAAGACAAACACCATGAGATTTCACCTACACGTGGATTCTAAAAAAAAAAAATAAACCAACAAAATTGAACTGTACTAACAGGTACAGAGAACAGGCTGCTGCTTGCCAGAAAGGGGGTTAAGAGACTGGGTGAAAAAGTTAAAGGGATTAAGAAGTATAAAGTGGTAGCTATAAAGTATTCCTGGGGATGTAAAATGCAGCACAGAGAATATGGTCACTACCACTGGAATAATTACGCATGGCCGGGGCGGGTACAGGAAACGTCAGGGGGAGCACTTAGTGAAGTGTGTGATTGCATAACCACTGTTCTATGCACCTGAAAATAACTCAGAATACTGAATGTAAACTATAATAGAAAATGAAGGTATCTATTCTAAAAAAAGGAATTTGAATCAATACTATTGAAGTTTTTCTTGTCATACATGAAGCCCTTTTTGAGGTCATACAATTTCTCCATTCTGCAGGAGGAAAATACTGGAGCACTGGCCTCAGACATATGAGCTTTGAACCTTCATCCCAACACTGCTGGGACTAAGCCCCCCTGAGACTGACAGCAGCCCAGAGGGAAGCAGGCAAGGCCAAGAGGTCAGGAAAGGGGATCCTGCTGATGTCACAGAGCAGCCAGGCTATGGGCTGTGTAACAATAGAGACTCTGCCTGCTTCACCCCCGCTGTGCCCTGGTGTCTGGAACAGGCCCAGCATGCTGGGCGCTGGCCTTTTCCCTGCAAAACCACGTTACTGTTGGGAGTAACCCTAATAAAGCCCAAGTCCTGAACCACTACCTGCTTCTCAGACTACAGGATGCCCCACCCCAATTCTGTGCAGAGAGGATAAAAACAGAGTGCCCAATACATCTTTCTGGAGCATCAAGTTTATTACAAACTTTGGAAAAAACAAGTACTTTAATAAGAACTCCCACAAACATGGGAGTAAAGAAAAGCAGGGGAGGGGAGAGGGGCCGGGGTAAAAACAATCCAGTCTCTGAAGTTTCATTAGGTGGGGGTGCTGAGGGCTGCACCTGCAGCGAGGACAGCCTCTCTTCCTGACCCCCAGGGGGCTGCAGGCTCTCCTCGCAGGTTAAGATGCTTCTGAAGGCCACGGAGATGCCCGCTACCCTCCTGATGTGAATCCCGTACAGGAACACTGCGGTGGTTTGCACACGTCCTTCGTCAACCAGACTCGAAGGCCTGTGTGTCTGGCAGCGCTCTCACCCGCAGCTGTCTGTGTGCCGCCTCTGGCTCGTCTCCCGCACCAGTGACTGGCCTTCCTGGAGCTCAGGACCTTCACATTCAGCATTTAAAATGCAGGGAGTGCAGCCCTGCCAGTGTGGCTCAGGGGGTTGGGTGTTGTCTTGTAAGCCACAGGGTCCCTGGTTGGATTCCCAGTCAGAGCACATGTGTGGCCAGGACCCTGGTTGGGCCCCAGGGTCCTCAGGTTCTTCTTAAAATGTATCTGCTGTAGGCCGTCCATAATTTTTAGAAATTATATTGGTTTCACTCTTGTTTTTTTATGATGTTGCTTCTTAGTGGATGGCCTACAGCAAATGCATTTTAAGAAGAACCTGAGGACCCTCCTTGCCACTCCCTGCCGGCCATGTCTGCAGTCAGAGGGAGAGCCTGGGGTCCCACCACGGATCTCTGAAGCTGGTAGACGGGAGACACTAGGGCCACACTGGAGGGCTGGGTTGGGTAGGGAAGAGGTGGTCCTTGAGTCCAGACGGGCTGGAGGGATGTTCGTTCTTGTAGGCAGGTTGACTTGGGGACTGGGCACCCTTGCTGCAATGTAGCACGGGAGACTGG